>NC_091164.1:34514117-34606617 GCF_040958095.1 Procambarus clarkii
ACTGTTGGAGGTAAATCAAAAATCAATTCTCCAAAATTAATTTTTATTTCTAGTCTGACGCGACACGAGCGCGTTTCGTAAAACTTATTACATTTTCAAAGACTTTAGTTTACAAATACAGAACTGAATAGAACTTACGCATCTCCGATTTTATATCTACATTTGAGTGAGGTGGATGGGGTGAGGTGGCATTAATAGGGTATTAATTTCATCAACACAAGACAGAACAAGAGGTGGCATTAATAGGGTATTAATTTCATCAACACAAGACAGAACACGAAACAATGGGTATTGAATAGAAGTGTTTGTAGAAAGCCTATTGGTCCATATTTCTTGATGCTTCTATATTGGAGTGGAGTCTTGAGGTGGGTAGAATATAGTTGTGCATTAATTGGCTGTTGATTGCTGGTGTTGACTTCTTGATGTGTAGTGCCTCGCAAACGTCAAGCCGCCTGCTATCGCTGTATCTATCGATGATTTCTGTGTTGTTTACTAGGATTTCTCTGGCGATGGTTTGGTTGTGGGAAGAGATTATATGTTCCTTAATGGAGCCCTGTTGCTTATGCATCGTTAAACGCCTAGAAAGAGATGTTGTTGTCTTGCCTATATACTGGGTTTTTTGGAGCTTACAGTCCCCAAGAGGGCATTTGAAGGCATAGACGATGTTAGTCTCTTTTAAAGCGTTCTGTTTTGTGTCTGGAGAGTTTCTCATGAGTAGGCTGGCCGTTTTTCTGGTTTTATAGTAAATCGTCAGTTGTATCCTCTGATTTTTGTCTGTAGGGATAACGTTTCTATTAACAATATCTTTCAGGACCCTTTCCTCCGTTTTATGAGCTGTGGAAAAGAAGTTCCTGTAAAATAGTCTAATAGGGGGTATAGGTGTTGTGTTAGTTGTCTCTTCAAAGGTTGCATGGCGTTTCACTTTCCTTCTTATGATGTCTTCGACGAAACCATTGGAGAAGCCGTTGTTGACTAGGACCTGCCTTACCCTACAGAGTTCTTCGTCGACTTGCTTCCATTCTGAGCTGTGGCTGAGAGCACGGTCGACATATGCGTTAACAACACTCCTCTTGTACCTGTCTGGGCAGTCGCTGTTGGCATTTAGGCACATTCCTATGTTCGTTTCCTTAGTGTAGACTGCAGTGTGGAAACCTCCGCTCTTTTCCATGACTGTTACATCTAGAAAGGGCAGCTTCCCATCCTTTTCCATCTCGTAAGTGAAACGCAGCACGGAACTCTGCTCAAATGCCTCCTTCAGCTCCTGCAGATGTCTGACATCAGGTACCTGTGTAAAAATGTCGTCAACATACCTGCAGTATAAGGCCGGTTTCAAGTTCATGTCGACTAAGACTTTTTGCTCGATGGTACCCATGTAGAAGTTTGCAAACAGGACACCTAGGGGAGAACCCATGGCGACCCCATCTACTTGCTTATACATGTGCCCATCCGGGCTCAAGAAGGGTGCCTCTTTAGTACAAGCTTGGAGTAGTTTCCTCAGAATATTTTCTGGTATGTCAAGAGGAGTACAGGCTGGATCACGATACACTCTGTCGGCTATCATCCCGATTGTCTCGTCCACAGGTACGTTGGTAAACAGCGATTCTACGTCCAACGAGGCTCTTATCCCTGTGGCCCGTGTGCCCCGCAGTAAGTCAACAAATTCCTTTGGAGACTTCAGGCTGAAGGCGCAAGGAACATAAGGAGTCAGCAGGCCGTTGAGTCGCTTCGCCAGTCTGTACGTGGGTGTGGGTATCTGGCTAATGATTGGCCGAAGTGGGTTTCCAGGCTTGTGTGTCTTGACATTTCCATACGCATATCCAGGTTTATATTCCCCAATGATCTTTGGCAGGTGGAGTCCGGATTTCTTGGCGTTCACAGTTTCGATCAGTTTGTTGACCTTTGCTTTTAATTCGGCTGTAGTGTCCTTCGTTACCCTTTGGAACTTAGTTTGGTCAGAGAGTATGATGTTCATTTTCGCCAGATATTCGTCTTTTTTAAGAATGACATATATTGGCGACTTGTCACCTCTCCTGACAACTATCTCCTTGTTCTCACGAAGGCTTTTAGCTGCCGCTTTGAAGTCGGGGGACAGTATGGTGCTTCTGTAATTGCCTCGATTCTTTCCTCCTTCTGCAATAAGTTCTGCTTGTAAGGTATCTTTGGTAGTGACCTTCTTTTGTGTCTCGAGGTCGAATATGTCGTCCAACAGAATTTCCAACTCTATTTTCCGGGCCATCTCACTCGGTCTGGACATAACATGACAGTTTATGCCCAGATTTAGGAGAGTGACTTGGTCCTCAGTGAGGTTAATTCCTGCAAGGTTCAGGAAGCCATCTCTTGGTCGTGGAATTGCCATAGGTCCTCCATATAATGTTGTTAGTTTCTTGATAATCCTTATTTCAGTGCTGAGGTGATGTCGGTCTGTGAGGATGTCGAGGTGTTGTTCAATGCGGGTACGGATACTTTCGTCGATGTTGCTATTTCTCCACTCGTTCTGAGCATAAAGTAGTTGCGTTTTGTTGTCTTTGATTTCATTCTCTGCCTTGTATATCTGATCACGAATCAGATCCTGGCGATATTTTACCGTGAAGGCTTGATTCCTTGCTGCTGGGTCGTGCGTTTTAATATTAGTATATTTTGGTAGCAGTCTTTCCTGTAGACATATATTATTAAATATGACCGAAAAAGTAAGATTAATATGTTCCTTGCGCCTTCAGCCTGAAGTCTCTAAAGGAATTTGTTGACTTACTGCGGGGCACACGGGCCACAGGGATAAGAGCCTCGTTGGACGTAGAATCGCTGTTTACCAACGTACCTGTGGACGAGACAATCGGGATGATAGCCGACAGAGTGTATCGTGATCCAGCCTGTACTCCTCTTGACATACCAGAAAATATTCTGAGGAAACTACTCCAAGCTTGTACTAAAGAGGCACCCTTCTTGAGCCCGGATGGGCACATGTATAAGCAAGTAGATGGGGTCGCCATGGGTTCTCCTCTAGGTGTCCTGTTTGCAAACTTCTACATGGGTACCATCGAGCAAAAAGTCTTAGTCGACATGAACTTGAAACCGGCCTTATACTGCAGGTATGTTGACGACATTTTTACACAGGTACCTGATGTCAGACATCTGCAGGAACTGAAGGAGGCATTTGAGCAGAGTTCCGTGCTGCGTTTCACTTACGAGATGGAAAAGGATGGGAAGCTGCCCTTTCTAGATGTAACAGTCATGGAAAAGAGCGGAGGTTTCCACACTGCAGTCTACACTAAGGAAACGAACATAGGAATGTGCCTAAATGCCAACAGCGACTGCCCAGACAGGTACAAGAGGAGTGGTGTTAACGCATATGTCGACCGTGCTCTCAGCCACAACTCAGAATGGAAGCAAGTCGACGAAGAACTCTGTAGGGTAAGGCAGGTCCTAGTCAACAACGGCTTCTCCAATGGTTTCGTCGAAGACATCATAAGAAGGAAAGTGAAACGCCATGCATCCTCTGAAGAGACAACTAACACAACACCTATACCCCCTATTAGACTATTTTACAGGAACTTCTTTTCCACAGCTCATAAAACGGAGGAAAGGGTCCTGAAAGATATTGTTAATAGAAACGTTATCCCTACAGACAAAAATCAGAGGATACAACTGACGATTTACTATAAAACCAGAAAAACGGCCAGCCTACTCATGAGAAACTCTCCAGACACAAAACAGAACGCTTTAAAAGAGACTAACGTCGTCTATGCCTTCAAATGCCCTCTTGGGGACTGTAAGCTCCAAAAAACCCAGTATATAGGCAAGACAACAACATCTCTTTCTAGGCGTTTAACGATGCATAAGCAACAGGGCTCCATTAAGGAACATATAATCTCTTCCCACAACCAAACCATCGCCAGAGAAATCCTAGTAAACAACACAGAAATCATCGATAGATACAGCGATAGCAGGCGGCTTGACGTTTGCGAGGCACTACACATCAAGAAGTCAACACCAGCAATCAACAGCCAATTAATGCACAACTATATTCTACCCACCTCAAGACTCTTCTCCAATATAGAAGCATCAAGAAATATGGACCAATAGGCTTTCTACAAACACTTCTATTCAATACCCATTGTTTCGTGTTCTGTCTTGTGTTAATGAAATTAATACCCTATTAATGCCACCTCTTGTTCTGTCTTGTGTTGATGAAATTAATACCCTATTAATGCCACCTCACCCCATCCACCTCACTCAAATGTAGATATAAAATCGGAGATGCGTAAGTTCTATTCAGTTGTGTATTTGTAAACTAAAGTTTTTGAAAATGTAATAAGTTTTACGAAACGCGCTCGTGTCGCGTCAGACTAGAAATAAAAATGAATTTTGGAGAATTGATTTTTGATTTACCTCCAACAGTGAAAAGAAATGTACGAAAGATTGAGAAAATTCGTGTTAGAATTATTAATCTTACTTTTTCGGTCTTATTTAATAATATATGTCTACAGGAAAGACTGCTACCAAAATATACTAATATATATATATATATATATATATATATATATATATATATATATATATATATATATATATATATATATATATATATATATATATATATATATATATATATATATATATATATGTATATATATATATATATATATATATATATAATTTCTAGATTCATATAAATATAAAACTGCCCAATTCAAGATAATGTAATTACCATATTTATGCTATTTTCACATATGAGTTTTATAATTACCAGACTCAGAATAATACAATTGCCAGATTCAGGTTAATATAACTGACAGTCAGGCTTTGATACTGTAAACTATACCTAATAGTTACTTAAATTTAATCATTATGGAATCTGAGGCCTTCCTGATAACTATATTCCATCATATCTTAATGACAGACACCAATATGTAACCATTAATGACATAACCCCCCCCCCCCTCTCTACCATTAACTGTAGGAGTGCCACAGGGCAACATCCTAGGACCTCTTCTATTGCTTATATACATCAATGATTTACCAAATGTCTCTAACATCCTTAAACCAATATCATTTGCTGGTGATACTACCTTCATCTATTCAAACCCCAATGCATCAGATAATAAATAATATTGTAAATACAAGTGAAAACAAACTGGATGTGGTTAATTAGATGTCAACCAACAAACTTACACTAAACATAGAAAAGACTTATTACATTGTATTTGCAAGTAAATCATCAAATGAAATTCACCTTCAGATAGATAATGTCAACATTAAGCATTAAAATGTTGAAAACTTCCTTGGCTATACATAAACACGAGACTAGTAAAGTAAGTAAAGTAAATTTTATTCAGGAAAGTACATACATAGTTGAATTACAAACACAATGTTGGATTTATAGATAGAGCTAGTACATACAATACCTAAAACTACTAATACACATAGCGTTTCGGGCAAGGTGTGTAGGGGGAAAAACACTTAGACTAAACATTCAACACTCACATAAAGCACACAGGCGAAATCTCAAACGGTTGGTATATACTCAAAAATCAGATATTATATTTTCCACTCTTTTCTCCTTTCACTATACTATTCACTAAGCTATCCCTTTTTAACATAATTATAATGCCAATGATGATAATGTTTTTTTTTTAGAAAAGTACATACAAAATGGATTACAAGCACAATGTTGAATTTCTAGATAGAGCAAGTATATACTATGCCTAAAGACACTAATATGCACAGCGTTTCAGGCATGATGTGGAAAAAATTTAAATCTAAGAGTTAAACGTAAATGAGATCAAAAGCAAAACTTGAACAGAAATACAAAAAATAAAAAGAATGACAATAATTACATGTTGAATGAAACAGCAAAGTGCAGCAGAACTGCCGATGGTAATTTTAACTAAAAAACATAATACAATTTTTTTACGTGGCAGATATCAGCAGTATTACAAGTTCAGTAAATAATCATTATTGTTTAATAATAGCAAGACATAGATTGACAACCAGTAGGTAAGGTAGGTTAAATGGAGTTTATTAGGTTGTACTTAGTTTCTCTCTTAAACTGGTTGAGAGGGGGACAGTCTATAATGGTATTGGGAAGAACATTTGACATTTTGGGACCCTTGATTTGTGGAACATTTCCACTTTGGCTAAGTCGCATTCTTAGAATATCAAATAAATATTTGTTTCTAATGTGGAGTCCAAAGGTTCTGTTACAACCCACTACCATGTATTTAAGGACAGGTTTAGTATTATTTAAAATATTCAAAGATTAGGATTTAAGAAAATGGGGAGGACTCAATGCTGTCCGAGGCTTGTTCTAATGTTATTGTTCTAATTGCAGATGTCGCTTGAGTAATTAGAGATCATAGATAATTTTGGATAGTAGAACCCCAGGCAATGATACCAAAATTGTGGAATGGATAGCCGAGAGGCCAACAAAGCTTAACCAAGGCAAAGAGCGAGGTACATAATATCTGATTTATGTCAAGTGATTTTAAAATATTTTTTTAGCTACATTTTGTATGTGACACTGAAAATTCAGCTTGTTATCAATGAGAACATCATGGAATTTACCATCTACTTTATTACCAATCTGGATATTGTCAATTCTTAGGATTGGAGAAAATGAAGGTTGTGTAAACAGCAAATTACACTGGCTTGAGGTATTGAGAGGTATTCGGAATGCCATAAATGTAGATGAGAAAAAGAGTACGTAAGTAATTATCAAAAGAGGGCACCAAGCCCAGAAGGCTACGAAGCACCATCGACTGTGTGGGATATTGAAAAAATGGTAAATATCACTAAGGATGCCAATTCGAGAACAAAAGCGCATAAGGCAAAAAATATCAAAGGTATCTGATTCATCAAGGATTCTATCGAGGAACAAGTGACCACGAGGGACAGTCAGGAAACAAGACACACACACCTCCTGGAAGTCAGGACATTCGACAAGGATATGCACGACTGTAAGAGGGACAATGCAGTTTGGCCCATAAAGAGAAGGGCGATGCTCCATTAAGTACCTATGAATTAAACGTGTATGGCTAATACATAATCTCGTCAGAGTCATTTCTCATCGCCGGTTATGGTGTTAAGAGGAAGACCACGGGGACGTGCTACCTTTAAGAGTACGCAGTTTGTCACAAGTAAATGAAGACCAACAACCCTGCCAAGGGGCAAGGATTGAGTAATGAATAACTGGGTAGAAGTCAGAATGAAGAACATCTTTACGGGAGATGGAGGCAAGTGCAGATAGCCTCCTTAGCGACAGGGTCCACACGCTCATTTAAAGACACCAATATGGCTGGGGACCCAGCAAAACTCCACTGTCTTAAATCCACTGGAGATAAGAAACAGCCAATGTTGAATTTCGACGACCACAGGATGGACGGGATTAAAGGACTCCAGAGCCATGAGGGCACTGTGAGAGTCAACTACAACAACAAAGGAAAATTGACAGTGAGAAAGCAGTTGACGAAAAGGTTACAAAATAGCATAAAGTTCTGCTGTGAAGATGCTAGTCTCTGGAGGCAGGCGACACATAGGTGTGGTCAGGAAAACACCAGAGTAGCCTTCACTATCTGCAGACTTTGACCCCATCTGTGAAGACAGAAATGGAGCGGAAGTGTGAAGAAAAGTGTGCAAGGAAAAATACGACATAAGCTAGAGTGAGGAGGGTGTTGAAGGGACTGTGCAATGCTGAGAAGACAGTAGCGGTCATGGAGACAGAAGAGACAGAATGCCTGTTTCAACATATCTGTTTAGGGTTGCAGTCGAACGCAAAGCATCAGAGCTGCAGCATAACCAAGTATGGTGCAGAGCATCAAGACAACAGAGTAGAAGGAGAGGCAGACGAGTAAGCACGACAACCATAATCAAGTTCAGACAGCACGAAAGTGGAGCGTGCTCGTATCAGCTTCCGGGGAAGTATAACTTACCTTAAGTAAGTTAAGGACCTTAGAGCATTTAACTCATGAGGTAAGAGATATGGGGACACCAAGACAAACGAGTGTCAAAGATTAACCCCATACATTTAGAAAACGGGATATCATCACCACATACTATTATAATTCACCAGCTATTCTGCTGGGAATTATTCTTAAATACATTAGTCTTTGGACTTTACCATCATAAAAACATCTTATATAAATTAACTTAATTATCAATATTAAAGTAGAGTAAATGTGACCCTTCTATCACTTTCTGACATGTGGACAATGTAAGCCAGGCGTCAGAGTGAGGAAGGAGGGCAGCCATTGTTTTATACTAGACCAGAGGCTCACACGGGAGCAAATTCGGCTCCTGTTAAATTTACTTGGACGTAGTGTTATGGAAACCAAAGGTGTACCATTGTCAACACGCTGTCTACAAATTCAAGTTAAGTGTCTATCCGAAACCCGTTTATCATTCATTTATGGCCATTAATGTCAGGATATAGGGTGACCCGGTTAGATCACGTGGAAGCCTCAAACTAAAGGTAATTAAGCCAGGTCTTTATTGTTCCATGTACAGTTTTCTCTGAAATACTTGTCATATATAGGTTTCTGGCTTCACAGTTAGCGCCCTTTTGACAGGTCAAGACGAGGAAGAGTTTGTGCACCAGTTACTGGGTGATGGAAGCTACCTCAAAGAGGATAATTTGGTGTCTACACCCTAGTTATACCTGGTGGACTAATCTGCTGTACTATAAGATAAGGAACCTTTTCAATGTATGTAGTTACTGTAGTTTGATTGGCTGCATATATATTAATTTAATAACCCCCCCTAATGTGTAGAGGATCGATTTGTGAGATTATGAGATTATTGCAGAAATACAGTCCACTTATCATTATACAAATTACTATCGAAGTATATAAATTAACGTAAATATAAATTCATATAAATTAAATAAATATAAATCTCACAGGTCGGTTCCCACATAATTTACACAGATTTCGCAAAAGCTTTTGATAAATGTGACCATGGTGTTATTGCACATAAAATGCGTTCAAAAGGAATTACCGGAAAAATAGGCAGATGGATCTACAATTTCCTGACCAACAGAACCCAATGTGTAATAGTCAACAAACTAAAATCCAGCCCATCAACCGTGAAGAGCTCAGTCCCCCAGGGTACTGTGCTTGCTCCAGTACTTTTTCTCATCCTCATTTCGGACATAGACAAGAACACAACCTATAGCACTGTATCATCCTTTGCAGATGACACTAGGATCTTCATGAGAGTAGGCAACATAGAGGACACGGCGAACGTCCAGTCAGATGTAGATCAGGTCTTTCTATGGGCTACAGAAAATAATATGGTGTTTAACGAAGATAAGTTCCAGCTCATGCGCTATGGAAAAAATGAAAATATAAAAACGGAAACCACGTACAAAACTCAGGCAAATCATAACATAGAACGAAAAGGCAATGTAAAGGATCTGGGTGTACTCATGTCGGAAGACCTTACCTTTAAAGAACACAATAAAGTAGCCATCACAACTGCAAGAAAAATGACAGGTTGGATAACAAGAACTTTTCACACTAGAGATGCTATACCTATGATGATACTTTTCAAAACGCTTGTGCTCTCTAGAGTGGAGTACTGCTGCACAATGGCAGCACCTTTCAAAGCTGGAGAAATTACTGACCTGGAGAGCGTGCAGAGATCCTTTACTGCTAGAATCCACTCAGTAAAACATCTAAACTATTGGGACCGACTAAAGAGCCTAAAACTGTACTCCCTTGAGCGCAGGCGGGAGAGGTACATAATAATTTACACGTGGAAAATATTAGAGGGGCTGGTCCCAAACCTGCACACAGAAATAACATCACATGAGACCAGAAGACATGGCAGGATGTGCAGAATACCCCCGTTGAAAAACAGAGGTGCAACTGGTACTCTGAGAGAGAACTCTATCAACATCAGAGGTCCGAGACTGTTCAACACGCTTCCACTACACATAAGGGGCATAACTGGCCGACCCCTCACATTGTTCAAGAGAGAACTGGATAAGCACCTCCAAAGGATACCTGATCAACCAGGCTGTGACTCGTACGTCAGGCTGCGAGCAGCCGCGTCCAACAGCCTGGTTGATCAGTCCGGCAACCAGGAGGCCTGGTCGACGACCGGGTCGCGGGGACGCTAAGCCCCGGAAGCACCTCAAGGTAAGGTAAGGTAAGCCCATCATCACCCAATAAAAATCTGCTATCAGAACTATAAAACTGTCTTCAAACAACACCCAGCCTCGCTGTTTAAATCCCTAAACACGCTAAATATACACTCGCTCTACACATTTTCTTGTGCTATTTACATGTACAAAACCTTGTTCTTAAATGCTAATCCTGATCTGAAACTATTCATTGGTAGATGTAACAGAACCCACGAGCACCACAACGTAAATAAATATCTCTTTGATATAAATTGACAGTCATGCTAATATAATTGCCAGTCAGGCTTGTGTAATTCACAGTTACAATAAATTGACAGTCATGCTAATATAATTGCCAGTCAGGCTTATGTAATTTACAATTTTAATATAATTGCCAGTTTGGATAATATAATTGACAGAGGATTATACCTGTCAGGGTAATATAATTGCCAAGTAGGCTAATATAACTTTAAATCAGGCTTTTTCACCCAGAGGAGGATTAATCGGTGGAACTGCCTACCCGCCGAAGCCATAACTGCCAAAACTGTGCTGAATTTCATAATACACCTGGAAAAGATCATCAAGGCAAATGGTCAGGAGGGGGGGGGGGACCTTCAATAAGCTGCCGGCTTCCTGTTGTCATCGAGGCCACTTGGGTTAGTGGCTCTTAGGTAAGTCACGTAAAAATATCATTCCCAGACAATTACAGCAAAAATGATAACGTTAGGCTAGAATAAAATAAACGTCTGGTAAATTTAGAGTGATATAAATTTCTAGAGTATTGTAAATATAATTTTGATATTCACTTGATTGAGAGTTATAAATGCCAGTCTGCCTTCAATAAACTCTTCATTGAAATATTTATAATCAAGAGTAAAACTCATAAATAGGTCTAAAAAAAAATGTACGTCATTTTGCATAAGAATCTGATGTGAAAATTCCTTGATTAACATACATTTCCCTACCAATCAAATGGTCTCATCATAAGTACGTCTCAGACTGTCTTCTTCACCAGCTCCAATAATAAGTAATATTACAACAAAAATGTTAATAACTTAGCTAGAGTATATTACATTTTAAATAAATTTCCACAGAGCAAAAAAAGAAAGCACATCATTATTTACATAAATATGAAGAAAAACATTTAAAACTTTGTTTTATCTTTGCTAAACTAAAGAGATATTTCTATACTGTACTTATAAGCAATTTTGAGTTTTCCTATAGTGGCAGCTTCTCTAGTTCTCGCTTGGTCCTCTAACTTTCTTTAGCCACATTGGCTTCAGACCCAAAAAAATCACTAACGATGCACTTATTAGTATGATTAACTTGATACATGTAGATCTTGATAAAAATGAGTTCCCTGTTTGGTGATTTGTGGACCTGCATAAGGCCTTTGACACTGTCAACCACCAAAAGCTTCTTCTTAAATTACATCATTATTGAGTCAGAGGTCACTCCCTGCAATACCTGTTGTCCCGTCTTGAGTACTACTCGGTACTCACTTCCCCCGTCAGAGCAGGAGAGACTGCTGAAATTGAAGGAATACAGAGAACATATACGGCACGCATAGAAGAAGAAGAGATGCTACAAAAGTTAGAGAACCATTTTAACTCCCTACAACAGCAACACACTGCAACCCAAGACGAATCAGACCAGCTTAAGCTCCTTGATTCTGTCATCATCTCATCACAGGATTTTCCCCATGAAACTGACAGAGAAGACTGTACTGCCATCGTGATCCAGGAATTGCGTACTAAGTTGAATTATTCAATTGAAGCAAGAGACATTAAGTCAGCTTATAGAGTGGGTGCCAAATCATCTGGTACAAACAACAGAAAGATAAGGGTGAAGTTAGATAGCTGCTCCCGCAAGTCAGACCTTATCACTACTGCAGTCGCTATGAAATCCAAGGTTTATGTGAACGAATGTCTTACCAGATTCAGACAAAATCTCTTATTTAAACTACGTGGAATTTGCAATAGATCCACTGCTATTAAACATTGTTTTGTGCGCGATGGTAAAATAATAGCTAGGAAGACTGACTCTGGAAAAACTTATGTCATAACCACTGAAGCACACCTCACTTCTTTCCTGGATGACTGTGGGATATCAGCTGAATAACCAGAACATAATTTGTAGTCTCACATACAACCAAAGTGTACTTAAGCTCTGCCTTTCCTTTCCAAAGGTGTTTATTTTTATTTTTATTTTTTTATTTTTTTTTTTGTTTGTCATCTTTGCCTGTTTTATACTCTTAATTATTTGTTCTTAGTTAATCCCCTTGTCACTAAACCTAGGGCTTTTTATTACCCTGTTAATTAACCATTACTAAGCTAATTATCTTCAAGATCATTTTTTTATGATTATCATTTTTCTTATTATTTTTTATTTTACATTAATATTGTCAGTCTCTACTGATTTTTTGTTTTTTTATTTTATGTAACTTCTGTGTCCTCCCTGGCTAACTATTGGATCTTTATTTTACTTCTAAATTGTTACTATTTTATTGTATTTGCTTTTATTCTTGTGTTTTGCTTTATCGTGTATCTTATATCGTGATCCCTCTGCATCTCTATGCTCACTGATATTGATCCTGATCAAAATCTTCTGTCTCATATCTACACCAACCAGCACATTGATCATCATTATTGCAAGTATTTCACAGCACACCAGGCTAAAAACAAACTTCAAAATAGCACCTGTCTATCAGTTTATAACCAAAATGTTAGATCACTTGGTAAACATTTTGACGATTTAAATGCATTACTCACAGCAATAGGTACTAACCTATCGTTCATTATTTTAACAGAAACTTGGCTAAATAAAGACTATACCCAACTCTACAACTTAGCTGGTTATAAAGCCATTCATAACTGTAGGCCTAATAAAAAAGGTGGTGGCACAGCTATATATTACCGAGATACATTTATCTGCAACAGTGTTATTAGTGACAGAGATGACTACTGTGAATATACTTTTGCTCAGTTTACAATTAAATCCCTTAAATCCTCTTTGACTATTGGAGCCATCTATAGATTTCCCAATACTAACATAGCTTCTTTCTCAGACAACCTAAGGAATCTTATTATAAACAACAATCTCAACAAAAACCACTTCATTCTGGGAGGAGACTTTAATATTGACCTGGGTCAACAAAATTGCTCTCAAGTTGACTATTTCCTTAACAGCATGAACTCCTGTATGCTAATCCCCACAATCACCAAACCTACCCGAGTCACTCAAACATCAGCCACTACCTTGGACCACATATGGACAAACATAACAGCTCCCCTTGTATCTGGTATAATTTACGACAGAACAACTGACCACTATCCTACCTTTCTCATAGCGAACATGGACATAACACCACCAAAAAGCAAGAAACTTTCATTTAGGCTACACAGTGAATCAGCTTTAGACAATCTTACAGAGGCACTTTACAATATTAACTGGGATTCTGAATTCAATAATACCCATGATATAAATTCATTAGCTAACCTCTTCATCTCCAAAACTCTAAGCCTTTACAACATTCATTGTCCCCTTCTTACCAAGCAAGTAACTGACAAAAGATTAAACAATCCATGGCTCACAAGTGGCATTCTCAACTCAATCAACAAGAAACATGAATATGAAAAGAAAGTTAGGATTGGCCTAGTTTCAAAGGAAGTAGCTAAAAGGTACTCATCAATGCTTACCAGTATCATAAGAAAGGCAAAACTTGCATATTATGTCAATAGATTCAATGAAGCAAAAGGCAACATGAAAAGCACTTGGAAAACTATCTCTAGTATCCTAGGAACTAAACAACACTCACATAACCAAATAAAACTCTACAAGGATGGGGGTATACCGTCAACTGACTTAGAAATGGCAAATGAATTTAATAGTTTCTTTTCATCGGTTGGTGCTAATCTTGCCAGTAAAATCCCACAGACTCAGACACATATTAACACATATCTCTCAGGCAGCTATCCAAACTCTCTTCTCCTTTCACCAATCAGCCCGGCAGATGTTGTGTCCATCATACATTCTCTAAAAACCAAGGCAGGGAACACCAGTGAAATTCCGTCCATTGTGTACAAGAGAGCCTCCCATGCCCTTTCCTCACCCATAGCACTACTGTTCAACAAATCTATAGAGTATCACACCTTCCCTGATATCCTCAAAAAAGCAAGAGTAACGCCAGTCCATAAAGGAGGCAATCCGGCGGACATAAACAATTATAGACAATATCAAATCTACCCATTCTATCAAAAATATTTGAAAAAATTATTTACAAACAGCTCTATTCCTACCTCGTAAAATTCGACATACTCAGCCCCTGCCAGTTTGGCTTCCGGTCCCAAAAGAGCACCAATGATGCAATCATTAGTCTCCTTGACATTATCTACTCAGCCCTTGACAAAAATGAGTTTCCGATTGGACTCTTCATTGACCTAAGAAAAGCCTTTGATACTGTTAATCACAACTACCTCTTACTTAAACTCCAGCATTATGGAATCCGAGGCCTTGCCCTTGACTACATCCGATCCTATCTTAGTGACAGACACCAATATGTAACCATCAATGATACAACTTCTTCCACTCTACCAATTACCGTTGGAGTGCCACAGGGCAGCATCTTAGGACCTCTTCTATTTCTTATATATATAAACGATCTGCCTAATGTCTCTAATATTCTCAAACCTATATTGTTTGCTGACGATACTACCCTTATCTACTCAAACCTCAACCCACATACACTAAATAATGTTGTGAATAATGAATTAAAAAAAGTCCACTTATGGATGTCAACGAACAAACTAACATTAAACATCGAAAAGACTTACTACATCTTATTTGGAAGCAAATCATCAAATGCAATTCAGCTACAGATAGACAACATTAACATCAGTAATAAAAATGATGGCAAGTTTCTTGGCCTATTCCTAGACAAGAGACTCAACTTCAGCACCCACATTCAACACATAACTAAGAAAGTCTCTAAGACAGTTGGTATACTCTCCAAAATCAGATATTATGTTCCTAACTCTGCTCTCCTCTTATGCACTAATCTACCCCTATCTTAATTATGGTATCTGTGCATGGGGGTCTACCACTGCAAACCACCTTAAGCCCATTATCACACAGCAAAAATCTGCTATCAGAATAATAACTAACTCTGCTTTCAGACAACACTCAGCTCCCTTGTTTAAATCCCTAAACTTGCTAAATATTAACTCCCTCCACACATTCTCTTGTGTCAACTACATTTACAAAACCCTGTTCTTAAATGCAAACCATGCTCTGAAACTCTCCCTGGACAGATGTAATAGGACCCATTATCACCACACCAGAAATAAATATCTCTTTGATATCCCCAGGGTCAAACTTAATCTGTGTAAACACTCTATGCAAATTAAGGGACCTAGTCTATGGAACTCACTCCCTAGTGAATTGAAAAACTGTAAAACTTTTGCCTTATTTAAAAGCAAAACCAAAAAGTACCTAACTTCATCTATTTAGTTTCCTACACTGAGCTTTAAATTTGCTCTGTACCTAGTGTTACCCAATCTCCTAATTTTTATGTAATATCAAACAACCTTATAATTGTGTTCATTGCTGTCTTCTTTTATGTGCTAGCCATATGCTGTATTGTGACTACCAATTTTTGTCAACTACCATCCAAGCTGTCATTGCAATCAATCTTATATTGTTTCTGCTGTATTGTGCCTACCAATTTGTTGTCAACTACCATTTTAAGCTGTCATTGCAATCAATCATAGCTACCTATGTGCTTTAATATACTGTACCTATAATTTTCTCTCATCTTTTTTTTCATTTCATGTAATCTGTTATCATTTTTTTGTCTATAAATTTTGCAAGTATTTACTTCCTTAAAATTTTCTTAGATTAAGGACCTGCCCGAAACGCTGCGCGTGCTAGTGGCTTTACAAGACTGTAATTACCATATTTGTATCCTCACATTCCTTATGTACATTCTTGTATATGCATAAATAAATAAATAAATAAATAAATAAATAAATAAATAGACGAGATAAAGCACCTAAATTATTGGGATCGTCTCAAAGCTCTCCAAATGTACTCACTAGAAAGGAGACGAGAGAGATATCAAATAATATATACATGGAAAATACTGGAGGGACAGGTCCCAAATCTGCACAGTAAAATAACAATGTACTGGAGAGAACGACATGGAAAAAAATGCAGAATAGAAACAGTGAAGAGCAGAGGTGCCATGGGCACAATCAGAGAACACCGCATGAACATCAGAGGTCAACGGTTGTTCAACGTCGTACCAGCAAGCATAAGAAAAATTACAGGAACAACCATGGACATCTTCAAGAGGAAACTAGATTGTTTCCTTCAAGGAGTGCTGGACCAACCGGGCTGTGGTGGGTATGTGGGCCTGCGGGCTGCTCCAAGCAACAGCCTGGTGGACCAAACTCTCACAAGTCATGTTTGGCCTCGGGCCCGGCTTGGGGAGTAGAAGAACTCCCAGAACCCCATCAACCAGGTAACCAACCAGTCTTACCTTAGTGACAGGCTCCAGTATGTTTCTGTGAATAATTCAATTTCTCCCACCCTACCCATCAACATTGGGGTTCCTCAAGGCAGCATAGTTGGCCCTCTCTTTTTCATCTACATTAATGACCTTCCAAATGCCTCCCAACACCTCAAACCAATTCTAATTGCTGACGACACAACCTTTATTTACTCCAGTCTTGACCACCTTGCTCTAAATGTCACAGTGAATACTAAGCTAAATAAAGTCCATCTCTGGCTAACTGCCAACAAACTCACCCTTAACATTGACAAAACTTTCAATATTTTGTTTGGCAATAAATCCGCAAATCAAATAAATCTCAGCGTAAAAAATACCCAAATTTCTAACAAAGTAGATGGCAAACTCCGTGGCGTTCTCATTGACCAGAAGCTGAATTTCCAGGGTCACATTTTAAATATATCAAAAAAAGTTTCAAAAAATGCTAGCATTCTTTCTAAGATCAGATATTATGTACCTCGCCCAACTCTGGTGACACTAATACTCTCTCATCTATCCTTATCTCAACTATGGTAATTGTGCTTAGGGTTTCTACTACCCAAAATCATTTATGTCCTATAATTACTCAACACAAAACTGCTATTAGGACAATATCTAACTCTGGCCCCAGACAGCATGCGGTACCCTTACTCAAATCTCTGAATATGTTAGATATTAAGTCACTGCACATCCTCTCATGTGTATTTTATAGATATAAAATGTCTAACTCTAATGTCAATCTTGACCTTAAAAGCTTCCTCAAAGGTTGTAACAGAACCCATGAGCACCACACCAGAAGCAAATACCTATTTGATATTCCAAGAGTACGACTTAATCAAGCTAGAAATGCTCTACGAATCAAGGGACCCAGGATGTGGAATGACCTTCCCAATCATGTTAAATACTGTATCTCTCCCAACCCATGTCTACTTTTTTAAACAATGCTGTTTGTTGACCAAATAGTATATATCCTATATATATATATGATATATATATATATATATATGATATATATATATATATATATATATATATATATATATATATATATATATATATATATATATATATATATATATATATATCCTATATATATATATATATATATATATATCCTATATATATATGTTTATGTCTGAAACGCTTTGCGTAATAGTGGCTTTAGGCATTGTATGTATTAGCTCTACCTATAAGTCAACCAATCTTTGTAAAAATTTCTTGTATGTATGTACCTTACCTAAATAAACATTTATTTATTTTATTTATTTTATATGCAATTTTTCTGCCATGTTCACCCCCCTTTTTATTTTATTTTTTATTTTCTCAACACATTTTAAACTTTAATCTCAATTAGTATTAAGTTTTAGTCTTAGTGTTTTTCTTGCCCGAAATGCTTTGCATAATAGTGGCTTTAGGCATTGTATGTACTAGCTCTATCTATAAATCCATCAATGTTTTAATCTAACCTTGTATTTATGTACTTCACCTGAATAAACATTTGGTTTGTTTTGATATAATAAAATATCTTCAGATCTTTACCTTTCATGGTGAAATGTATTTCTCAAACAAAATATAATTACCTCTGAAGAACATCCAACTGACATTGTGAGAGCACACTGTTAGATTAGAGGTAAGTTATGTGCCATTATGTGGCACATAACTTACTATTATGCGCCTCATTATCCTTCAACATTCTCTTAATTATCTTCCACACTCAAAGTGTTTAGCCTGTTATCTGCATGTATCATCTTGTGCCTCTTCATATTTCCAAGCTGATTGAATCTCTTCCCACACTCTGGACACTCATGAGGTTTATCACCTGAATGCACTAACATGTGCCTTATTATAGTTCCACGTGATTTAAATTTTTTGCCACACTTTATTCAGGTAAGGTACATACATACAAGAGATTTTACAAATTTGATAAATTTATAGATAGAGCTAGTACATACAATGCCTAAAACCACTATTACGCAAAGCGTTTCGGGCAGGAAAAACATTAAAGACTAAAACTTAATACTAAGTGAGTTTAAAGTATAAAATTTACTGAGAACAAATGTAAATAAAATAAAAGGAGGAAACATGGCTGAAAAAGCAGCACGAATACAATTAGGTAGACAAACCGCGTTGTTTAAAAAAAAAAGACATGGGTTGACAATAGAGGGGTAAGGTAGGTTACAGGGAATTTATTAGGTAGTGCTTCGCTTTTATCTTAAACTGGTTAAGAGAGGTACAGTCTTTAACATGATTGGGAAGGTCATTCCACATTCTGGGTCCCTTGATTTGTAAAGCATTTCTAGTTTGATTAAGTCGTACTCTTGGAATATCAAAACTGTATTTAAACAATTAACTGGGATTCTGAATTCAATAATACCCATGATATAAATTCATTAGCTAACCTCTTCCTCTCCAAAACTCTAAGCCTCTACAACCTTCATTGTCCCCTTCTTACCAAGCAAGTAACTGATAAAAGATTAAACAATCCATGGCTCACAAGTGGCATTCTCAACTCAATCAACAAGAAACATGAATATGAAAAGAAACTTAGGGATTGGCCTAGTTTCAAAGGAAGTAGCTTAAAGGTACTCATCAATGCTTACCAGTATCATAAGAAAGGCAAAACTTGCATATTATGTGAATAGATTAACAATCCAATCAACAAAACAATAGATCAATAAAAGGCTTAACAATCCCTGGCTTACAAAGGGAATACTTAATTAAATCCATTAATAAAAAACATGAACTTGAGAAGAAGTATAGGTTAGGAATTGTCTCCAAAGAATTCTCAAAGAATTACTCATTATTGCTATCTAAGATAATTAGACGAGCCAAAACTAAATACTATGAAGATAAATTTACCCAAATAAAGAGCAACATTAAAAAAACTTGGAGCACAATTTAACAAATATTGGGATCAAAGAAGACTTTAAATAACAAACCAACACTCCTGTCCAATAACGATGGTCAGCTTTCAGCCTCAGATTCTGCTATTGAGTTCAATAGGTTCTTCTCTTCCATTGAATCATCCCTTGCAAATGATATTCCATCTTCCAGTACTGATGTTAAGGACTATCTCACAGGTAACTATCCACAGTCTCTGTACCTAAAGCCTATTAATTCCACTGACGTCAATGAGATAATCCTTTCCCTTAGAACCAAGTCTAGTGCCCTTGAGGAGATACCAACTTTAATTTACAAAAAAGCCTCCAGATCTTTAGCCCCTGCTATTGCATTGCTCTTCAACAAGTCACTTGAACTCCAAACCTTTCCAGATGTTCTAAAAAAAGCGAGAATGACGCCTGTCCACAAATGTGGTGATCCCACAGATGTTAACAACTACAGACCTATATCAATCCTCCAAAACTTGTCAAAATTGTTTGAAAAACTAATCTATAAGCAGCTTTACTCTTATCTAGCCAAACACAATATACTTAGCCCTTGCCAATATGGCTTCAGACCCAAAAAAGCACTAACGATGCACTTATTAGTATGCTTAACTCGATTCATACAGCTCTTGATAAAAATGAGTTCCCTGTTGGGTTATTTGTGGACCTGCGTAAAGCTTTTGACACTGTCAACCACCAAAACCTTCTTCTTCAACTACATCATTATGGAGTCAGAGGACACTCTCTGCAATACCTCAAATCCTACCTTACTGACAGGCTCCAGTATGTTTCTGTGAATAATTCAATTTCTCCCACCCTACCCATCAACATTGGTGTTACTCAGGGCAGCATACTTGGCCCTCTCCTCTTTCTCATCTACATTAATGACCTTCCAAATGCCTCCCAACACCTAAAACCAATTCTATTTGCTGACGACACAACCTTCATTTACTCCAGTCCTGACCCCCTTGCTCTAAATGCCACAGTAAATACTGAGCTAAATAAAGTCCATCTTTGGCTAACTGCCAACAAACTCACCCTTAACATTGACAAAACTTTCTATATTCTGTTTGGGAATAAATCCTCTAATCAAATAAATCTCAAAATAAACAATACCCAAATTTGTAACAAATTAGATGGCAAATTCCTTGTCATTCTCATTGACCACAAGCTGAATTTCCAGGGACACATTCTAAATATATCAAAAAAAGTTTCAAAAACTGTTGGCATACTTTCTAAGATCAGATATTATGTACCCCGCCCTGCCCTGGTGACTCTCTATTACTCCCTCGTCTATCCATATCTCAACTATGGTATTTGTGCTTGGGGTTCTACTACTCGGAGCCGGTCGGCCGAGCGGACAGCACGCTGGACTTGTGATCCTGTGGTCCCGGGTTCGATCCCAGGCGCCGGCGAGAAACAGTGGGCAGAGTTTCTTTCACCCTATGCCCCTGTTACCTAGCAGTAAATTAGGTACCTGGGTGTTAGTCAGCTGTCATGGGCTGCTTCCTGAGGGTGGAGGCCTGGTTGAGGACCGAGCCGCGGGGACATTATAAGCCCAGAAATCATCTCAAGATAATCTCAAGATAACCACTACGCTCCTCTCACTGGCCACCACCCTCATGTTATTAAGGGAGCCGGTCGGCCGAGCGGACAGCACGCTGGACTTGTGATCCTGTGGTCCTGGGTTCGATCCCAGGCGCCAGCGAGAAACAATGGGCAGAGTTTCTTTCACCCTATGCCCCTGTTACCTAGCAGTAAAATAGGTACCTGGGTGTTAGTCAGCTGTCACGAGCTGCTTCCTAGGGGTGGAGGCCTGGTCGAGGACCGGGCCGCGGGGACACTAAAAAAGCTCCGAAATCATCTCAAGATAACCCAAAATCATTTACGTCCTCTAATTACTCAACACAAAGCTTCTATTAGGACAATATCCAACTCTGGCCCCAGACATCACTCGGTACCCCTACTCAAATCTCTGAATATGTTAGACATTAAGTCACTGCACATTCTCTCATGTGTATTATACATATATAAAACGCTAAACTGTAATGCCAATCCTGACCTCAAAAGCTTCAAAGAAGGTTGTAACAGAACCCATGAGCACCACACCACAAATAAATACAGTTTTGATATTCCTAGAGTACGACTTAATCAAACTAGAAATGCTCTACAAATCAAGGGACCCAGATTGTGGAATGACCTTCCCAACCATGTTAAAGGCTGTACCTCTCTCTACCAGTTTAAGATAAAAACGAAGCTATACCTAATAAATTCCCTGTAACGTACCTTACCCCTCTAATGTCATCCAATGTCTGTTTTTTTTTTTTTTTAAGAGGGCTGTTTGTCGATAGAATTGTATTTGTGCTGCTTTTTCAGCTATGTTTTCATTCCATGTTTTCATTTTACTCTTTATGCTCAATTAGTATTAAGCTTTAGTCATTTAAGTTTTTCATGCCAGAAACGCTTTGCGTAATAGTGGCTTTAGGCATTGTATGTACTAGCCCTATCTATAAATCCATCACTCTTTGTAAAATCTCTTTTATGTATGTACCTTACCTAAATAAACATTTTTATTTTTTTTTATTTTAAATTAAAAATTAATTTAAAAAGTTAAACAAAGAGACTTAGGATACGTAGCCCGCACTAGGTGACAAGAGGGATAATTATGTTGACTCAATGAGAGTGATAATAAGGTGAGACAAACCACATTGGGAGAGGAAAGTGTTGAGGTTATCCTCATTAGCAATTGTAAACATTTTACCTAATGAAGTCTTTCTCACTTTAATCACGCCATCTCTAACGAAGCACTGATGAATCCCAGCTGGGTTTTGACGACGGATTTGCCGCAGGCGGTAGAGGAGTTGCTGTCTTTTTCTAGTCAAGCACTCGTTGATGAAGATTCCCTGTCGTTGGGATGCAGCTGTCCGGACAAGATACGATTTCATGGACTGGGAAGCCAGCTTCAGGCGAATTTTCCGCTGGTTTTGTCCTGATGGATTCTTTTTGCCTACTCTGTAGGCAGCAATAATGTCTGTTTTGTTTAGATTGACCTGCAATTCATTTTTTAAGAGATCCTGAACAATTTCAATACACTTTTCACCTTCGCTTTCCACTGGAATAGCTTGGGACGACACAACTACAGAGTCAAGCAGCTTTTGCTGATCTTCCTGCCTGCAGAAAGAATTCCTGCCTTCAGAGGAAAAGTTTAGAGGTTAGTGAGGAAGAATTAAGGGGTCTTGTTGCTCATATTAAGTCTTGGTATGATACTTATAAGCCAGTTTCGGCAGTATCATTTTATGAAGATCTAATTAAGGAGGTAGATGTATTTAATGCAACATTGAACCGGAAAACAACTAGTATAAAAAAGCATCCCCCCAGAAAAGAAAATTATACACAGGACAAGATGCTTAAGGGGTGGACATTAACAATGAGGAGAGCTCACAGGGATTGGAATAGGAATGGTAGGATTGAGGAAGGGAAGAATGCTTTACTGGCAGTTGCTAGGCTGTGTGGAGAGAAGAGAAAGGAAATTAGGAGCAAGTATTGGCAGGAGATTGCAGAGAAACTTGGGAGTAACAGAAACTTGAAGGAAATCTGGCAAGACGTAAATAAAGTAAGGAGTAAAAAGCATAATTTTCTTGCACATCCAGACCCGCAAGGAATTGCAAATGGTCTCGTAAATAAATGGGCGGAAGCTGCCAAACTTAGTTCATTACACGCTGTAACGAGAGAGTCATTAGATTCTTGGAAAGATCTAAGAAAGGATTTTATACTTATAGCAGGTAACAGTGGTGATGTCACTTGCACAGGTATTACCAGAGAAGAACTAATAACGGCGATTAATGTTGGGAAATCTACCGCACCTGGGGAGGATGGAGTAACTTATGAAATACTTAATGAACTTGCCATTCTGACGAAAAGCCCACTGTTAGACCTCTTTAATATTAGTTATAAAGAGGGCAGTATTCCCAGTAAATGGAAAAAAGCTATGATCATCCCTATCCCTAAAGCCAATGGAGAGTACAGACCTGTGTCCTTAACCTCGTGTTTTTGTAAAATGATGGAGAGGATCATTTTAAATAGACTTTTATAGGGACGCAGGGAGCAGTCGCACCTCCACAGATCTCCAGTATCAGCTCTTGATACTGGTAATGTCTCAAAAAGACCACCATTTACGGGCTATTCATGCCCGTGCCACCTTTTGGGTGGCTTAATCTTTATCAATCAATCAATCAATAATAACCCAGGTAAAAACCACAAAGCAGGAAACCCGACAAGTTCTTCTCACAGTAAGCGGACGGATCCCGGAGAAACTTGACTCCGGAATCTGGGGCGTGTTCCAACACAGGCCTTACACCCCAGAGCCCCTAAGATGCTTCAGATGTCAGAGATTTGGGCATCACAAAGATGGCTGCCAACGCCCAGTGGGGTGTGGAGTCTGCAGCCAACCCCACGACACAAAAATATGCATTGATAAACACAAGGCAAACCACCCTGTCCAAGCAAAGTACCCAAATTGCTCCAAGGCACATCACGCCTGGAACTTGAAATGCCCTGAAAGGCTCAAAAAGGCTTCAAAAACCCCACCACGCCTACAGCGGAGCCGAAACCCCCACAAAACTTATACCAGCTCCCCTGCCCACTAAAACCGCGTGGGGTCTACCTATTCAGGTAGAAGGGGCACACGGCCCTTCACCATCGGCCATGGTGAAGGATGTGAAGGCCTCCATCCAAGACAAAGAGATAGCTGGGGGCCACAAGAAACATGTTCAAAGCAGTCGCCCGCTCAGTGCATCCAACAAGCACACTTGGGCCAATAATGGTAGGAGTAACAATTCCAGTGTCAAAGTGTCCACTGAGAAGGGACAAAAAGTAGCCTGCACAACAGCAAATAGTGCTCCCGCACAACTGGACACCCTCTGGCCAATGCTCAAAACTTTAGTCACGGAATTGGTTGAAAGTCTGCTGTCGATACATGGTATCAAGCAAACCACAAAGACTCGGAAGACAATTGAGCACAAACTCAAGAACTTCGAAAATATAATATCCTCACCTTCAAGAACGCAGGGCAGGAGACACTCCTAAAAAACACTCCAGCTCGTCTGAAATCAACCTTGATGAATTAATTTCAGGTCCACTAAGATCTTCTGCACCAATTGCAACTTCCATGGCGTGTTCATCAGACTCCATGGATACCACGGTAATATCAGCAAATTCCAAGAACCTAGAGGTCTAAAGATCCTGCAATGGAATGCACAAGGGCTGCGCACAAAATTGCAACACATACTTACATAGCAGTAACCAAAGACATAGACATCCTGAAACTACAGGAGAGCCTGCTTCGAGCCGGATTAGAACCTAAAATCTCAGGCTATCGAGGCGTCTTCCTTCCATGGGTCAACGGGCAATCCAGAGGATGTGCCATCTATGTAAAATGTGACCTGATCTCCAAGCCCATAACCAGCCCACCTGATTGTGTGCCAGGGTAACAGAGGTGATTGGGAGTATCCATCGAGCTAAGACACGACAAACATGAAGTGTTTAATGGGTACAGGTCTCCACGTGCTGAAATGGATCTCTCAGTGTTATTTGGACACGCGACTACGTCAAACACAATAATTTGTGGTGATTTTAATGCCCATCATCGATTGGCACTGGGCTCGAACACAACAAATGAGGCCAGTACTCACATAGCACATCTACTAGACCAGCTTCCAGAAATCCAAATCCTAAACATCCAAGGTGGTAGATTAGACCTTACCTTCGTTTCAGCCTCCCTAAGAGATGCAGCAACGTGGTCAGTTGAGCCCACACTCACAAGCGACCACTATGGGGTCCAAATTGATCTTAAGTTAGACCTACCCACCCCACCTCCGCCTCCATCTGAAGCCTGGAACTTTGCTTTAGCAAACTGGGGCCGATTTCAAAACCTCATTTCAGAGTGGCATACAAACTATGATGTTCCCGAAGACATTAATCAGGCAGAACAAGATTTTGTCTAATCAATTCAAAGTGCAGCCATCCACTCAATCCCAATGAAAAAACAGTCCATCAGACATCACGAAGATCACTGGCACTATTGCGAACGTCTCAAAGAACTCAACCATAGACTCAACAGTACAAGGAAGCTATACAAAAAGCAGCCAGGTGACCACAACAGGACCTTATTTTGTGATGTCAAGGAACATGTGCATCGAGAGACCAGACAAATAAAAGAACAAAAGTGGCTGGAATGGTGTTCACACCTGAATGAACACACCCCTCTTGGAGAGATGTGGCAGCAAATCCACCGAGCCAAAGGAAGTAAAACACCTAAAGCCCCACACCCTAAGGATCCTGAATAGAAAGCCGAAGTACTGGCAACCAGGTTTGCAGAGAGAGCAGCCAGCATTCAGCTTCCACCAGATGTATTAGCAGTGCAGGCAGGATTAGAGGAAGAAAGATGGCACAGAATCCTTACAGCATGTGAAGAAGTCTCTGACACTAATGCCCCTTTCACACTGGATGAGCTCAATCGGGCCAAGAAAAACTCCAAGGACACCTCCCCTGGAGCCGACAAAATAACCTATAAAATGATTAGAAACCTCGGCCCACAGGGAGATGCTGCATACCTTAGAATAATTAATTTAGCCTGGACTTCTCAAACCAGACCTACAGCTTGAAATAAGGCAGACATAGTGCTGTTCCCAAAACCCAAAGATCCAACTAATCCAAGGTCGATCTCTCTTCAAAGCTGTGCAGCCAAGACGGCTGACAGAATGGCATTCAACAGACTTGAGTGGAAAATGCCTAAATTGCACCATGATATATATGCCTATAAAAGAAGGGTTGGCACAGTGAAATGTATTACAACTCTGTTAGCCCAATTTAATGACAGACCAGGGATGCTGATATTCCTGGACCTCGAGAAAGCATTTGAACTGGCTAGCGCCCCAGCTATTCTCTGCTGCCTCATTGACAAAGAGGTCAGAGGCAACCTACTCTCCTGGACCAAAAACTGTCTCATAAACAGAGAAGCAAGAGTAAAACTTCATGGCACAGTCTCTGAGTACAAAAGACATGAAAATGGTACACCGCAAGGAGGTATTCTCAGCCCCCTTCTCTTCAGCTGTTTATTGGAAAGAATAATGAGGTTGAAACTCCCACATCACTGCAGGCTGCTAAACTATATGGATGACTTTGTCATCATCATAAAAGGAAGGGATGCGGCGCGCATTGCACCCAAATGCTTAGACTGCATCAGTAAAGAGGCAAAGCAGATTGGTATCAAACTCAACCCCACCGAGACAAAAGCCATGCCCATAAAAATAGTGAAGCCCAACATTTAACTCAAATTGTACTAGACCATTGGATGCAAATGTGTGACATTGGTAATAAACTAAGAAATGTTCCTGGATTTATACTGTAGTGCAATAGATAATATGTACATAGATAATATATATTAAGTGAACTAATAATATCAATATATAATGCTGACTTTAAATGCACAATTAACTAAGTTATCCGTCCTAAGCTGGAACATTGCATCCCTCAAAAAAAGGTTCTCAGATTTACATCACAAAGTAAGAACTGAACACATCGATATTGTATGTCTCCAGGAGTGCAGAGTTCCCGCAAGATCCTCACCCCCGAAATTGCCCTCATTTGTTTCTTACAACCTCAGATCCAGTAACTCTTGCATTCTATACATCAAACAATCCCTACCCCATCAACTTCTGCCAGAAAAACAAACTGCCGGTCAGCAGTATCATGGAGTGAGGATCTATGTGGGCAACTCTGTTCTCAATGTATTTAATCTATATGCTACAGCAGGAAAGTTAAATTATATTGATCTTCCGGCCTGCGCTCAAACAGAGCCAACCATCATTCTTGGTGACTACAATGCTAGACACAAGGACATTGGTGGCTCTCGCTTCAGTAACGGTAATGGGAATCAACTGCTGTCGCTACTAAATAGTCACCAAGATGTGCAGATTGTGGGTGACCTAGAACCCACGCATATTTGTGGAGGCATTCTAGACCTCTGTGTTGGTTTCAACGTCTCTCACGTCTGGTGCACACCATCTATTGTAACAGATTTGCTGTCAGATCATCACCCTAGATTGACTACTCTATGTATAGGAAATACCATCCTGCCCGGTGAGACTTTCAAACGCAAACGGCTCAGTGTTCCTCCTGCTCGACGTGAAGACTTTGTTGCTCATGTGTCAGAGTGGTACAGCACTTATGATCCCTCCACAGTCCAGACATTTAACGACGGTCTAGCACAGAGCATTCAGATGTTTGCTGACCCTTTAGGTCGGCCTCCTGCACCATCCAATAGTCGGAACGATATGAAAGGTAATAAACACCATGCCTATTACAATGACCCCAAACTGCGTACTTTGAAACGCACTGCCAGACGAGTTGGGCTTGCATATAGGGAAACACGTACGCCAGCAATGCTCATGTAACACTGTAAAAGTGTTTGGTTTAGTTTAATACATACATAGAGTACATGAGTCACAGACAAGGATCTGAGAGGCGCCAGTTTGTCGGCCTGAGATCTCACACCTCTAAGCGTTAATGACCTCAAGTGACCTGAGGTCAGATCATGCGAATTTCACCTTGCTTCTACTAATCCCTTAATTGTAGTCTGGTAGCCTTCAAACATGCCGACGTTTAAGGAGTGGCTTGGTAGTGCCTCAGGCTATCTACTTGTGGGCGGAGTTAGCTACTAGGTTCCCCAATATAAACTCGGAGAGCTATCCAGCAAAAAGCATTAAGACAACAGAGCAGACGAGCCAGCAGAGCAGAGAAGACGTCCCTAGCAGGGAGGCTGTCGGCCGGCAGGGGCGAGACAGTCTCTGTCAAGCTGCAGACCCCCCCCCCCTCTCTATTCAACTTAGACTCAGTCCTCGGTGAGTGAACATTAAGGTGACTTGGTCGTGTTTACATATGTTGTGTGATGATCAGGGGCAGTCAAGTTGTAGGGTTCTCGAATTCTTGGATGATGACTCACTTTGCATATTAAACTGGAACATTTTACTTGGATTGCTTAAGTTATGATACTTATCATGAAAAATATAATTGTTGAATTTATTACTTAAATGGTCTTTCACTGTGTTCCTTAGAGTTTTGAGTTGAGGTGAGAAAGCCTCTGTGATTATTGGTTTCATGATTTAATGAGTACATGTTTGGAGTTGATACATGATAAAGATGGGACAGATTAATAATGACCTCTTGATAACATCTTTGGTGAATATTGTGATACAGACAAGTTCCATTCCTTGTCTTGTAGGTAATGATCATGAATGGATGGTGGCAGCATTTCGTCTTCTACTATCTACTCTTCTACTTCTACTATCTACTCTTCTCCTTCTACCTATCTACACCTCTCCCTCCACCCCTCTCTGAACTCTCACTTTCAACTAATGACCCTCCTCGCTCCTCCCACCTCTCTCCCTCTCACCCCAAATCCTCACTAATTACTTCACTATTCATTTCTTTCCTTTCGGTTCCTCTAATACGTTTGTGGCAATGATTATGTATTCTAGAGTTCTCTCTAGAGTTTCGGGTAACTGATCAAGTGACGGCGCCTTGTAGTCTTAGCACCTAGGTAGTCAAATACCTAGGTTACAAGGTGTTGAACGAGAGAGGTTGCCTTAGGAACTCTGGAGGTGCTCTAGAATAGTTGGCTAACTGGGGACGGGATAACGGACTAGAGAGAGCTGTTTCCCCCGGCCTCGTTAGTTAACTGGGGGGTGGAATAATGGACAAGAGAGAGCTATTTCCCCCACCCCCCGTTACAATGTTGGCAGCGGTGTAACGGGGGGTGGGGGAAATAGCTCTCTCTTGTCCATTATTCCACCCCCCAGTTAACTAACGAGGCCGGGGGAAACAGCTCTCTCTAGTCCGTTATCCCGTCCCCAGTTAGCCAACTATTCTAGAGCACCTCCAGAGTTCCTAAGGCAACCTCTCTCGTTCAACACCTTGTAACCTAGGTATTTGACTACCTAGGTGCTAAGACTACAAGGCGCCGTCACTTGATCAGTTACCCGAAACTCTAGAGAGAACTCTAGAATACATAATCATTGCCACAAACGTATAAGAGGAACCGAAAGGAAAGAAATGAAGAGTGAAGTAATTAGTGAGGATTTGGGGTGAGAGGGAGAGAGGTGGGAGGAGCGAGGAGGGTCATTAGTTGAAAGTGAGAGTTCAGAGAGGGGTGGAGGGAGAGGTGTAGATAGGTAGAAGGAGAAGAGTAGATAGTAGAAGTAGAAGAGTAGATAGTAGAAGACGAAATGCTGCCACCATCCATTCATGATCATTACCTACAAGACAAGGAATGGAACTTGTCTGTATCACAATATTCACCAAAGATGTTATCAAGAGGTCATTATTAATCTGTCCCATCTTTATCATGTATCAACTCCAAACATGTACTCATTAAATCATGAAACCAATAATCACAGAGGCTTTCTCACCTCAACTCAAAACTCTAAGGAACACAGTGAAAGACCATTTAAATAATAAATTCAACAATTATATTTTTCATGATAAGTATCATAACTTAAGCAATCCAAGTAAAATGTTCCAGTTTAATATGCAAAGTGAGTCATCATCCAAGAATTCGAGAACCCTACAACTTGACTGCCCCTGATCATCACACAACATATGTAAACACGACCAAGTCACCTTAATGTTCACTCACCGAGGACTGAGTCTAAGTTGAATAGAGAGGGGGGGGGTCTGTAGCTTGACAGAGACTGTCTCGCCCCTGCCGGCCGACAGCCTCCCTGCTAGGGACGTCTTCTCTGCTCTGCTGGCTCGTCTGCTCTGTTGTCTTAATGCTTTTTGCTGGATAGCTCTCCGAGTTTATATTGGGGAACCTAGTAGCTAACTCCGCCCACAAGTAGATAGCCTGAGGCACTACCAAGCCACTCTTTAAACGTCGGCATGTTTGAAGGCTACCAGACTACAATTAAGAGATTAGTAGAAGGTGAAATTCGCATGATCTGACCTCAGGTCACTTGAGGTCATTAACACTTAGAGGTGTGAGATCTCAGGCCGACAAACTGGCGCCTCTCAGATCCTTGTCTGTGACTCATGTACTCTATGTATGTATTAAACTAAACCAAACACTTTTACAGTGTTACACTCAAGCTCTTTCAGAAAGCCCTAGCCAAGGCGAGGGAGCGCATGACAGAGCTCAGGCAAGATAACTGGGAAACTTTTGTTAACAGTCTCAACTCTCACCCCCCCCCCCCCCCTCAGCCAGGCATGGAAGGATATTAAAAGAATTAAAGGCGATAAGATCGGCCAAGTAGCACTCCCTCACCCTCTACACAGAGCAAACGAGTTAGTCAATGCTTGGGCAACCACCTCTAGCTTCAATAATCTTCCCCCAGACATACAGTTCAGATTAAATGCTGGCTACGGAGATCGAGAAAGGCTCGTTGACTTTATGCTCCACAAGGAAGATGAATGCAATGTGCCATTTACTGAGTTTGAATTACTCGCGGCCCTAAACAAAGGCAAAGCCACATCCCCCAGTGAAGATGGTATCACTTATGACATATTGCGTCTGCTCCCTTTAGTACCAGGGAATCCCCTGCTTGAGCTGTATAATATGAGCTATGTTACTGGGGAACTTCCTATCTCTTGGACCAACAGTATAATCATTCAAATTCCCAAGCCAAATCAAGAGAATGCTTTCCGCCCAATTTCCCTTACTAGCTGTGTTATAAAAATATGTGTGGTGGGCTACTATGGGGTACTGGTACTATTAAGGGGTAAGGGTAGTTAGAAGACAAGAGTATCAAATATGGGAGAGCTAAAAGGCCCGGCCCCCAAAATAAACTATTCACAGTAGTAATAACTTGCTACTAGACCATATATGTTAGTCTAAGTGTTGATCAATGCGCTCCCACACAGGAAGAAGGTATACTCTGTAATTCATGTACTTATTTATTAACCCCTTAACAACCCCCCATATACACTCACACCAATAACAATAATAATAATAACTTTACCACACTATCTTACGTTAAAAGCCTTGGTCCACATAGGCAGGATACAAGGTTTACACTAATAACAAGCTAGGGTAAAGTACTACTGGATAAGCACTGAAGCTGGATGCAGCTTAGGGTAGTGAGACCCCACGTGGTACCCTGATACAAAACACAACACTTAGGGTTACCCAAAACACTGGCAACTACTACCCCCAGGTCTCGCCAATCGTTACTACCAGAGTAGGTACACTTAATAATGCCCCGTACTTAACTTAAGGGTACAGGAACTTCAGGTAAGGGAAATAAGTAAGAGGAGAAGGGAGAAGAGTAGGGGTGCAGCCACAGAGTAGGTCTCGTCCGCACCAACGCCAGCCAGAGAAGCACCTCCTAGCGACCAGCTAGGCCTCCCATATCGTGGTGCCGGAAGGAGCCTAATTGATCGTGCAGCTAAGCACATTAAAGATATTCCCCTATGCAATGTATTGTTACTTTACAAATGATTAGAAAGTATTAGTAAGCAAAGTTGGTGCCTATGTTATTATTTAATAATCAACCCCCAGCTCAGTCTTTAAATGCTCTTTGAGAAACAATAATAGTCTTACGTCTGGCAGGGAAGATACAAACAATTGCCGCTTGCGATGCACTCAACTGTACTACCAGAAAGTTTAATAGCTCAATTTTGACCTCTGGTTTCCACTGGAGAACCCAGGGTCGTAACACTCCTCCCCCCTTCAGAGAAAAAAAAATGTGACTACTAGAATAGTAGTCATATTTTTTGTAAGAGTATACAGAGAATAAAAAGAAAAAACATATGACAAAAACAAAAAATCAATCATAAACAATTTCTCTGCAAAAAAAATACAAAGGAGTTCTCTGAATGGAAAAAAAAAAACACAAAAAAATAAAAGAACAGGGAAGTAAATAAATTGGACACGGAATATTTAATGTCACAGGAGAACCTAAAAAAAAAAAATTAACTAAAGCATGACAGTTGGTAAATGGCTTTCTGTGGCTCAGATGAATGTTATTCAGGCAACCGGGACAGAGCGTCGGCTATCACGTTGAGTCTGCCCAGTAGGTGGGTAATGGAAAGATTGAAGTCCTGTAGGTACAACGCCCACCTGAGGATGCGTTTATTCTTACCCTTCATCTGAGTCAGGAAGACTAGTGGGTTATGGTCCGTGTACACTTCCACTATATTACCTGTGAGGTAAACTTCGAACTTTTTACATGTTAACACTAGCGCCAACGCCTCTTTTTCTACCACTGAATAATTGCGTTGCGCCATGTCGAATTTCACAGAGTAATAATATACTGGGTGTTCCACCTGATCATCCCCAGTTTGCAACAACACTGCACCAGCACCCGAGTCAGACGCGTCAACATGAATTTTAAACGGTCGGTCGAACCTTGTACTAGCAAGCACTGGGGCGGAAGCTTAGATCAATTTCAAATTTTTAAATGCCTCTGCACAGTCTGATGACCACTTAAATTTAACGGCTTTCCGCAACAAGTCTGTGAGAGGAGTGGCAACACTGGAAAAGTTCTGACAAAAGCGTCGATAGTACGCACACATACCGATAAATCTTTGAACGTCCTTTTTAGACCTAGGTACTGGATACTCCAGAATGGCACTGATTTTATCTTGCCGAGGTAACACTTTTCCTTGGCCCACTTCATAACCGAGGTACGTCACTGTGCCTTGGCCAAAATGACACTTTTTAGCATTTAAGGTAAGATTTGCCCTTTTCAAGATGGCAAACAACTGGCGTAACCTAGCTATGTGGTCAGCCCAATTACTGTCAAACAGCACGATATCATCTAAATACGCCCGACAATTTGGCACCTTAGCGAGCAGAGAGTTCATGAGTCTCTGGAACGTGGCAGGAGCATTACGCAAGCCGAACGGTAACACTTGATATTCAAAAACACCCTCGGGTGTCACGAACGCAGTTATTTGTTTAGCACGTTCAGTGAGTGGGATTTGATAATACCCCCTCGAGAGGTCGAATTTCGAAACGTACTTGGCATTTCCCAACTCGTCGATGCAGTCCTCGAGGAGGGGCAGCGGATAGGCATCCACAATGGTCACCTTGTTGAGCTGCCGATAGTCGGTGCATAATCGCCAGGAGCCGTCTGGTTTGGGGACCAAAAGGCAGGGCGAGCACCAAGAGCCCTGGCTCGGCCGGATGAGGCTGTGCTGGAGCAAGTAGTCGACCTCCTTCCGTACAATGGCCTTCTTTTCTGGTCTCATCCGATAGGGTTGAAGGCGAGTGGGAGTGTAGTCCGTCAACTCGACATCATGGCAAATGGCATCAGTCTGGGTCGGGACCTCCCCGAACAGACTGGAGAATTCATCAACCAACGACTGCACCTCTTCACGTTGGGCCATCTGCAAATGGGACAGTCTCTCCTCCACAGCATTCACAGAACTAGAATTATTGAAAATGAGATTAGTTGCGTCCCCAGAACAATCATCCCCTCTCTCACTGGAAATGGAAACATTGGTTAGCGCAATGGGCCTGGGGCCCTGGAACTTCTTCAGTCGATTTACATGTATGAGCATTACCTGGTTACGTTTGTCAGAGTGCCTCACTTTGTACGTGAGGTCCCCAGTCTTTTCTGTCACAATGTAGGGGCCTTCATACTTGTGGGACATAGTGTTCCCTAGTCGAGGCTTTAATACCAGGACAGGGTCGCCAGGCTGAAATACCCATAACTTAGATTTAGCATCGTTACGTTCTTTCATCTTTTCTTGGGCCTTGCCAAGATACTTTAATGCAGCCGCCTTGCAGTCCTTGAGTCTCTGGTGGTGTTGCGCAAAGAAAGCCGAACCTTCGGTTAACGTTACGTTCCCTAACAGATTCTCCTGTAACATTTGCAAGGGTCCACGAACTTTATGGCCAAAGACTAACTCAAAAGGAGAACAACCCAGTGAACTTTGTAATCCCTCTCTAGCCGCAAATAAAACATACGGTAAATTCTCATCCCAGAAGGTGTGGGAACTTTCGCACGATGTCTTCAACATCTGCTTCAGAGTTAGATGGAAACGTTCAATTACCCCCTGACTCTGTGGATGGTATGGGCTGGAAACCTTATGAGTTATTCCATGTTCCTTACAAAATTGCTCAAAAATATCAGACTTAAAATTAGTACCATTGTCAGTTTGCACGACCCGAGGCAGTCCAAAAGTGGAAAAAAATTGCAACATACGAGCAACAACAGTTTTTGCTCGGATGTTCCTTACAGCAAAAGCCTCTGGGTAACGAGTAGTGATACACATCATTGTGATTAGGTAAATATTACCAGACTTAGTTCTAGGTAATGGTCCAACACAGTCCATTACCACATGAGAAAATGGTTCCTCTGGCACGACAATAGGCCTTAGAGGAGCTTTAGGTGGAGTCTGGTTTGGTTTCTCAACCAGTTGACAAACAACACACGCATTACAAAATTTTTCCACATCGCTTTTCAGCTTGGGCCAGAAAAAATACTATAAAATTTAGTGATACGTAATATTAATACCTTGATGTCCCCCCATAGGATCATCATGAGCAGCTGCCAAAACTCTTTCTCTATAGCAGGTCGGCAACATAACCTGGTGGACTACCTCCCACTCATTTGACAAGAGAGCACTCTGTGGTCTCCATTTTCTCATCAAAATCCGATCATTGTAGTAGTACCCAGTTGCTGCGTCTACAATTTCCTCCATAGAGACAGCTGTCTCATGACAATCTGCAAGAGGGGGGTCAGCTTTCTGTAACTCACTCAAGGAGGCATCTAGGCCTTGGTCAGATGCCATTGGCCGAGGCTCAACAGTGTTCTCCTCCACCTCCCCACTACTCTCTGTAGATGGCGGTGGCAGGCTCTCCACAATGTCCTCGGCCACGTCATCGAGTCGGGCCATGAATGTGTCCGCGAGGTCCACTTGGTTTTCACCACTCGGAAAGCTCCTCGTGACCTCGGGATTTACCACCTTGGCAAGCACAGGGCTGCCCTTACATTTAGGTCCCATAGACCTGGTCACCGCGCACGCAGGGTACACAACATTATCCTCTGCGGCGGGTGGATCCAGGCAAACCTTAGGGGTAGGCAACATAATAGGCAGTCTGGAGTCCCCTACCTTATCCCCTGCTAAATCATTACCAACTATTACATCAACATTAGGGAAAGGTAGGTATGAAGTGACTCCGACTGTACAAACACCCTTGTGGAAATCAGATTCCAGGGTAACCTTATGGAGGGGTACTGCTCGAGTATCACTAGTGACACCCTCGACCAGTACCACCTCTCCAGTGTAGAGAGTGTTGGCACCTTGCAACGCACTCTCTGAAATTAAAGTCTGGATGGCACCAGTGTCTCGGAAGATCACCACGTCCTTCCAGGAAGAACCCTCAGACAAAAGTAGTCTCCCTTTCGATAAGAATGGGGTAAGCAAGTCCAACCACTGTGGGTTGGAGGTCTTACTCCCTAACCCTTCCGAAGGCCTCAAGCCCTGTGTCACAACTAGAGCATTGGGTCTTTTTTCCGGGTACAGTTGCCAACAACGGCTAATATTGTGGTTTGAACGATTACAGTGACCACAAAAACGTCGCGGAGAAGAGACATTACTAACAGAATTACCCTTCGGTTCACCCTTAGGTGCCGTGGGGCTAGACACTTTAACAGGGTTAGTTATGTCTGAAACAGAAGGTGCATTAGGTAAAGGGTTAGAATGAGCTGGTCTGGACTGGCTGTGGGTATAAGTTTTGCTACTCTGTGGGGTATAATTATTTTTATTGGGCCTTTTGCCCGCCAATTGGTAGTTTTCTGCCAACTTGGCCAAATCCCCTATTTTAGAATTTACTTCTACCCTTCCTCTAATGTAATTTGAAACATTCTCTGGCATAATATCTATAAAATGCTCCATTAAAATTAAGTTCCTGAGAGCCTCGTATGTTTCGGCTTTCGCCGAGCGAATCCATCTATCAAACAATCTAATTTGATCACTAACAAATTCAGTGAGCGGTTGTTTGTGAGTAGGCCTAAGGTTGCGATAAACTTGGCGGTGAGCTTCAGGAGTAATTTCATATGCCCGCAAAATACATTCCCTGACTTTATCATATTCAAAACACTCGTCGTCAGGCATGTTTATAAAAATATCTTGTGCTTTACCCCTAAGTCTTCCCTGTAGGATTTTCACCCACTCTTCCTTTGGCCAGTTCATGGACATGGCCAATCTCTGAAAATGGTTGAAAAACCTTTCAGGGTCTGACTCGGAAAATTCAGGCAAATTATGATTTTTCTCATAATGCCTGGGGTTTGAATCCCCGGCAGGTGGAGGTCCAGTGGCATTCGCTCTAATTCTAGCCTCCTCGGTTTTGAGTCTTTGCTCCTCTAATTTTATTTTTGCTAACTCTAAAGCTAATTCTCTATCCCTATGAGTTGCACTTTCTGCTTGGCTAGGCTGGCATAAAGGTGTATCACTTGCCAATAGTTCTTCATCAATACAATGTTGTAATATTTCATTCACCAAAGTCCACTTTTTATCCGCGTCATTTAATTCTAGGCCAAATTCCTTGCCTAACAATACTAAATTAGACTTTTTAAGTTTCTTTATCTCTACCACTGAAGGCTCACTTGCCAGTCTCTGCATTTCAGAAGACATCACTAATAATTTTAGCTCCCAGCCAAAGAAAAAATTAAAAAATAAAAATTGGAAAAAAACAAAAATTTGCACGGCCCCTAACACAAGGCCACACTAACCTTAATCGTGAAGGGATCCAGCTGGGTGTCCAGTCAGTGCAAGAATGTCCTTAGCTAGATGAGCTGGACCCTAGGCTAGCACACAACCGTTCTGCGGAAACAAAAAATTTTAGTTTTGGCACTCCAGAATCTAATTTTTTACACTTATAATGTTCCTCCCGGACTGGCCAACCACTTGTTATAAATTATATGTGTGGTGGGCTACCATGGGGTACTGGTACTATTAAGGGGTAAGGGTAGTTAGAAGACAAGAGTATCAAATATGGGAGAGCTAAAAGGCCCGGCCCCCAAAAACAACTATCCACAGTAGTAATAACTTGCTACTAGACCATATATGTTAGTCTAAGGGTTGATCAATGCGCTCCCACACAGGAAGAAGGGATACTCTGTAATTCATGTAGTTATTTATTAACCCCTTAACAACCCCCCATATACACTCACACCAATAACAATAATAATAATAACTTTACCACACTATCTTACGTTAAAAGCCTTGGTCCACATAGGCAGGATACAAGGTTTACACTAATAACAAGCTAGGGTAAAGTACTACTGGATAAGCACTGAAGCTGGATGCAGCTTAGGGTAGTGAGACCCCACGTGGTACCCTGATACAAAACACAACACTTAGGGTTACCCAAAACACTGGCAACTACTACCCCCAGGTCTCGCCAATCGTTACTACCAGAGTAGGTACACTTAATAATGCCCCGTACTTAACTTAAGGGTACAGGAACTTCAGGTAAGGGAAATAAGTAAGAGGAGAAGGGAGAAGAGTAGGGGTGCAGCCACAGAGTAGGTCTCGTCTGCACCAACGCCAGCCAGAGAAGCACCTCCTAGCGACCAGCTAGGCCTCCCATGTCGTGGTGCCGGAAGGAGCCTAATTGATCGTGCAGCTAAGCACATTAAAGATATTCCCCTATGCAATGTATTGTTACTTTACAAATGATTAGAAAGTATTAGTAAGCAAAGTTGGTGCCTATGTTATTATTTAATAATCAACCCCCAGCTCAGTCTTTAAATGCTCTTTGAGAAACAATAATAGTCTTACGTCTGGCAGGGAAGATACAAACAATTGCCGCTTGCGATGCACTCAACTGTACTACCAGAAAGTTTAATAGCTCAATTTTGACCTCTGGTTTCCACTGGAGAACCCAGGGTCGTAACAAGCTGCATTTGCAAAACATTCGAGAGAATGGTCCTAAACCGTCTCCTCCATAGAATAAGAACCATGCTATCCCCCCAGATATATGGCTTCATGCATGGAAGGAGTGTGCATCATTGCATCACCACCTTTCTTACCCTGCACACTGAAAAGTCATATACCACCTTCCTAGATCTTAAGTCTGCCTTTGATATTGCAAATAGACATGTTATCTTGAGTGAGCTTGCAAGAATGAATATTGGTGGTCGGCTTCTTTGTTGGATCAGGGGTTACTTATCCAACAGGAAGTCATCTGTATTTTTCCAGGGGCATAGGAGTGTAACAAGAGACTTTGAACTAGGTACCCCGCAGGGTGGTGTCCTCAGTCCTACCTTATTTAATATCTTAATAAACACGCTGTTAAACTCTATACCGAGCAAACCCAACGTCCACATCATTAGCTATGCTGATGATATAATGATACACACCACTGGGTATGCTAACACGCAGAACGCTCTTAACTCTGTATTAGACTCATGTCAGGATCTAGGTTTAATTATCTCAGCAGAGAAAACAAAGATACACAATCGGCGCCCACCCAGGCAGGGAGGAGCTGTTCGCAAGATGCAACTGTCTGATGGCTCCCAGCTTGACTATGTAAACAGATTCAAATACCTTGGCCTTGAGGTGCCACTGTATGGTCCTGTTGTATTCAGACTCTGTCGTCAGTATAAAGAGAGGCTCCGAGCTCTCAAGGCTGTTGCAGGTTATCACTCAGGCTATGGTGCCAATGTCAGAATTGTCAAAATGATGTACCTTGCATACATCAGATCTTTAGTGGATTATGCTGCACCTCTGCTTGTTTTGATGCCTGAAAGAAAGCTCTGAGGGCTTGAAAAATTGCAGAACGAAGCCTTGAGGATAATCCTTGGGTGCCCTCGTTCCACAAAGATACTTAACATGAGAAAGGAACTTAATATTCTGAGCGTTGTTGATCGTGTTACTGAAATTAACTGTCAAATTGGTATAAAAATGCTTAGGCTAACTCATCCTAATCCTTGCACGATAGCCTTCCAGAATTTCTTTATTGAAGATCAGCATTGTTCCAAATGAGTAACAAAAACAGGAACTCAACTCAGAATGTATGGGGTTCATGATTTGTACCAAGAGAAACAACAACGGCACTTTCCTGCACCGTGGGAGGTTACACCCTTTCCAGTTTTAATCCCTCCCTTTCCACCCAAGAAGCAAATTAGAGATCAGCCCAAGCTTCGTCTTGAGGCAAAGCTCAACGCCTTAAGCCATATTGATGCTCTGTCCACAGAGCATTCTCTCTCTCAAATCATATACACTGATGGTTTCCTACACCGCACCACGGTTGCAGCTGGAAGTGCAGTTGTCCTGACAATGGGCGATGGCTTGTACTCTGAGTGGGGGAGTCCGTATAAACAACTGGGCCTCTACCCGTCAGACCGAACTATTTGCCTTGATCCTTGCACTGAAATGTGTACAAGTCTCCAAACTTGATACATTAATTGTAAGTGACTCCTTATCATCCTTAAATGCTCTCAACTCTTTAAGACATAACTGTAACATGCTCGTGTCCGAAGCTAGACACAAATACAACAAAATTATTAAGGATGGTAACAGAGTCTATTTCATGTGGTCTCCATCTCTTGTTGGCCTCCGAATGCATGATAGAGCTGATAAGTTAGCCAAAGAATCTGCCTTTAAAGGAGCCGTTGAGTGTAACCTTGGATTGTTAATGAGCAATCTGAGAGCAGCAGTACACCGAGAACTTCAACAAGATCTTGTAGATCTGAGGCAAAGTGAAATTGACACCAGTAATTCCATCTATCATCATACTATCATGCAAGAGGAGCCACACATCTATGGATCATCCAATAAAATCAACAGGTTCTAGATGTTACTACTGCTCGGCTTAGACTCGGTTACAAGTATCCCTGGGAATTCTTATTATCTGTTGATGTAGACCTGACCAAATGTAAACTGTGTCAACAAAATTATTCGCACACCCTCCGTCACTATGTGATGGAGTGCGAAAAGATACCTGAATTTAGAGACAATTCTATAACCAATGTTCCAGCGATGTGTAAAAATTTCATTCAAAATGATCTGCTACCAGAAATTTTAGCCAAATATCCCCAGTTTGCTAACATTGGTAGTAACTAAGTGATTGTAACCTATCCACTGCTGCCCACTGGATGGGGGGCGGTGTGCAGGACAAACATATAAATTGTGACACTAGCTCTCCACATATGTCAGTTGCTTAATTTAGAACCTGTACTTGAGGTCGATCTCGAACCCATTGTTGATGTGACGACTTATATTGAATTTTGTAACTAGCTCATCAAGATTGTAACTTGCTTAGCTAAATGAATTGTGGGGTTCAGTCCCTGAGCCCATTATGTGCCTCTGTAACCCTTTCCACTACCGCCCACAAGATGGGTATGGGGTGCATAATAAATGAACTAAACTAAACTAAAGTACAGGGTCAACCAGTTGAATGGGTGGACACTTGTCAGTATCTAGGAATAATCCTGGACACACACACACATGAATTTTAATGCTGAGGTCATTTACTTACGAGAGCGAACTGCGGCCCGGAAGGCAATCCTCAGGTCACTAACCTCCCTCTCTGGAGGAGCCAGTCTGAAAGTCTTTCGCAAATACTATGTACAGGCAGTCAGACCAGTGATCGACTTTGTCGCACCTACACTCACAAGTCTATTACACGAACAGTGGAAAAAGCTTAAAATTGCCCAAAACAATGCTATGAGAGCTGTCCTGGGAGCCCCTTGTGGACCAGGCTTGAAACTCTTAGACTGGAAACGGGTTTGTCTTCTCTACAAGAACGAATATCACAAAGAACAGCTACGATTATCAGTAAGATAATTATTTCCCCTGATCCACTCCCAATAAGGCAGGCCTTGGTGGTTGGACTTGGCCAAAACAATGGAAACTCTTGGGCTACCAGAGAGCGAAATATCCCAAACAGACTACAATTAAAAAGAACGATTCTTGATAGAGAGGATGATCAGCCACACCCAACTACACTTCTTCCCCACCGTGGGAGTAGTCTACCTTCAAAATAGTAATAGAAAATCTCCCAATGAAAAAGGCTGCCTGTGATCCAACAGTCCTAAGGCGCATAATAGAAGAGTAAATGTATAGCATAGCAGTAGCAGGAGCCACCCACATCTTCACAGACGGATCGAATGACACAGAATATGAGAGTGCTGGCGCTACTCTTTGCACGACCAGCGTACAGGCATATTGGAGACTGGGAGGACTAGTATCATCAACCGAAATTTAGCTGTTTGCCATATAACAGGCAATCGCATATGTGATTGCACAAAAAACTCAAAATGCAATCAAACACACAGACTCAAAAGTTGCACTTCAAATATTAGGAAAAAACGGTGGAAAGACAACGAAGATATAATTACCACCATTTTCTATCTTGGAGCAGTCGCTAAAGGCAAAAGACTCAAAATCACCCTAAATTGGATCCCATCCCAGGTTGGAATCCCACTAAATGAGAAAGCCTATGAAATTGATAAATTAGCGACTCATCGTCCAGTGGTACGTATAACAATCCAACCCAGCCTAGAGTACATAAAAAACATCATCACCAAAAAACACTCACACTTCAACAAAGTCTATCTACACCAGAGAGTAGCTGAAGGTTCGCCCTCTGCAATATAGTATCTTCAGGTCACCAAGTTAGAAAGGTTAAATATCCCAAATGGAATCCACTGGGAAATAGCAGTTCGGTTATATTACACAGCACATGATGTAAACAATGTTTTAGCGTGTAATCACAATGTTTCTGTAATTAACTTGAATGTAAGATCACTTTGCAAGCACTTTGATGATGTTAATGCCCTGATTCAAACAGTTGACAACAAATTCTCTTTTATTGTGTTTACTGAAACGTGGTTAAAAGAGCACACTTCTCAACTCTACAACATACCAAACTACTCAGCCATTCACAACTGTCGTCCTGTACAAAGAGGTGGTGGTACTTCTCTCCATGCACTGACTTGCTTAAAAGTAATTAAATCTAGAGATCCTTATGGAGAGTATATATTTGCCTCTTTCAGAGTCAAGGGTAACGATGCTGTCTTGACTGTGGGAGCAGTCTACAGGGTTCCTAACACTGATGTGACTGAATTTAACTCAAATCTTAGAAATCTTATACTAGAGAGCCGACTGAACAAAAACCACTTAATTATTTCTGGTGACTTTAACGTTGACCTCTGCGAGCCTGAGGACCCTCCTGCTGCTAGTTTCCTCAACTGTATGAATTCCTGCTTCCTCATACCCTTAATCACTAGACCTACTAGAATCACTGACAGTACTGCCACGGCTCTTGATCACATCTGGACCAACATAACCTCTCCGCTTACTTCAGGGATAATCCTCGATAGCACTATAGACCATTACCCCACATTTCTCCTAACCAACATTAACAAACCACCTCTAGAGGCAAGAGAGATAAGCTTTAGGCTGCACAATGAAACTGCTATAGGCAATTTTATAGCTGCTGCTGCTAATATCAACTGGGAATCCGAATTAGGGAACATAAGGGACATCAACCTAGCAGTGCAATCTTTTCTTCAAAAAACTCTCAGCCTTTATAACACCCACTGTCCTATGCTAACGAAACAAGTCACGACTAAAAGGCTAAACAATCCTTGGGATCAAATATTGGGATCAAAGAAGATTTTAAATAACAAACCAATACTCCTGTCAAATAATGATGGTCTGCTTTCAGCCTCTGACACTGCTCTTTAGTTCAATAGGTTCTTCTCTTCCATTGGGTCATCCCTTGCAAATGATATTCCATCTTCCAGTACTAATGTTATAATCAAATTGTATGACGGTTGAAACATAACCAATCACAATCGAGTAGGCCTCTGACGTCATGCCAGACAGAGAGTCACCAGCCGTGCTCCCAGCAGGCCGCAGTATTCTCACCGACCCAGAGTAGGTAGGACCTCGGCTGGCCAGTTATACACCTTGTTGCCTCACTCAATAAAACTACTGAAGTGTCTGCTGTGTATAACTACAACCAACATTCAACCAAAGACGGCAACGAATACTGGTAGCAGCAGTGGGAACCAGAATTATTTTTCTGGAAACGAAGCTCCAAGTACCCACACCGCCTTGTGTTCCAGCCGCCGCCATAAGCCGCCATCCTGCCACCCACGCATCAATTATTGTGCCAGTCCGGGGTCCTGCTATCAGCCACTACTCTAGGTCGACGATTTCAAAAGTAAGGCGCAACATTTACAAGTGAGAACGAAATTTCATCAGCGAGGGAAGAGTAATTCGCCGCCAGCGATTTTTTAATTTCCCGCGCCATCTTGGGACCTGCATCACCCACCACCACCTTCACCAAGGCCGACAGCATCAAGTCTTGTGAGTGTTTCAAGCTACTGCAATTGTCGTCAGTCATCGTCGCAAGTATCAACTGATCATTGTGTGTGTTGTACTGTTATTTAAGAGGAATTGGTGGAAAAAAAAGACTTCAACCGTCATACAATTTGAGTATAACACTAATATTCAGGACTATCTTACAGGTAACTATCCACAGTCTCTGTACCTAATGCCTACTAATTCCATTGATGTTACTGACATAATCCTTAACCTTAAAACCAAGTCTAGTGCCCTTGAGGAGATACCAACTCTTATTTACAAAAAAGCCTCCAGATCTTTAGCTCCTGCCATTGCATTGCTCTTCAACAAGTCACTTGAACTCCAAACCTTTCCAGATATTCTAAAAAAATGCGAGAATAACCCCTGTCCACAAATGTGGTGATCCCACTGATGTTACCAACTTCAGACCTATATCAATTCTGACAAACTTGTCAAAAATATTTGAAAAACTAATCTATAAGCAGCTTTACTCTTATCTAGCCAAACTCAATATACTTAGCTCTTGTCAATATGGCTTCAGACCCCAAAAAAACACTAACGATGCACTTATTAGTATGATTAACTTGATACATACAGCTCTTGATAAAAATGAGTTCCCTGTTGGGTTATTTGTGGACCTGCGTAAGGCTTTTGACACTGTTAACCACCAAAACCTTCTTCTTAAATTACAACATTATGGAGTCAGAGGTCACTTCCTGCAGTACATTAAGTCTTACCTTATTGACAGGCTCCAGTATGTTTCTGTGAATAATTCAATTTCTCCCACCCTACCCATCAACGTTGGTGTTCCCCAGGGCAGCATACTTGGCCCTCTCCTCTTTCTCATCTACATTAATGACCTTCCAAATGCCTCCCAACATCTCAAACCAATTCTTTTTGCTGACGACACAACCTTCATTTACTCCAGTCCTGACCCTCTTGCTCTAAATGTCACAGTGAATACTGAGCTAAATAAAGTCCATCAATGGCTAACTGCCAACAAACTCACCCTCAATATTGACAAAACTTTCTATATTTTGTTTGGCAATAAATCCTCAAATCAAATAAATCTCAGGATTAATAATACCCAAATTTGTAACAAAGTAGATGACAAATTCCTTGGCGTTCTCATTGACCACAAGCTGAATTTCCAGGGACACATTCTACATATATCAAAAAAAGTTTCAAAAACTGTTGGCATTCTTTCTAAGATCAGATATTATGTACCTCGCCCTGCCTTGGTGACACTCTATTATTATCTCATCTATCCTTATCTCAACTATGGTATTTGTACTTGGGGGTTCTACTACCCAAAATCATTTACGTCCTCTAATTACTCAACACAAATTGGCTGCTATTACTCAACACAAAGCTGCTATTAGGACAATATCTAACTCTGGCCCCAGACATCACTCAGTACCCCTACTCAAATCTCTGAATATGTTAGATATTAAATCCCTGCACATCCTCTCATGTGTATTTTATATATATAAAACGCTGAACTATAATGTCAATCCTGACCTTAAAAGCTACCTAGAAAGTTGTAACAGATCCCATGAGCACCACACCAGAAACAAATACCTATTTGATATTTCAAGAGTACGACTTAGGAAGCATTACTTTGGTTTTGGAAAAGTTGTTCAATGTCAACCAATATTTTTTCACTAGTTGTGTATGAAGAGCGCGGCTAGTGTTCCAAGTTTCAGTACTGCAGCGTAAATAGCAAGGGAGAAATAGTTTTTTTTCAACGAATTTTACACATTTTCAAGTTTGAATAAAACAACACACCTTTCAGATATAATCATTCTATGGCACTTTTCTGATACATATAATATATAGGTTCATATAATAAAGGTTCGATAGCATATAGAGCATATAATAAAGGTTCGTAACTTATAGAGTTTCCAAAACATCTTTAGTTTTCCTAATACAAATATTCAAATTTCCCCCAAAATTATGCAAATATGTCATGTTTATTGCTATTATAAAATCAATAAATGAACTTAGGAACAAACCATAAGTTGGGAGTTTAGATACATACACTTTACATATAAGGTGTAAGTTTCATGTAATTTGAATAAAAATGTAAAAGGTATTCAAACGTTTATGTTAGTTGAAAATACATAAGAAAATAATAAAGTCTATGACTCTTTGCTATCACAATAGCATACATTAAAACAAATGTTATAATTATTTTTATTAGAAAAACATTTCAGTTAATTTTTTAAATAAACATTTAAGTTAAGTTTTTCAATTTTTTTTTTTTAATTTTTTTTTATCGGACGATTTGCATGAAACTTATACACCTGACTGCACATAAGCCTATCTGTAAGGGTGCCAATTTTGGAGAAAACTGATTAATGTCAACCTCAGCCACAGATGGCAGCACCTTAAACAATGCTGTTTGTTGACCAAATTGTATTTTTGTTGTTTTTTCTGCCATGTCCCCCCCCCCTTTTTTCATTTTTTCTTATTTTTCTCAACACAATTTATACTTTAATCTCAATTAGTATTAAGTTTTAGACTTAGTGTTTTTCCTGCCCGAAACGCTTTGCGTAATAGTGGCTTTAGGCATTGTATGTACTAGCTCTATCTATAAATCCATCAACTTTTGTATCTTACTTGAAAAACAGAGGTGCAACAGGTACCCTGAGAGAGAACTCTATCAACATCAGAGGTCCGAGACTGTTCAACACGCTTCCACTACACATAAGGGGCATAATTGGCCGACCCCTCACAGTGTTCAAGAGAGAACTGGATAAGCACCTCCAAAAGATACCTGATCAACCAGGCTGTGACTTATACGTCAGGCTGCGAGCAGCCGCGTCCAACAGCCTGGTTGATCAGTCCGGCAACCAGGAGGCCTGGTCGACGACCGGGCCGCGGGGACGCTAAGCCCCGGAAGCACCTCAAGGTAAGGTTGTATGTATGTACTTACCTGAATAAAAATTTGTATTTGTATTTGTATACGCAACCTATGGTCCACTTTAATGATAAGACACAATAGACCACCTATTGTCCAGTGTCGTGGACAGTACACAATACGCCACCTATTATCCTGGGTCGTGGGGCTCAGCGTCCCTGCGGCCCGGTCCTCGACCAGGCCTCCTTTTTTGTTACACATCCCCAGGAAGCAGCAGTATACCTCCTTTGTAATCAAACTTTAATCTTTAGTAATCCTCCTTGGTAAATTTGTAATCACCTTTGTAAATCTTCTTCACAATCACTTGTAAAATGTTTTTAATTCAAAAACTATGTATGGAACACAACCAAAACCTTCCCCTGTTATAGTGTAAATACTCTAATATATCTATCTAGAAAAGAATCTTTTTCCATAATATTGTGTCGTTGTCTACTAGGAAATTTTGTCAGATAAAAAGAAAGTCGAAAATTTCAGTTAGGCAGCAGGATGTTGCTGCCGGAAACTTTCCTTATTAAGACTTCTTAATAGCCCAGTCGGTAGAGGTTGTCCGCACACACGTGGGGTCCACGGTTCGAGTCTCCTAGAGCCCAGGTGAATGGACTGCTGTCAAAAATCACACAGACCTCTTTGTCAATAGTACTGTGCACACACACCTTATCTACTGTGACAGATCAGTAGATGATCGTGGGAGAGTTGGAACAGCCTTAAGGGAAGGGAACTACCACTTAGAAGGGGTCAGGACGAGATATTTGCGATGGAACGGAGGTGGGTGGGGATTAGATTAGTGCCCAACCGTTTTGACGATCGGGGATTGAACGCAGGCATGCATGAAGAGACCGTCGCTCTACCGTCCAGCCCAAGTGGTTGGGCGGAGTAGCCTTTAAGACAACTAAGTTACAATTGTTCTTATAAGTGGTGCAATTAGTCTAGGTTAGAGTCGTGAAGAGTGAGGATTGGAGGGTAGAGCGACAGTCTGGCTTCATACAGGTCCGCGTTCAATCCCCGACCGTCCAAGTGATTAGGCACCATTCCTTCCCTCCGTTCCATCACTAATCCTTATTCTGACCCCCTTCCCAGCGGTTGGGCACCATTCCTTCCCTCCGACCCACCACTAATCCTTATCCTGACCCTTTACCAGCAGTTGGGCACCATTCCTTCCCTCCGACCCATCACTAATCCTTATCCTGACCCTTTCCCAGCGGTTGGGCACCATTCCTTTCCCCCATCCCATCCCTAATCCTGACCCCTTCCCAGTGCTATATAGTCGTAATGGCTTGGTGCTTTCCCGATGATAGCTCCCATGGAACTGTTCACTTTTGTTCTTCGAGAAGTAATTGGGTACCAGGATTGGGAGATAGTGTTCTAAGGAGAACAAGAAGACAAGACTTATCATGAACAATGGGAAGGAAGAGCTCTCAGCCTTGCTAACAGGAGTCACAAGTCCTCTTCACCTGTACCACCAAGTATAAATAAGATCAGTTGGAGGTGGAAGACAATTAATTAGAGATCATTACAGTAAGTTACAACCTCTTGTTTACAAAGGATCAAAACCATCCCACCGACATTGATCAGTAATGTTGGCGAGTAACACTTCACAAAACCATCCCACCGACATTGATCAGTAATGTTGGTGAGGAACACTTCACAAAACATTACCACCGACATTGATCAGTAATGTTGGCGAGTAACACTTCACAAAACCATCCCACCGACATTGATCAGTAATGTTGGCGAGTAACACTTCACAAAACCATACCACCGACATTGATCAGTAATGTTGGCGAGTAACACTTCACAAAACCATCCCACCGACATTGATCAGTAATGTTGGCGAGTAACACTTCACAAAACCATACCACCGACATTGATCAGTAATGTTGGCGAGTAACACTTCACAAAACCATACCACCGACATTGATCAGTAATTTAAATTTAAATTTTGCCCCGAGGGGCGAGTTTATTGGGCAGCGCCACTCATCTTGTGAGTTAACATACCGCCATAGCAGAATGTACAACACTCCCCAATAGGAAGAAAACCCGTTGGGTTGTTCATCCTGTCACTTGTACCCAGACACAGCTGAGACTTGCTTAACTGTCTCAAGTGAACAGCTCCTCAAACAAGAAGATTAACATTTATCAACCCTTAAAAGCTTACGTTATCTTGCGGGTGCAAAATGGGGAAATCTTTTAAGAACAGTATCAATATTTGACAAATAGTGTTTTCCTAACTCAAACAATGTGGGGTTTATTATTCTACAGTTATTCCTAATGTCTCTCAGGTGTTCACATTCACGTAGATAGTGGTCAAGGCGGTGTGCGTCACTCTCACCACAGATTCTGCAACTCCGCTGCTCAACTGTTGTTTCCATTCCATATCTCCATGGATATTTGTATCCAAGACGGATTCTCGCTATTACTGATTCTCTCCCTCGTCGTCCTCCTCTTCGTCCATAATGATTGGGATTGCCAGCTGCAACCATGTTGTACCATCGTACAGATTCACTGGTTTGTGCTTCTATCCTCCTTTCCTCAGTTACCTTGTCACGGTGATGTTGCCTGATAATACCTCTAATTTGTAGTTGAGTCTTTTTTTTTTTTTTTTTTTTTTATATATACACAAGAGTTGTTACATTCTTGTACAGCCACTAGTACGCGTAGCGTTTCGGGCAGGTCCCTGGAATACGATCCCCTGCCGCGAAGAATCGTTTTTCATCCAAGTACACATTTTACTGTTGCGTTAAACAGGCTACAGTTAAGGAATTGCGCCCAGTAAATCCTCCCCGGCCAGGATACGAACCCATGACATAGCGCTCGCGGAACGCCAGGCGAGTGTCTTACCACTACACCACGGAGACTGTTTTAAAAAACAGGTTCTTGGGTATGAAGTATTCAATATGGTCTCCTTCAGCGCCTTCAGCAGCCAGCACATCTGCTCGTTCATTCTCCAACCCGTTCTCGCAAATTTAATAAGTCAATATTGACTTATTAAATATGTGCATAGGTGACATACTTAACATAATAGATACCCTTAAAAAGATTCATAGAAAACACCGACCTTACCTAACCTTGTTAGTATCTTAAGATAAGCATCTTATTGCTTCGTAATTACAATTATTACCTAACCTATAATAGGTATAGGTTAAGTAATAATTGTAATTACGAAGCAATAAGATGCTTATCTTAAGATACTAACAAGGTTAGGTTAGGTCGGTGTTTTCTATGAATCTTTTTGGGGGTTTCAATTATGTTTAGCATATCACCTATGCACGTACTTAATAAGTCAATACTGACTTTACGAATTTGCGAGAACGGGTTGCAACCTCACATATTCCAACATGGGAGGGGATCCACAGAAACTTGATGACTCTTCCCTGATTGGTAAGTACTCACACAGCTCTCTTGATTTCAGCGACTATTGCAAGATTTTCTGCCTGATTTTTACTTAGGCTTTTCAGTGCTGCTTTTGGATCGGTGCAAATCACTGCACCATTAGTGTTCCGTTCAAGAAACCTTAACGCCATAACAATGGCAGTTAGCTCTGCTTGCGTTGAAGAGGCATAGTTCTCAATACGTGCTTTTTCTTCATTTCTGCGTTGGAAGGTATTATCGTTGATTACCGTGTATGCTGCACCAGCCCTGCCATTGATAGGATTAGATGACCCGTCAGTGTAGATTTGATCTAGTTCATCTCCGGCTTCTTTATAAATTTCCTCGAGATACTTGTGCCTCATTTCTTGTGGTATCATGTTGGATTTTTTCATTGCCATTTCATTGATGATGATCTTGCATGAGTCATCCTCCCAGGGAGGTAACCTCTCTACAGGCAGGAGCTCACGGGCTTGCTCAAGCAGGTGAAGCTCTTCAAGGTAGCAGACTGATCTGTGATACCATTTTTTGTTTCTCCTGTTTCCCCCTAAGAGTAGCACAGAGCTCAGTTTTTTCTTGGCAATATCATTGTAATGGGGATCTCTGGCTATCCTAATTGCAAGCTTAGCATTCAGCTCCTGAATTCTGCTTTTAACACAGGGAAGGGACAACTCTTCTCGTAGATTAGACGTTTTGGCAGTTCTTGGAACTCCAAGAATGATTGTCATGGCTTCATTTTGAATGCTTTCAAGCCTTTTCATATCGCTTTGGGAGTAGGTGCACAGTACTGGTGCGGCATAGTCTATGACGGAGCGCACATAGGCTGTGTACATCATTTTGAGCACGGCAATAGAGGCTCCATGTCCGTTCCAGGTCATAGCTTTCAGTGCCCTGAGTCGACTTTTGCATGTTCCTATGAGTTGATTGAGCTCCTCTTTCTTTCCCTTGTTAGAGCCGACAGTGACGCCAAGGTACCGATAGTGGTCAACCCATTCAAGTGTTACACCATTAATTTGCAGTTCTTCATTTGCTCTCCGCTTGTGATGGGAGTATGCCTTCGTCTTGTTTGTGGAGAGAGTGAAACCGAGCTCAATACATTTCCTTCCGAGGAGTTCAATGGACTGTTCAATTTTTCCCAAGGTGGGAGCTTGTATTAGGACATCATCTGCATATCCCACTTGTTGTGTTCCTTCCGGAAAATCAATATTTGCAATGGCGTTCATAAGTACATTGAATAGTGTAGGGCTTAAGACTCCGCCTTGGGGGGTCCCGAGTTCCAAATTCATTGTTCCGGAGACTGCTCCATTGAAGCAAACCTTGGCTTTCCTTCCTGTGAGGTAGTCTTCAACCCATTTCATGAGTCTCCCCTTGACACCCATGCATGCAAGCTCGTCCAGGATCGCAATCCCCTGTGCTTTGTCGAAGGCTCCTTTGATGTCAACAAATACAGAGTACCTAGCCGTGTCATTAGCCAAGTAATTAACTATACAATTTGCTGTGCTCCGTCCTTTAACAAATCCATTGACCCCCTCCCCTAACCTGCCTATTTTGTGCAACAGTCGGTTTAGGATGATCCTTTCAAGCATCTTGCAAGTGCATGACACGAGGCTGATAGGTCTGTAATTACCAGGGTCATTAGGCTTCGGTATGGGAATAATTATTGCGTGTTTCCATTGTGTGGGGAACACTCCACTTAGGAATGACTTGTTAAACAGCTGGAGTAGTGGATTCCCAGACACTTCACACAGTGCATTGAGTATGTCGTAGGTGACGCCATCTTCACCAGGTGCTGTACTTTTACCCTTTTTCATAGCGCCCCTTACTTCTTGGGCTGTGATTGGTTCCCCATATTCGTCATCACTAGACAGTGCTCTTGTTATCCTAATTCTTCTGTCATCATGTCGCAGGAGCTGTTCCCTGCTGATTTCTGCAGGGAGGGAGGAGGAGGATGCTGCATCACTCCACTTGTGAATTAGTTCCTCAGCCTTACCCTGGGGGTCTTTGTGAGCCGCAGGGCGGGCTCTGCCCCCCTTAGCTATCTGAATTTTTGCCCACACTTGTCTTGCAGATGTTTCCCGTCTAATAGAGCTAGTGAACTCAAGCCATTGTCTTTCCCGCTCTTTAATCTTCTCTTCCCTGGCTACTTGACACACAGTTTTAAACAACTCTTGGTTACTTTCAATGGGATGTCTCCGGTACTCTCTACTCATGTCTCGCACATTTGCGTTAAGCATCTTTATGTAATCATTCTCATACCATTTTATTTTCTTCCTCTGAGGGTTACTTCGCCCAGGCGTACGGCGCGGAACTCTTAGACAGCTCTCAATTTGGTGGTTAAGGTCATCAACAAATGTGTTAATGTCTTCTGGGATTTGGTATTCCGTGAACCAGTCACTCATCCTGTTTATGAAGTGCGGCCTCATATCTGGTCCGAGTGATAACCTTTTTCTTTTATTTGTCTCTTTCCTTCTCTTGCTCATGTCGACGGTGGTAATCAGTGCCCAATGGTCACTACATAAACTGTGCACAATGTGTGTACTGGCATCCGTGTCCTGTGCATTCAGCAGGAGAGCATAGTCTAATCTTCCTCCTCTGAGGTGAGTTGGCTGTTCATCACCCAGGACTCTAAGGTTTTCACTTCCTCTGACAAAGAGTGACAGTTTCCGTCCATTGACATTGGGCTGATAACAGTTGGCACCCAAGTGTGGGTGTCTGGCATTCAGGTCACCGACCAGCAGGGTAGGTTCTTCATTAACAAACTCAGGCAGTGTGTCAAGGTCAAGTTTACTCTGTGGCACATATAGGTTGATTATATGTAGGGCATTATTGTTTAAGTAAAGGGTTACTCCCAGTGATTCAAACTCATCCCCCATGTGCAGGTCATCAATAATCTGTGCGGGAATGTTGTTATTTACAAAAGTGATGAGACCCCGTTTTCTTTCCCCAGAGGGCAGGGAGAACTTGCGATAACCGCTGAACCTTGGGTTGAAGTCATCACCTACCATCGTCTCCTGTAGCACTATGACGTCAGTTTGGTGTTCACGGACGTACTGTATGATGTCATTAATTCTGTTGCGAACTCCATTACAGTTCCATTGTAGTATAATGAGATGTTGTTCATTGTGATTATTCATTTTGAGGTTGTTTGTCATCAGCTGCACGTGTGTAATTATTATGTTCACATGTGTCATCGTGTATTCCATGGTGTGTGGTGTTACTGTGTGTACTGGTGTTACTGTGTGCACTGGTGTCACTGTGTACACTGGTGTTACTGTGTACACTGGTGTTACTGTGTACACTGGCGTTACTGTGTGCACTGGTGTTACTGTGTGCACTGGTGTTACTGTGTGCACTGGTGTTACTGTGTGCACTGGCGTTACTGTGTGCACTGGTGTCACTGTGTGCACTGGTGTTACTGTGTGCACTGGCGTTACTGTGTGCACTGGTGTTACTGTGTGCACTGGTGTCACTGTGTGCACTGGTGTTACTGTGTGCACTGGTGTCACTGTGTGCACTGGTGTTACTGTGTGCACTGGCGTTACTGTGTGCACTGGTGTTACTGTGTGCACTGGTGTCACTGTGTGCACTGGTGTTACTGTGTGCACTGGTGTCACTGTGTGCACTGGTGTTACTGTGTGCACTGGTGTCACTGTGTGCACTGGTGTCACTGTGTACACTGGTGTTACTGTGTGCACTGGTGTCACTGTGTGCACTGGTGTCACTGTGTACACTGGTGTTACTGTGTGCACTGATGTGCTGGTGTCCTGGTTGTGTCTGCTGACGTACCTCGGCAGTATGTGTTACATCATCTTGCACTAGGCTCTGGCTTGCAGGTCCTCCATTTGATGGACTCTGCTGTTGCAGGATTTGGAGGATTTTTTCCTGAGTCGTCTTAATCTGGCAGAGGGCTTTCTCAAGTTCCGTCTGCTTTTGCAATATTTGGTGGACGACTGGATGAGATCTTATCATGCGGTCTAATATTGCTGCAACACAAAACTGAGTGACGACCTCCTGGGGGTCAGGAGTGCCTGGAGGGGGAGGCGGATGGGAGACAGTGGAGGGGTCTGATTCGTTGGTATGGATTGGGAGGGTAAGTGGTGGTGGTGGTGGTGGTGTGACACTGTGGGTAGAGATTGGGGTATGGGTGGGTGGGTTCCCTGGAGGGGAGAGAGGTGGAAAGGCCTCAGGGATGGGGGAGCGGCGGTGGCTGGCTACACCGCCCCCGCCCCAATCCTGATTCCCCACCCCACCCTGGGTTCCCCTGTTCACTGAGTGATCACTACCCCAGACTGTTGTCGGTCTACTGTGAGCTGGACCCTGGGCTGGTCCCTGAACTGGACCCTGGCTTGCTGTGGTATTGTTAACGGAGCCATTCCCGCCCCTGTTCACTGGTCCACTTGGTGATTGATTCGGTTGTTTCGAGCCCCGCCATGCAGGCCTCGCCCTGCAATACCTGTTCCAAGCATGGTGGGGTTGCGTGGGTGCAGTAGTACTCCAAGTTGCAATTCATTTGACCATGTCGTAGCGCAGTGGACTACAGCATGCATCTGAGAACACTCTGTGCATGGGGTTCGAACCCTCATCACAGTTCCTGTGATATATCACGATACTGTGATTTATCTGTGTACACATTTGATATTACTTTGAATCATACATTTAGGTTTATAAAATTAAATACTATATACTTTACACAAATTAACCTTATTGTTATATTGCAAAAGTTCAAGCAGTTAATTCAAGGAAATGGTAGCTAATTTATAATGGAAAATATATGTAGTACATGATCTGAACCCATAACTAACCTATAAATGCATTATAATACCTTTCACATACAAATACATTGATGGATGGAAAATGACAATGTCCAATCAAACAGCATTGCTCTGCTTTCTCCTTAATTAATCTCTGCATTTGTTCTTCCTTTTTGATTATTGATTATTTAGAAAGATTAGTATAATATGTTAAACAAAACTTTATAGGCATTAAGCACAAGTTCTGTACATAATATTTATAATGTGTGTCCATTAAATAAACCCTCATTTAAATACCAACAAATGATGTTGGGACATAACCAACATCAAATGATTCCAAAGTTTCTTCACCAACTGCCAAATAACTTTGAGTGTAAGTTCTGCCACTAGTAGTATAGCATTGTGAATGTGTGGTGGTGAAAGTATAGGAGGCAGAATGTCTGGGTGCCACATTGGAAGATTTAAGCATGGGTACATAATTGCAAATTGTATATTAAACATATTTTCAGACAAATCTCTAGATATTACTATAACTAACCTTATGCTACCAAGTTGTTCAGTGTTATAGTCATTTAATCTCCATAATTGTCTACCATACACTTAAAAATGGGCTAAAAAAGGACTTTCTGGTACTGGCGCTCAAGAGGTTCTCTAGTCGTCACTGCTATTCTCCGGTGAAATTCTGAAGAGAAAATAATAGTGTTAGAAGAAAAAGTACAAGATCAAAACCAGAAAATTATGCTTATGCAAAATTATGCTACACTGTACCTATTAATAATCTTCAAATTTGGCTACAAATTACCTACTTATAATTATGTGTTAAATTATGGACTTTCCCCATAATGATATACATGTTACTGGCATTACCTATACTGCCTACCTGGAGCCCCCTAGAGAGATAGTGACACAAGTTAAGGTAATCCGTTTAGTAAGGTGCTGGGTCAACATAAATAAGCTATAACTAATAAGGACACAAATCAATAGGTTCATTTAACAGTGGTATTAACACCTATATATATTTAGCTAAGAATAAGTTTTTACAAGTGTAACAAAGTGAAAGGAATGGATGAAAATTTTGATGATGTATATATAAAATGATCATTGACTTGAACCTGACTTCCTATATAGAGTATAAAAATGATAAACACAGTACCATTAATGTTGTCTGTAGGTATTTTTGGACCATCTGGTATGTACACCATACTGTCAAAATCCGATGATCTATCTGAAAAATTGATTGGTAGTGTAAATATTTGAATTCATTGCATAGCCTTATATACTAACAAAAATGAAAAAAATTGTACAGAAAAGCTAACACAACATTATAACACCTTCCTGTGTATTCTATGGTACAAAAGAAAACATACCTTATACTGACAGAAGAACTATGCATACTGCTGAAACTACTTTCCACAAAATATCTGAACCAAGGGATAGTCCCCCAAGATTTTAAATATGAAAATTTCACCCTTACACTATTAAAAAAATGCAGAAAGAGTTCAGCACAAAACTAATGTCCGATCAGCTTGCAAGCTGATGGCGAAAATCCTAAAGGAGAGAATCATTTACCATCTATCAGTGAACAATGTTATTCAATCAACACACCAAGGTCTTCTTAAAAACAGATGCTACCTGAGTTTATAGTTAGATATATATACACACATACCAAAAGAATAGGGGGTGGTAGGAGAAGAAAATATCAAAGTGTTCAGTGAGGATCCACAAGGTCTTCTCTGAGTACTGTATATTTTCTTCTCCGAGGCTATGGGTCCCTACACTTGCACCAGAGGTGGTACCCCTTCTGAATGCTACCTTATACACCTCCTCACTTCTTGAATATGGTACCACGGTACTCAAACAAAGGGTTTCCAGTGGATATAGTATAAATGGGTTTTGCTAAAGACTTTAATAAGGTACCACATGAAAGACTAACAAGGAAATTACTGGTTCATGGAATACACTGTAGAATGGAGATGTGGGGTGTTTCTTTTTTTTGCTTTCACGACTGCAATGCGTACGTCGCCAATGTACATGTGGCAGACGCTTCACGAAGCTGTCGGAATTAGCAGAATAGAAAATACGAGAGCAACTGTACAGGGCCTGGGAGCAAGGTCGAGTTAGAGTCCTTGAGGGTCTCTTCTCAGACTAGTCTCACCTGGTCCTGCTCCACGTTGATCGTTGGAATCTCCTCAATGATTTAACACTTTAAGGGACTCCTAGGGTCCTCATCACATTTATAGTTTGTGACTTATAGGCAACTCGGTGTTGAAGACACTCAGAGCTGAAGGCTTGAGTAATATTTGCAGTATTTAGAAGTGGTTCAACGGAAACACCGCATAAAGCTTAACAGTAGTTTATTTACTAACTTAACCACTAATACACAAGGTGCTTGATTTACTTTAGATTGGCGTCAGCAAAGCTATGGTTGTATTAGCGAGACTCTTGACGTCTGACTAAACTACTCGTATCCACTCGTGGAGAAACACCTAACTTAACACAGTTGACAGCCAATCATTAACACGGCAACCTAACTGCCAGTATGCAAAGGGATCACAAGAGTTCCAACCGGATACTCGGTAATGATGATATGCAATAAATCAACAAATACACTGTCAATGGGACAAGCAATAACATGCACAGTAATGTCACACAATAACTAAATGTGTTGTGTATGTGAAGCTCACATTCAACAGACTAGTGAAATGCCGTGATACCACACAGATAACCACGCATTCACGGTCGATTCACCTATGACCTTTGACAGGTATGAGGTGAGAACTGTGGTTGATACCTCAGATCAACACAGACAATAAAACAACGACAAGATCTTGTACTTACAGATAGGGTACCTTTCCTTACTCACTCACTCAGGCACATTTATACAAGCACTCGTAGGTGGCCTGACAGCTGGCTACGCTTGTAGACACGGAGGGTACTTGCAGTAGGGCGGGCTGTATGCATAACAGACAGACACCCGCACACACACTGGCGCTGGCGATGAGTTAGGTGGTGACGGCACGTAGTAGTGAGGGCGGCGGGCGTCTCGAGGTACTGAGGTACTGAGGTACTGGGGTACACGCTCGTGGCGGCTGGCAGCGGCTGTGGTACCATACAGGTGCACTTGTGGTAAAGTCACACACAGGTTACTTAGGCGGCGGCACTGCCTTAGGTCACTCTAAGTCACTCACAACGATCTTTGTCACCAGGGGTTACCTGATACCAGTCTGTTTCGCTCTGGAGATTTGTCACTTTAGGCTTCTGAATAATATATTCACACCCGTGATTCTGGGCGAGTGTATAGTATATTCTTCAGATGCTGAGTTAACTTGACGGTGAGGAATAGACGGTGTTCAGTCTATTAGCTGGTAGAACAGAACACGTCCTCTAGGTTTGGTGTCTGTTACGGCCCTACTGGGGCGTAATTGGGTTCTTTTCTGGTGTTATTAGAATTTGGGAATCCGGCCCCAAGCTAGTAGAGGCTTTCAAGGGATGTGTTCCGTAGCGCAAGTTAAATTAAAGGGGGAGGGATACACATGCTCTGATTTATATATATATATATTAACCACCTCCATAAATAAATATATAAACAGTCACACGGGGTTATAAACACACTTTAATGTACAGCGTTGTCTTCCTCTGAAGACACAGAATGCTCCACAGTGCGCACTTTGAGCAGCCCTGGTTCTCTTCTTCGGCCCACGATGAATCCTCTTGGATTCTCTCGGCGAATCTACCCTGGCCACAGGCCAGCCAAATCACAGTCCCACTGGGTGCTCCGTCGTGGAGGCCTTCAACGACAATCCAGCCTGTAGCTGGCAGGTTCCGATCAGCTTCGCTGTGTAGGCCACTCCATGACCAATATTAGGGTTGCGAGCCCTAGGCAGGAGCCTCGTGTGATTCCGCTGATCTCTCTCTTTTCTCAGCACCACAGTGGCTAGTCTCTTCCACCAGCCAGCCCCAGATAAGGAGATTCCTCGACACTGCCACATCACAGGCAGGCTAACACTCTCAGCAGAGTTCGTCCGGGGTGTGACTCACAGCTTCATCAGCAGACTCGTGGAGAGACCTTGGCTGCCGTGGGTAGACTGATCCATCGTCCAATACAGCAGTCCCAGGTAGACTCTGTAATCAGACACGTCATTAGTACTGGAACTAGGGAACCTCACTTACAGGCTTAGACACAAACGTTCACCTCTCTGCTCCATAGATGGCATTGCTGTCTAAGCGCCACCTCACCAGAGGTCAGCAGCGGCTATGTTATGAGCTGATTAAGACGGGAAACCAGCCCCTGTGGCCGGTATATCCCGTGACTCGCTAGATGGCGTCGTCCATTTGGAGGGGGTTTCGGGAGCTGACTCACAGATGGCGTTGTCGTCACTGCTCCATGCTACGACGCTGGACTCGGGTCCGTAATACCTCCCCACCAAAAAGAATTTGGTTTGGGTTTCTATAAAAGAGGAAACAAACCAAATTAGTGCGTGGGTACAACTCCAAACAGACTCACGTAAACGATGGACTGGAGTGACGAGGATGTCTTGTCCGCAAAACTGTCCTAATGAGAAACCCTGGCACAAAGGAAACTTGAAGATGGAAGGCAATGACCTGCCTGATGTGACTTCCCACACCTTCACTGAGATGTCAACAGGGGCATAATCATTTCACGTGCCTCGAGTAAGGATTGGTATAGACGCAATCTGGGTGAATTGACACTTCCCTGTGTCGGGGCACGGTTGATGGCTGGTCACAGATGGCATTTCTGGTACCGGTCCGGTAGTCCTTCAGGGAGACGGGAACCTGGAATACAGGGGTCTGATAATTGAGAGTAACAGCGATTGTTGTTAAATCGGTACTTACAGCATAACCGTCTACTAGGCCCACACCTAGTCCCAACAGGGCTGCTCGTACATCAAAGATGATGTTCGCTCTGCCACCATCAGGTCGACCAATGTTCCACATAATGCTGAATCCAGGTTCAGCAATCACGCGGGGGGTGTCAACCTGTCGGAAACAGTCACTCATAATATCACATCTCATTCCTCCTGTATCCATCATCACCTTCCACGTCCCTTCTTCGACTGCAACACTCACAGTGCACGTCTCTAATCCCTGGGATCTCTTCGCGATGTTCACGGGAGCCATCATCTGTCGGGTCGTCCACTGGTTCTTACTGAGAACACACACGAGAACAAGACAAAATACTGCTAAGAAACATTTGGCTAACTGAGGGATAAGTTTCATGAGCCTGTAATGTCCATAGCCGGCTATATCCATTAGCCTAGTTTGGACCGAAGAGGGCACTAGAACCTTCGTACATACCTCACATACCTCCGACGTCTGAGGAATCTCTGGCCGGTTCAATGAACGTTGTACCTTGCCATACCACAAGTACTCATCCGCCTTCACTCCAGACTCTTGGGTATCCGTGGGTGCTTGTACACGAGGCCTCTCTTCTCGCTCAGTCGCTTCTGCCACCATAACCTCATGCTTCTTGTCGGGAGAAGAATCAGGAGACTTCGCTAGAATGCTGTCAACCTGTTGGGTAGAGGGAGAATTAAACATGTCATCTAGTCCGTCTGCCTGTACCTGGATATTACCATTTCCTGCTGTTACCTTGGACCTTGCTGTTCCGGCTGACTCGTCCACAACCTTGAGATGTTTGTAGTCCCAATCTGTCACCAAGTCGTTGGCTAGTATCACGTCAATCCCAGCTATAGGTAAGGTATCAACTACTGCCAACGCACATGTGCCACTGAAGTAAGGCGAGTTTAGATGTACCGGCACTAAGGGGGCAACGTATTGCGTCCTAGGAAACCCAACCAGGACAACCTTTTGTCTCCCGTCCACACTCACTCCCTCGGGTAACGAGTTTCTCACGATCAGGGACTGGGCTGCTCCACTATCTCTGAGCACTACAACCGATCTGCCAGTATGATCACTCGATACATACCCGCCTGAAGTGTGAGGAGCAAACAATCTTGGTCCTTCCTGACTAGTCATCAAAGACTGGGTTCCCACTGGTGGTGTCTCACAACCCATCAACATCACCTCCCTACGTGGGCCGCTACCTCTTCTGCCTCAGCACATAGCGGCTACATGCCCTTTCTGCCCACAAGTCCAACACACCATATTCCTCCTCGGACTACGGTGTTTCGGACTGTTAGGACTAGTCCTTCGAGGGCTACTTGGGGGCGTCTTCACAGCGCTTTGTGTGACGGGTCTCTCTTCGTCTTGACGAGGTTTGCCGAACAGACGTGGGTAATTCCTCGGGACATACTTAGTGGAAGACCTATGCGTTAAGATGTACTCAGCCATGGTGGCTGCCGCACTTAAGGTCTCCACCTGCTGTTCCTCTAAGTACGTCTTCAGATCTCCAGACACACAGTCTTTGAAGTCCTCTAACAGTATGAGCTGCTCGAGGTCTTCTTTGGTCTCCACCTTCCGAGAGGTACACCATTCCTGGAAAAGCCGTTCCTTGATGGTCGCGAATTCGGTGAACGTGTGCTCCGAGGTATTTTTTAGGTTTCTAAACTTCTGCCTGTAAGCCTCAGGTACCAATTGGTAAGCCATGAGCACTACCTTCTTCACCTTGTCGTAATCGCCGGAGTCATCAAGGGACAACGTGGAGTAGGCGATTTGGGCCTTCCCAGTCAAGACGGACTGTATCATGATGGCCCAATTCTCCTTTGGCCACTCCAAAGAGGCTGCGACTTTCTCGAAGGCTGCGAAGAACTTCGAAACTTCCTTCTCGTTGAACTTTGGGACCATTTTGATGTTCCTTACCGGATCGAAAATACTTGTGTCCGTTGTTTGCCTCCGACCACCGCCTAATCGCAATACTTCTAGCTCATGTTGTCTCTCTTTTTCCTCTCTGTCTCGTCGTTCTTGCCTGTCTCGCTCTTCTCTCTCTCTTTCTCGTTCTTTTTCTCGCTCATCTCTATCTCTTTATCGTTCTTTTTCTCGCTCTTCTCTTTCTCTTTCTCGTTCTTCTTTTTCTCTTTCTCGTTCTTCTCTTTCTCTTTCTCGTTCTAATTCTAAACGCCTCATCTCTAATTCTTTTTCTAGTCTCTCTCTTTCCATTTCTTGTCTCTCTCTTTCCATTTCTAAATTCTTATCTTCTCTCTCTCTCTCGCTTTCTCTTCTCTCTCACTAGCGATTTCTAGCTTTTTCCATTCTATTTCATGGTGGATCTCTAGTTCACACATTTTCACAGTAAGTAAACTTATATTCAGTTCACTCTCATCACTTTCGACATCACTGCCCTTTCCTTCCTTTTCAGTGGAAGCTATCTCCTCACTTTCTTTTATACTATGTGCCTCGCTTTTCTGTTTCTCCTCGGCCTTCAAGTGTTTGTAAATCTTTGACAAGATCTCAACACGGGAATCACTTGCACGTATTTTGATCTCCAGAAAGGCACTCACTAACACAAGTTCTGGTTTCCCCAGATATTTCAATCTGGCAAGACAGTCCTCCTTGTTCAGAAAGGCCTGAACATCATCCAGATCATCGATGGTCGCTTTTTCTGCCATTGTCACTTAGATGGAGCACTAGCACTTAACACACCGCTTCACTTTACTACGTCAATATTGAACGTTATCGCACCTAACACCGCACTTGCCAATATTGCACGTAATTACACCGGGCACCGCACTACGCAATATTGCACTGAATCACACCGAGCACCGCACTGGACGTACAATGTCCTAATAGTTATAAACAGGGGGAATTATTTACAGGGGATTGCGCTACATCACCACCCCTGTCAAACATACTTGACAAGGGGTCGGATCCCGCTGGGGATGCCAATTATGTTACGGCCCTACTGGGGCGTAACCAGGTTCTTTTCTGGTGTTATTAGAATTTGGGAACCCAGCCCCAAGCTAGTAGAGGTTTTCAAGGGATGTGTTCCGTAACGCAAGTTAAATTAAAGGGGGAGGGATACACATGCTCTGATTTATATATGTATATTAACCACCACCATAAATAAATATATAAACAGTCACACGGGGTTATAAACACACTTTAATGTACAGCGTTGTCTTCCTCTGAAGACACAGGATGCTCCACGGTGCGCAGTTTGAGCAGCCCTGGTTCTCTTCTTCGGCCCACGATGAATCCTCTTGGATTCTCTTGGCGAATCTACCCTGGCCACAGGCCAGCCAAATCACAGTCCCACTGGGTGCTCCGTCGTGGAGGCCTTCAACCACAATCCAGCCTGTAGCTGGCAGGTTCCGATCAGCTCGCTGTGTAGGCCACTCCACGACCGATACTAGGGTTGCGAGCCCTAGGCAGGAGCCTCGTGTGATTCCGCTGATCACTCTCCTCTCTCAGCACCACAGTGGCTAGTCTCTTCCACCAGCCAGCCCCGGATAAGGCGATTCCTCGACACTGCCACGTCACAGGCAGGCTAACACTCTCAGCAGAGTTCGTCCGGGGGTAACTCACAGCTTCTTCAGCAGACTCGTGGAGAGACCTTGGCTGCCATGGGTAGACTGATCCATCGTCCAATACAGCAGTCCCAGGTAGACTCTGTAATCAGACACGTCATTAGTACTGGGACTAGGGAACCTCACTTACAGGCTTAGACACAAACGTCCACCTCTCTGCTCCATAGATGGCGTTGCTGTCTAAGCGCCACCTCACCAGAGGTCAGCAGCGGCTATGTTATGAGCTGATTAATTAAGACAGGAAACCAGCCCCTGTGGCCGGAATATCCCGTCCTCGCTAGATGGCGTCGTCCATTTGGAGGGGGTTTCGGGAGCTGACTTACAGATGGCGTTGTCGTCACTGCTCCGTGCTACGACGCTGGACTCGGGTCCGTAACAGTGTCCCTCACTTGAATGGTTTACAAGTGCTGCCGGGCATCTCGTGGCAGACACAAGGGGATTACAATTTGACCAATGGCATTGCAGCAAATGAGCGGGAACCAATCATATTAGCTCGTTCGATGAGCAGTAGCAGGAGTGACGTCATGAACACGTCATACCTGTTATTGTCCATCGCGCCGGTTAATCCCTGAGGTCAGACGGTCTGGCGTCTCCCTTCTGCTCTCACGCTCCCACCGGGCAAGGTACCCACTGACCCTTCTGTGGCAAGTATGCTTCTGTATCTACTTCCTGCCTGGACATACAGCGGCCTCCGTATTATGAAAGTGTTCCTGGTTAAGTGGGCATTCTGGAGATACCCAACATGCCAGGTCACTATCCAGGGTTAACAGAAATAGGACCTTGTGCACAAGATTGGTGCACTGTGCACAGCAATGAGCCATTCCAGTCAGCTGTGGAAGAATCTTGAGAGACACTCTCTCACAACACCCCCCAACAAAGATCGAGCCCACATAGTGGCGCTCGTTCAGACCTCACACCACTGACGCACAGATGTGGGGTGTTTCTTTTTTGCTTTCACGACTGCAATGCGTACGTCGCCAATGTACATGTGGCAGACGCTTCACGAAGCTGTCGGAATTAGCAGAATAGAAAATACGAGAGCAACTGTACAGGGCCTGGGAGCAAGGTCGAGTTAGAGTCCTTGAGGGTCTCTTCTCAGACTAGTCTCACCTGGTCCTGCTCCACGTTGATCGTTGGAATCTCCTCAATGATTTAACACTTTAAGGGACTCCTAGGGTCCTCATCACATTTATAGTTTGTGACTTATAGGCAACTCGGTGTTGAAGACACTCAGAGCTGAAGGCTTGTGTAATATTTGCAGTATTTAGAAGTGGTTCAACGGAAACACCGCATAAAGCTTAACAGTGGTTTATTTACTAACTTAACCACTACCACACAGGGTGCTTGATTTACTTTAGATTGGCGTCAGCAAAGCTATGGTTGTATTAGCGAGACTCTTGACGTCTAGCTAAACGACTCGTATCCACTCGTGGAGAAACCTAACTTAACACAGTTGACAGCCAATCATTAACACGGCAACCTAACTGCCAGTATGCAAAGGGATCACAAGAGTTCCAACCGGATACTCAGTAATGATGATATGCAATAAATCAACAACTACACTGTGAATGGGACAGGCAATAACATGCACAATAATATTATCACACAATAACTAAATGTGTGGTGTATGTGAAGCTCACATTCAACAGACTAGTGAAATGCCGTGATACCACACAGATAAACACGCATACACCATCGATTCACCTATGACCTGTGACAGATATGAGAAGGTGAGAACTGTGGTTGATCCCTCAAATCAACACAGACACAATAAAACAAGGACAAGATCTTGTATTTACAGATGGGTACCTTTCCTTACTCACTCACTCAGGCGCATTTATACAAGCACTCGTAGGTGGCCTGACAGCTGGTTTCGCTCGTAGACACGGAGGGTACTTGCAGTAGGGCGGGCTGTATGCTTAACAGACAGACACCCGCACACACACTGGCACTGGCGATGAGTAAAGTGGTGACGTCACGTAGTAGTGAGGGCGGCGGCGGCGGGCGCTCGAGGTACTGAGGTACTGGGGTACACGCTCGTGGCGGCTGGCAGCGGCTGTGGTACCATGCAGGTACACTTGTGGTAAAGTCACACACAGGTTACTTAGGCGGCGGCACTGCCTTAGTTCACTCTAAGTCACTCACAACGATCTTTGTCACCAGGGGTTACCTGATACCAGTCTGTTTCGCTCTGGAGATTTGTCACTTTAGGCTTCTGAATAATATATTCACACCCGTGATTCTGGGCGAGTGTATAGTATATTCTTCAGATGAAGAGTTAACTTGACGGTGAGGAATAGACGGTGTTCAGTCTATTGGCCGGTAGAACAGAACACGTCCTCTAGGTTTCGTGTCCCTCACTTGAATGGGTTACAAGTGCTGCCGGGCATCTCGTGGCACCCAGCACAAAAGAGTTACAATTTGACCAATAGCATTGCAGCAAATGGGCGGGAACCAATCATATTAGCTCGTTCGATGAGCAGTAGCATGAGTGACGTCATGAACACGTCATACCTGTTATTGTCCATCGCGCCGGTTGACCCCAGAGGTCAGACGGTCTGGCGTCTACCCTCTGTCTCTCACGCGGGCAACAGCACGTACTCACTGACCCTTTGGTGGCCAGTATGCTTAACTCCCTGTATCTACTTCCTGCCTGGACATACAGCGGCCTCCGTATAATGAAAGTGTTCCTGGTTAAGTGGGCATTCTGGAGATACCCAACATGCCAGGTCACTATCCAGGGTTAACAGAAATAGGACCTTGTGCACAAGATCGGTGCACTGTGCACAGCAATGAGCCATTTCAGTCAGCTGTGGGAGAATCATGAGAGACACTCTCTCACAAATGGACATAACAATACTTAAAACAAAGAGAGCAAAGGGTCATATTAAATGGGAATGAATCTGATGAAATGTGGTAAGTGGAGTACCTCAGGGGTACATTTTGGGGTCTAAAATATTTCTCATATACTGAACATCTATGACATAGAATATAATATAATCAACCACAACCTCATATTTGCAAATGGCTGGCGTATCACGAGCACTTTGTCCCTGGGTTCCTGTGGGCGGCAGTGCACCCCCTACTCACCCATTGGGCGGAAGTGGACCCCCTACTCACCCTGTGGGCGGTAAAGGACCCCCTACCGACCCTGTGGGCGGCAGTGGACCCCTTACTGACACTGTAGGCGGCAGTGGACCCCCTACTGACCCTGTGGGCGGCAGTGGCCCCCTACTGACCCTGTGGGCGGTAGTGGACCCCTTACTGACCCTGTGGGCGGTAGTGGACCCCCTACCGACCCTGTGGGCGGCAGTGGACCCCCTACCGACTCTGTGGGCGCAGTGGACCCCTTACTCATCCTGTGGGCGGCAGTGGACCCCCCTACCGACCCTGTGGGCGCAGTGGACGCCTTACCGACCCTGTGGGCGGTAGTGGACCCCTTACTGACCCTGTGGGCGGCAGTGGACCCCTTACCGACCCTGTGGGCGGCAGTGGACCCCCTACTCACCATGTGGGCAGTAGTGGACCCCTTACCGACCCTGTGGGCGGCAGTGGACCCCTTACCGACCCTGTGGGCGGCAGTGGACCCCTTACCGACCCTGTGGGCGGCAGTGGACCCCTTACCGACCCTGTGGGCGGCACTGGACTCCTTACCGACCCTGTGGGCTGTAGTGGACCCCCTACTCACCCTGTGGGCGGCAGTGGACCCCCTACTCACCCTGTGGGCGGCAGTGGACCCCCTACCGACCCTGTGGGCGGCAGTGGACCCTTTACTGACCCTGTGGGCGGCAGTGGACCCTTCCCAGCAAACATTTTCATGTTTTTAAAACATCCTAAAAACGACATTTCATTGTTTTCAGCACGTTTATAATTACGTTTAGAAAAGGTTTTTTGAGAACTTTTATATACAACCTTAGAACGTAAATAATTAACATTTCTAAAAACTTTTTTATAATCTTTTAATTACCTACATTAAAACGTTTAGGGTAAATTAGGGTATAATAATTTTTTAATTCATATCTGAAATAGAAAGGGAGAGAAAGAAAGAAGACATATCTGAGAAAGAAATGGACATCCTATATATGTATGTGCAAATTACAAATAAATAGGGTACAAAAAGAGAATTAAAATATTATATTTATTTAATTAAGAATGAGTAATACAACAAAATATATGTAATAGCTCGAAATATATAGACTATATCTATAACAGAATATAAAAGTAAAAATTTAAAAATCTATAAAAATCTATATATGCAATATGTGAACACAATAGATTTTGTGATCAAGCAGCCTGTGATTCATGTCATGCTGAGATCAGTCTGACGTTACAAGCAGTTATTGTTACTTAAAACTAAAACAAGTAAAATTTTCCGAGTATACATATAACACTTTAGTTTTTCTATGACTAATAATAAAAATCTATTAATCAAAAGTTTAGGACTAATTAACTAAAAATAAAAATCTACAAGTGAATGTAAACAGTCAAGTATAATATTCATGTAGAAAGAGAAAGAAAAAGAGAGAGAGAAGGAAAGAAAGAGAAAGAAAGAAAGGGAGAAAGAGAGAGAGAAAGAAAAGAAAAAAGTCATGTATAATATTCATATTAGCACCATGCAATATAACTTAGATTAAGTAAAAATCTCAGACATTTTTAAATCAAATGAAATATGAGAGCCAGAGAGAGAGAGAGCGAGAGCCAGAGAGAGAGCGTGAGCCAGAGCCAGAGAGAGAGAGAGAGAGAGCCAGAGCCAGAGAGAGAGAGAGAGAGCCAGAGAGAAAGAGAGAGCCAGAGAGAGAGAGAGCCAGAGAGAGAGAGAGAGCCAGAGCCAGAGAGAGAGCCAGAGCCAGAGAGAGAGAGCGTGAGCCAGAGCCAGAGAGAGAGTCAGAGCCAGAGAGAGAGAGCCAGAGCCAGAGAGAGCCAGAGAGAGAGAGAGAGCCAGAGAGAGAGAGAGAGCCAGAGAGAGAGAGAGCCAGAGAGCGAGAGCCAGAGAGAGCGAGAGCCAGAGAGAGCGAGAGAGCCAGAGAAAGAGAGGGGGAGAGAGAGGGCCAGAGCCAGAGAGAGAGAGAGAGAGCCAGAGAGAAAGAGAGAGCCAGAGAGAGAGACAGAGCCAGAGAGAGAGAGAGAGCCAGAGAGAGAGAGAGAGAGAGAGAGAGAGAGAGAGAGAGAGAGAGAAAGAGAGAGACAGACAGACAGAGACAGAAAGACACACACACAACAAAAGAGGAGACAGAACAAAATTAAGGCATGGAGAGAGAAGACAGAACAGAAACAACAGAGAGAGGAGAGAAATGAGAAATCATTGAAGAGAAGGGGAAGAGAAACACAAGATAAGAAAAAAATACAAGAAAAATATACAAGATAAAAATGACATAAATGAATACCACAAATATAAAAAGTAAAGGAAGAGAGAAGCTAGAAGAGACAGGAAACGAGAGCTGTTAGAAGAGAGGAGGAAAGGAGAGATTAAAAGTTAAGAAAAACAGGAGAGAAACGTAAAAGAAATAAAAAAAAGGGACATTTGTGAGGAGAGAAAATAAAGAGACCAGAGAAGACCATATATCAAGAGTGTGAGGATAAAGACTTATATATTTTCTTAGTAGACATCCTCTGGCTCTTGTTGCCCCTCTTGTATACGAATTGTACTTGCAAGCTTTCCCTGAAAAGATATTAACAAAATTAATATTTAATTATTTATTTATATAAATTACACACACACAAACTTTATATATTATATATATATATATATATAATATATATATATATATATATATATATATATATATATATATATATATATATATATATATATATATATATATATATATATATATATATATATATATATATATACATATATATATAATTTCGTAAACCTCACCCTGTAAACATTCATGTTTCTACATGTTAAACAAGCTACGAGGATGAGGGAAGGGGATGTTCCCTCCATGCTGGATATTATATTTACCAGGAAAGAGAAAGATATATTTATCATTCAGTACCTCCCTCCTTTGGTACCTCCCTTTTCCTCCTTTCAGTACCTCCCTCCTTTTACCCAAGTGACATTGTCACTTGGGTAAAAGTGACCATGTCTTTTTGGGAATAAAGTATGCAATGCATTATAATCTGGAAGAAAATGAGCTTGAAGCAGTTGAAAAACCTGACTTGTGGAGAGGTCATTATGGGGAACTCAGATATTTCCTTAAGGAATTTGACAAACACTTGCTGTTAGGACATGAAGTAAATGAGATGTATGTCAAGTTTTGTGAAATATATGATAATGGCACAACAAAATTTATACTAAAGCAGAGATGCAGAACTAGGAAAAAGGGAAAAATTGCCCAAACATACAAGCAATACAAAGATGCGAGAAACAACAATAGCAGTAAGGAGAGGGGCAGAAAGACTATGACTTTCGGTCATATTCAACAACACAAATATACATACACACACACACATTATTGGAAAAAATTGGAATTGGAATATTGGAAAAAATAATTAAAACTAAATGGGTAGAACACCTGGAGAGAAATGATATAATTTCAGACAGACAGTATGGTTTTCGATTTGGAAGATCCTGTGTATCGAATTTACTCAGTTTCTATGATCGATCAACAGATATATTACAGGAAAGAGATGGTTGGGTTGACTGCATCTATCTGGACCTAAAAAAGGCATTCGACAGAGTTCCACATAGAGAGGTTGTTCTGGAAACTGGAAAATATTGGAGGGGTGACAGGTAAGCTTCTAACATGGATGAAAAATTTTCTGACTGATAGAAAAATGAGGGCAGTAATCAGAGGCAATGTATCGGACTGGAGAAATGTCACAAGTGGAGTACCACAGGGTTCAGTTCTTGCACCAGTGATGTTTATTGTCTACATAAATGATCTACCAGTTGGTATACAGAATTACATGAACATGTTTGCTGATGATGCTAAGATAATAGGAAGGATAAGAAATTTAGATGATTGTCATGCCCTTCAAGAAAACCTGGATAAAATAAGTATATGGAGCACCACTTGGCAAATGGAATTTAATGTTAATAAATGCCATGTTATGGAATGTGGAACAGGAGAACATAGACCCCACACAACCTATACATTATGTGAGAAATCTTTAAAGAATTCTGATAAAGAAAGAGATCTAGGGGTGGTTCTAGATAGAAAACTATCACCTGAGAACCACATAAAGAATATTGTGCGAGGAGCCTATGCTACGCTTTCTAACTTTAGAATTGCGTTTAAATACATGGATGGTGATATACTAAAGAAATTGTTCATGACTTTTGTTACGCCAAAGCTAGAATATGCAGCTGTTGTGTGGTGCCCAACAACAGAAGTTGGCCCATATCTTAAGAAGCACATCAACAAACTGGAAAAGGTGCAAAGACATGCTACTAAGTGGCTCCCAGAACTGAAGGGCAAGAGCTACGAGGAGAGGTTAGAGGCATTAAATATGCCAAAACTAAAAGACAGAAGAAAGAGGTGATATGATCACTACATACAAAATAGTATCAGGAATTGATAAAATCGACAGCGAAGATTTCCTGAGACCTGGAACTTCAAGAACAGGAGGTCATAGATTGAAACAAGCTTAACACAGATGCTAAAGAAATATAAGAAAATTCACTTTCGCAAATAGCGTGGTAGACGGTTGGAACAAGTTAGGTGAGAAGGTGGTGGAGGCCAAGACTGTCAGTAGTTTCAAAGCGTTATATGACAAAGAGTGCTGGGAAGACGGTCTCATCCTGTAACTACACTTAGGTATTTACACACACACTATATATATATATATATATATATATATATATATATATATATATATATATATATATATATATATATATATAATATATATATATATTATATATATATATATATATATATATATAAATATATATATATATATATTATATATATATATATATATAAATATATATATATATATATATATATATTATATATATATATATAAATATGTATATATATATTATATATATATATATGAATATATATATACATATATATATGTCGTACCTAGTAGCCAGAATGCACTTTTCAGCCTACTATGCAAGGCCCGATTTGCCTAATAAGCCAAGTTTTCATTAATTAATATATTTTCTCTATTTTTTTTCTTATGAAATGATAAAGCTATCCATTTCATTATGTATGAGGTCAATTCTTTTTTTATTGGAGTTAAAATTAATATAGATATATGACCAAACCTAACCAACCCTACCTAAACTATCTTTATAGGTTAGGTTAGGTAGCTGAAAATGTTAGGTTAGGTAGTCGAAAAAACATTAATTCATGAAAACTTGGCTTATTAGGCAAATCGGGCCTTGTATAGTAGGCTGAGATGTGCGTTCTGGCTACTAGGTACGACACACACACACACATATTATATATATATATATATATATATATATATATATATATATATATATATATATATATATATATATATATATATATATATATATATGTCGTACCTAGTAGCCAGAACTCACTTCTCAGCCTACTATGCAAGGCCCGATTTGCCTAATAAGCCAAGTTTTCATGAATTAATTGTTTTTCGACTACCTAACCTAACCTAACCTAACTTTCTCTACTACCTAACCTAACCTAACCTATAAAGATAGGTTAGGTTAGGTTAGGTAGGGTTGGTTAGGTTCGGTCATATATCTACGTTAATTTTAACTCCAATAAAAAAACATTGTCCTCATACATAATAAAATGGGTAGCTTTATCATTTCATAAGAAAAAAATTATAGAAAATATATTAATTCAGGAAAACTTGGCTTATTAGGCAAATTTGGCCTTGCATAGTAGGCTGAGAAGTGCGTTCTGGCTACTAGGTACGACATATATATATATATATATATATATATATATATATATATATATATATATATATATATATATATATATATATATATATATCGGACAATTAGAAAAAAAAAAAAAAAATTAAATTATTTTACCTTGTACCTAGATCCACCAGGCCTGTTTGGTCTATGTTTCAGTACTTGAGAAATCTGGAAGGTCACATCCTCCTCCTCAACTTGTGGATGTGCGTTGATAGATGATTCTGTAAAATTAAGTTATTTATATAATAATAAATTCAGTATAACAATAATATTCTGTAAAATTAAAAGTAATTTATACATCAATCAGATAAAACTCTCCAGAGATGGTGATACACAACATATAAAGGACAAGTTTCAGAACAAAATATGCATTTAGGAATAAGGTTTTGTACATGTTGGTAGCACATGAGAAAATAAGTGGAAGGTGATCAAGTTTATATTAACATGTTAATGGCTTTGTTAAGGCTTTGCAAGAATGAAAAAATATTAATAATATAATATCACCTACCAATTAATTGTACATCATTTATAAGTCAATTATTTGCATTATTATTATTCAATACTAATGATATAAAAATGCATTTTGTAATCTACTATTTATGCAAGTATTAAGCACAGGATCATGAAATAAACTGCACAATACTGTAATGGATAAACCAATTAAGTTTACATTTTCCTATAGCTAAGTCAGTCAGTTCTATTAGCAGCAGAGAACAATTATGCCCAACCTCTATTAAATGAAACAATCTTAAGAGCAAGTGATAGAAATATAATCATTTATGCTTGGGAAAATATTATGGAATGGTTCCAAATATGAAAAATATTAAGTTTTTTGGTTAAAATTTTTTAATTTAAAATTTAAATTTTTAAGTGAATTTTAAACTTTAAAAAAAATATTTAATTTTTTGGTTACTTACTTAAAATAACATTATATAGTTCTTGTTTTTGTAGAAATGCCAATTTCTTCTTTTGCCCTTCCAGACTGTATAGTGACCACAGGCCGTTTGTTCATATCTTCATTATTCTTCGAACCGTGGTTGCACAATCAGACCCACGTACACTGGTTAAAAGCATCACCTAAAAGCAACAACAAAAATGTAGTACACTGACGAATTTTGAATATATATATATATATATATATATATATATATATATATATATATATATATATATATATATATATATATATATATATATATATATATATATATATATATATATATATATATATATGCCATATACATATATATGCTATGTTGTATGCTACAACTTGGCTGATAATAAAGCCATTCACAACTGCAGGCCTAATAAAAAAAGGAGGTGGCATAGCAATATCTTACAAAGATACCTTCATCTGCAATAGTGTCATTAGTAATAGAGACGACTATTGTGAATATACCTTTGCCAAGTTCTCCAGTAAATCCCTTAAATCCTCCTTGAACAAGAGGGGTTTTTACTTGATCGAACCATATTCTTAACCTGCTGCAGGTAATTTTCAAATGGAAATGCTGAACATCTGTCCAAACTACCAAACTCTTTGGCATCAGAGGATATGTGTGTTAGGCAGTGTACATTGTACACTAAAAAATCCTTACCATACAGCTCACGAGCCTTTAACACAAAGTACAGCAAAAGATCATGTGCATATTGGCTGTAATTTAACTGAATCAATTTAGGTGATACAAGAATAGAAATGGCTACACTCAGAGTCAGGAAATGGTCATACAATTCTTTGGGTAAGATTCCCTTCAGTACAATCTTACCGGTGTAGAGAAGGAGTTGCCTGTATTCAGTCGCTTTTCATCTATCAACCTCTGAAAGACTTCGAGGTTTACCTGTTCTTTTAGGCGTCACTTTTTGGCCCGTGACATACGCTGCCATCTTGTGTGGTATTCTCTTCTTCTTTCTATAATGTGTGCATACATTCTGAAGGAGAAAGGCCAAGTGCTACATTACCAATTACTATTACAAGATTATTAGTAAAGTATTGTACTGCAAAAAGCAAATAAAATGGGGTAAACTAAACTTTGAAAACAAATAATAATTAAAACAGGTAAATTAGTAAAATAACAAAGGCTTAAGCAGACATGACTCTGCTTAAGCCATGTAAAGCAGACAGATAAGATGGCAATATATAAGGGGAAAAAATTAAAAAGCTAGGATATAAAACTAATTGAGATCAAAAGCATAAATTACTAAAGTAGGGGAAAAAATAACAAATGACTTCATAAAAAAATTATCCAATTGCCAACAGCAACTTGGTAGTACGAGTCTAAGTCTAAGAAACAAAAAAAAATTAAATGCTGTTATCTGCAATGAAACAATACATACTATTGCACGTACCGAAACATTGATGAATGTAAAAAATAGAGAACTATTTGCTGAATGTCCCATAAATGGATTTAAACTATTTTACACAAAGAGGGGGGAGAAGCCATGTATGTAAGGGAATATTTGAAATGTAGTCTCGAAATGTACACAACTGTGATAGGAAAATTAGGTCACATGGAGGAGTGGGTCTGTATACTATGGAAGACCTTGTATGCTCGGAGCTCCTTAACATTACAAATGAGGTGGTAGAGGTATTGGGATTAAAAATAGAGAAAATAAATTTAGTGATTATTCTAATATACAAACCGCCAGATGCAACGGCCGAGGAATTCACAGAACAGATAAACAAAATGGAGAACTCGATACCTCATATTATCTTCCTAGGTGACTTCAACTTGCCTAGTCTAAGATGGAGAATAGCAAACAATAATATTATACCAGGAAATTTATCGAGACCTACCCACTCAGCTTCCTGGCAATACGTTAGTAATGAATAAATATGATATATTTACTCATTATAATGTTGGTGCTGAATGTACAACACGAAAAAACATAATTTTAATCTGAAAAAGGATCTTTTTATAAAGAAATTAGACGAAAATAAAGAGCTGGTGACGCCAAATCAAGTCGACGATCCAAGCGTCGGTTAGGTTAAGTTAGGTCAACCTAACCTATTATATTTATTCATTACTAACGTATTGCCAGGAAGCTTTGTGAAGCTTGTGTAGCTTGTGGTAGCTTGTGGTAATTAGACGGACCCTCATTTTAACAGAAACTTGGCTAAGTAAAGACTATACCCAACTCTACAACTTAGCTGGTTATAAAGGCATTCATAATTGCAGGCCTAGTAAAAAAGAAGGTGTTATACCAAAACAGATGCAGAACTAGGAAACAGGATTTCTTCAACAGAAATTTTGAAATTGTTCACAATTTTTGTTACACCAAAGTTGGAGTATGCAGCAGTTGTATGGTGTGCCCATATCTTAGAAAGCATATCAACAAACTGGAAACGGTGCAGAGACATGCCACTAAGTGGCATTAACTAAATGCCATTAAATATGCCAAATATACATACTACACATGCACAATAATTGTCCTGGGACCTCTGATATTCATAATATAATATATATATATATATATATATATATATATATATATATATATATATATATATATATATATATATATATATACTGTATATATATATATATATATGTATATATAGGGCCATCAACACACCTCCAGCTAGGGCCACCAACACACCTCCAGCCAGGGCCACCAACACACCTCCAGCCAGGGCCACCAACACTCCTCCAGCCAGGGCCACCAACACACCTCCAGCCAGGGCCATCAACACGCCTCCAGGGCCATCAACACAACACCACCACCAACACACCTCCAGCCAGGGCCACCAACACACCTCCAGCCAGGGCCACCAACACACCTCCAGCCAGGGCCATCAACACACCTCCAGCCAGGGCCACCAACACACCTCCAGCCAGGGCCACCAACACACCTCCAGCCAGGGCCACCAACACACCTCCAGCCAGGGCCATCAACACGCCTCCAGGGCCATCAACACAACACCACCACCAACACACCTCCAGCCAGGGCCACCAACACACCTCCAGCCAGGGCCACCAACACACCTCCAGCCAGGGCCATCAACACGCCTCCAGGGCCATCAACACAACACCACCACCAACACACCTCCAGCCAGGGCCACCAACACACCTCCAGCCAGGGCCACCAACACACCTCCAGCCAGGGCCACCAACACACCTCCAGCCAGGGCCACCAACACACCTCCAGCCAGGGCCACCAACACACCTCCAGCCAGGGCCACCAACACACCTCCAGCCAGGGCCACCAACACACCTCCAGCTAGGGCCACCAACACACCTCCAGCCAGGGCCACCAACACACCTCCAGCCAGGGCCATCAACACAACACCACCACCAACACACCTCCAGCCAGGGCCACCAACACACCTCCAGCCAGGGCCACCAACACACCTCCAGCCAGGGCCACCAACACACCTCCAGCCAGGGCCACCAACACACCTCCAGCCAGGGCCACCAACACACCTCCAGCCAGGGCCATCAACACGCCTCCAGGGCCATCAACACAACACCACCACCAACACACCTCCAGCCAGGGCCACCAACACACCTCCAGCCAGGGCCACCAACACACCTCCAGCCAGGGCCACCAACACACCTCCAGCCAGGGCCACCAACACACCTCCAGCCAGGGCCACCAACACACCTCCAGCCAGGGCCACCAACACACCTCCAGCTAGGGCCACCAACACACCTCCAGCCAGGGCCACCAACACACCTCCAGCCAGGGCCACCAACACACCTCCAGCCAGGGCCATCAACACGCCTCCAGGGCCATCAACACAACACCACCACCAACACACCTCCAGCCAGGGCCACCAACACACCTCCAGCCAGGGCCACCAACACACCTCCAGCCAGGGCCACCAACACACCTCCAGCCAGGGCCACCAACACACCTCCAGCCAGGGCCACCAACACACCTCCAGCCAGGGCCACCAACACACCTCCAGCCAGGGCCACCAACACACCTCCAGCTAGGGCCACCAACACACCTCCAGCCAGGGCCACCAACACACCTCCAGCCAGGGCCACCAACACACCTCCAGCCAGGGCCACCAACACACCTCCAGCCAGGGCCACCAACACACCTCCAGCCAGGGCCACCAACACACCTCCAGCCAGGGCCACCAACACACCTCCAGCCAGGGCCACCAACACACCTCCAGCCAGGGCCACCAACACACCTCCAGCCAGGGCCACCAACACACCTCCAGCCAGGGCCATCAACACGCCTCCAGGGCCATCAACACAACACCACCACCAACACACCTCCAGCCAGGGCCACCAACACACCTCCAGCCAGGGCCACCAACACACCTCCAGCCAGGGCCACCAACACACCTCCAGCCAGGGCCACCAACACACCTCCAGCCAGGGCCACCAACACACCTCCAGCCAGGGCCACCAACACACCTCCAGCCAGGGCCACCAACACACCTCCAGCTAGGGCCACCAACACACCTCCAGCCAGGGCCACCAACACACCTCCAGCCAGGGCCACCAACACACCTCCAGCCAGGGCCATCAACACGCCTCCAGGGCCATCAACACAACACCACCACCAACACACCTCCAGCCAGGGCCACCAACACACCTCCAGCCAGGGCCACCAACACACCTCCAGCCAGGGCCACCAACACACCTCCAGCCAGGGCCACCAACACACCTCCAGCCAGGGCCACCAACACACCTCCAGCCAGGGCCACCAACACACCTCCAGCTAGGGCCACCAACACACCTCCAGCCAGGGCCACCAACACACCTCCAGCCAGGGCCATCAACACGCCTCCAGGGCCATCAACACAACACCACCACCAACACACCTCCAGCCAGGGCCACCAACACACCTCCAGCCAGGGCCACCAACACACCTCCAGCCAGGGCCACCAACACACCTCCAGCCAGGGCCACCAACACACCTCCAGCCAGGGCCACCAACACACCTCCAGCCAGGGCCACCAACACACCTCCAGCCAGGGCCACCAACACACCTCCAGCCAGGGCCACCAACACACCTCCAGCCAGGGCCACCAACACACCTCCAGCCAGGGCCACCAACACACCTCCAGCCAGGGCCACCAACACACCTCCAGCTAGGGCCACCAACACACCTCCAGCCAGGGCCACCAACACACCTCCAGCCAGGGCCACCAACACACCTCCAGCCAGGGCCATCAACACGCCTCCAGGGCCATCAACACAACACCACCACCAACACACCTCCAGCCAGGGCCACCAACACACCTCCAGCCAGGGCCACCAACACACCTCCAGCCAGGGCCACCAACACACCTCCAGCCAGGGCCACCAACACACCTCCAGCCAGGGCCACCAACACACCTCCAGCCAGGGCCACCAACACACCTCCAGCCAGGGCCACCAACACACCTCCAGCCAGGGCCACCAACACACCTCCAGCCAGGGCCACCAACACACCTCCAGCCAGGGCCACCAACACACCTCCAGCTAGGGCCACCAACACACCTCCAGCCAGGGCCACCAACACACCTCCAGCCAGGGCCACCAACACACCTCCAGCCAGGGCCATCAACACGCCTCCAGGGCCATCAACACAACACCACCACCAACACACCTCCAGCCAGGGCCACCAACACACCTCCAGCCAGGGCCACCAACACACCTCCAGCCAGGGCCACCAACACACCTCCAGCCAGGGCCACCAACACACCTCCAGCCAGGGCCACCAACACACCTCCAGCTAGGGCCACCAACACACCTCCAGCCAGGGCCACCAACACACCTTCAGGGCCATCAACACAACACCACCATCAACACACCATCCAGCCTACCACCACAAGCTTATAAATATACTACACATGTCTAAGAGCAAATAAAATAAAACAGTTACCTTAACTATTGAAGATGCAGCAGGATTTTGTGGATAAGCCAGCAGCAGTCCCTCTCGACACGGTTTTAAAATGGCGGCGACTACCACAACATGCAACGAGCCTAAAGAATGTCCAACGCTAGCATTATCTAAACGCTATTATATATTATCAAGCAATACTGAAATCTAAAATAAAAAAAATGATACAAATAATTGTATTAAATATTTATTTGCAATTACAATACCTCGGGAATATATTTTTGCGTTAGCAAAACATATTAAGTTCGTATTTAGTTTAACTCATTTAAATTCTTTACAAATAATAACCTGATTTTACCTGATGGCCATTAACATTAATGTTTTATGTTGATACATTTCATACCCTTATTATTTCAATTTCTTTCTTTATTATGCACCCCATACCCATCCCGTGGGCGGTGGTGTAAAGGATTACAGAGGCACATAATGGGTTCAGGAACTGAACTCTCTAGTTTGTTTAGCTAAGCAAATAACAATTTTTGACGCTAGTTACAAAATTATTAATGTTATATATACATGTACACACTCTCATACATACATGTACATATATATATATATATATATATATATATATATATATATATATATATATATATATATATATATATATATATATATATATATATATATATATATATATATATATATACGTATACATATATACATACACATGCATATTTATAATCACCCACACAAATACACACATCAATAATCTCTGTGTCACTTATTTTATACATATGTTCTTGTAGAACATTCTATTGCGAACACATTGGGCGCTGCCCAATAAACTCGCCCCTCGGGGCAAAATTATTTTTTTTTTTAATCTTGGTGGAACATAAAATGGCCGCCTGTGTTTATGCTGTCGTCAGATGGCGCTGTGACGTCACAGATGAGGGAAGCACGTACTGCGCATTAATGCCTCGATCCCTCGTTATTTATTTATTTTATTTATTTATATATATACAAGAACGTACATTGGGGGTTAAGAGACAACATAGAGCTTAAGTTAGAATTATAATCTTGTAAAACCACTAGCTTGCATATATAGCGTTTCGGGCAAGTCCTTAAACTAATCTTTGAGCAAATTCTTAAACAGAGTTTTAGAGAAATAATTAAATGTAAAATTGATAAAAAGTGTTTAACAGGTACATTACAGCTTTACTTTACAAGTACAGATGATTTTAAGTAGGATAATTACAGTAAAATTGTCAAAAAATTGTTTACAGGTGCGATGCAAGAATTTTCGACACAAAAGCAGATCAGAACAATACACAATAATGAACAAGGAATCCTAAGTACAATTAGGAAAACATCTCAGGGTTATACATTGGATTACTGAAGCACAATATGAGGATCATTACAAATAGTAATGCAGTAGAATATGCACTCATATTCTATTATTAAGTTAATATTAAGTTCCTTCCTCATGTTAAGTATCTTTGTGGTACTAGGGACATCCAAGGATTATCTTCAAGGCTTCGTTCTGCAAGTTTTCAAGCCCTTTAAGCTTTCTTTCAGTCATCAAGGCAAGCAGAGATGCAACATAATCCACTACCTCCTTTATGAACTGGCGTTACTCTTGCGTTTTTAAGGATATCAGGGAAGGTATGACACTCAAGGGATTTGTTGAACAGCAGAGCTATAGGTGGTGCAAGGGCATATGGGAGGCGCTCTTGTATACAATGGATGGGATTTCACTGATGTTCCCAGCTTTGGTTTTTAGTGAGTGTATGATGGACACAACATCTGACGGGCTGACTGGTGAGAGAAGAGAGTTTGGATAGCTGCCTGAGAGATATGTGTTGATATGTGTCTGACTCTGTGGGATTTTACTTGCAAGGTTAGCACCAATCGATGAAAAGAAGCTATTAAATTCATTCGCCATTTCTAAGTCAGATGACAGTGTAAGGCCATCCTTAGAGAGTGTTATCTGGTTGTGGGAGTGTTGTTTAGTTCCCAGGATGTTAGAGATGGTATTCCATGTGCTTTTCATGTTGCCTTTTGCTTCTTTGAATCTAGTCTCATAGTATGAAAGTTTTGCTTTTCTTATGATACTGGTAAGCACTGACGAGTACCTTTTAACTACTTCCATTAGAATTAGGCCACTCCTAAATTTCTTTTCGTATTCATGTTTTTTGTTGATTGATTTAATTATGCCACTTGTGAGCCACGGGTTATTTTTTCTTTTATCAGTTACTTGTTTGGTAAGGAGGGGACAGTGAGTGTTGTAGAGGCTTAGAGTTTTGTAGAGAAAGAGGTTAGTTGATGAGTTTATATCCTGTGAATTATTAAATTCAGATTCCCAGTTAATATTGTGAAGTGCATTAGAGAGATTGCCTAAAGCTGATTCACTATGTAGCCTGAATGAAAGTTTTTTGGTTTCTGGTGGTGATGTGTCAATGTTTGCTATGAGGAAAGTAGGATAGTGGTCAGTTGTTCTGTCATAAATTACCCCAGATGTAAGGGGAGCTGTTATATTAGTCCAAAGGTGATCCAGGGTAGTGGCAGATGTTTGAGTGACTCGGGTGGGCTTGGTGATTGTGGGGATTAGCATACAGGAGTGCATGCTGTTACGGAAATAGTCAACTTGAGGGTTGTTTTCAACATTCAATAAAGAAATTCTGGAGGGCTTCTGTGCAAGGGTTAGGATGAGCTAGCCTAAGCATTTTTATACCAATTTGACAGTTATTTTCAGTAACACGATAAACAACGCTCGGAATATTAAGTTCCTTTCTCATATTAAGTATCTTTGTGGTACGAGGGCACCCAAGGATTATCCTCACGGCTTCGTTCTGCAATTTTTCAAGCCCTCCAAGCTTTCTTTCAGGATGCCTTAAAGTTAGTTTAGTTCATTTATTATGCACCCCATACCCATCTTGTGGGCAGTAGTGGAAAGGGTTGCAGAGGCACATAATGGGCTCAGGGACTGAACCCCACAATTCATTTAGCTAAGCAAGTTACAATCTTGATGAGCTAGTTACAAAATTCAGTATAAGTCGTCACATCAACAATGGGTTCGAGATCGATCACAAGTACAGTTTCTAAATTAAGCAACTGACATATGTGGAGAGCTAGTGTCACAATTGATATGTTTGTCCTGCACACCGCCCCTCATCCAGTGGGCAGCGGTGGATAGGTTACAATCACTTTGTTACTACTTACAGTTAGCAAACTGGGGATATTTGGCTAAAATTTCTGGTACCAGATAATTTTGAATGAAATATTGACACATCGTTGGTACATTGGTTATAAAATTGTCTCTGAATTCACTATCACATAGTGACGGAGGGTGTGCGAATAATTTTGTTGACAGTTTACATTTGGTCAGGTCTACATCGGCAGATAATGAGAATTCCCAGAAATACTTGTAACCGAGTCTAAGCCGAGCAGTAGTAACATCTAGAAGTCTGCTGATTTTATTGGATGAACCATAGATGTGTCGCTCCTCTTGCATAATAGTATTGAACGAAAGTTAATCTCCCCAAACAATTTCGCGTTTTGGGCAAGTTACCCCTCCACTCTCTCCATTTTTTTTGGACATTCCCTGGTAGTGTGCGGAAATACTGAAAAGTGTATACTCTTTTCAACTTTGTCACCTTAATTCTCGTCCTATGTCTTTCATTTTGGTATCAATGCGTTCGCAATAGAATTCCCAACAGAACTATGTGAATATAATGTCAAAGACAGCAGCGCGCTCCACCCGCCGACAAGATGAATGTAGGCCAAGGGTACCAGAAAAAGAAAGCTGAGCGTGATAATACTGAAAAGTGTATACCCTTTTCAACTTTGTTACCTCAATTCTCATCCTAGGTTTTTCAATTTAGCATCAATGTGTTCGCAATAGAATTCTCTACAGGACTAAAGGCATATAAACTCCAAAAGCCCGGCTTACCATCCGCAACAAACAGAGAAAGCGAGAGCGTGTTACCAGGAAACGCACAAGAGCGATAAAATGTATACACTCTTTTCATTCTGGTCACCTCAATTGTCATCCTAGGTCTTTCATTTTGGTATCAATGTGTTCGCAATAGAATTTCCAACCGGAATTTATGCATGAAATGTCAAAAACAGCAGCGTGCTCCACCCGCTGACGTGATGAAAGCACGGCGGACCATCCACACAAAACAGAGAAAGTGAGAGAAAGTAACCTGGGAGCACTCTAGTGCAATGTGATGTGAACACACTTTTCACTTTGGTTACCTCAATTCTCGTCATATGTCTTTCATTTTGGTATCAATGTGTTCGCAATTGTATCTGCTGGCATTTTACCCTTTGCTTGGATCTGAAGGGTTTTAGGCTCACCACGATGCAATCTGATAGTACCACACGTGTATATACCTATCTTCAAGCAGCAATTCACTCATTCAAACCGACTTATAATAGTTATCCATATATAAATGGTAATCTTTGTTCTACCTGTTAACCTGTCATATGAAGAAAGATTGTCAAAGCTTATATTACATTCTCTAGAAAAGCAAAGAATTAGGAGTGACATATGGTAGAGGTGCACAATGGGATGAATGGACATAACAAAGGGGACATTAATGGGGTATTAAAAGTAGCAACACAAGACAGAACTCGAAACAAAGTGTAAAAATTGGAAAAATTTAGATTTAGGAAAGAACTGCATGAGTAAATACACTGGGTTTGTACCTTAAGGTTCATGTATGCAATATTACTGAGTTCCAGTTAACTTCCATGCATGCAATTAATTTATGTTATGTTTATGTTTTTTATGTTAAAATGTTTTTGTTGATTTGTTTGTATATTTTCATAAGTAAAGCATGCTTACCGTCTTATTCCAAGTTTTATGATAACTTTACAATGTTTAAAACATAAAGTTCAATATATATTCTGGTTTTCATACAGGAATTATACGTTAATATAACATCATAATAACGTAATGATGTCGTGTAAATAACGTTATACTGACGTCATATAAATGTTATATTTATGTTATAAGAACGTAAATTGGATAGCTTTACAGAAAGTAAACAAAAAAAACTAAATGTTGACTGAAAATTATTTATTCTTAAATATAAAGCATGAAAACATTATAATACCATAGCATTTACTATTATTTTTAAATTTTTACATAAATCTTAAAAAACTGTGTCTCAAGAATATATGTTTTTAGTTATATCCTTTGGTTTTAAGAATGTCAGATATACGTATTTATGTCAAAAGTTACAGTATTACCTTTGTGGAACCATTTAAAAACGTCCACAAACGTTCTGTGTTTGCTGGGATATATATATATATATATATGTATATATATATATATATATATATATATATATATATATATATATATATATATATATATATATATATATATATATATATATATATATATATATGTATATGTCGTACCTAATAGCCAGAACGCACTTCTCAGCCTACTATGCAAAGCCCGATTTGCCTAGTAAGCCAAGTTTTCATGAATTAATTGTTTTTCGTCTACCTAACCTACCTAATCTAACCTAACCTAACTTTTTCGGCTACCTAACCTAACCTTACCTATAAAGATAGGTTAGGTTAGGTTAGGTAGGGTTGGTTAGGTTCGGTCATATATCTACGTTAATTTTAACCCCAATAAAAAAAATTGACCTCATACATAATGAAATGGGCAGCTTTATCATTTCATAAGAAAAAAATTAGAGAAAATATATTAATTCAGGAAAACTTGGCTTATTAGGCAAATCGGGCCTTGCATAGTAGGCTGAAAAGTGCGTTCTGGCTACTAGGTACAACATATACATATATATATATATATATATATATATATATATATATATATATATATATATATATATATATATATATATATATATATAAATATATATACAAAGGGAATACCTGGCTTACAAAGGGAATACTTAAATCTATTAATAAAAAACATGACCTTGAGAAAAAGTATAGGTTAGGGATTGTCTCCAAAGAATTCTCAAAGAATTACTCATTATTGCTATCTAAGATAATTAGACGAGCCAAAACTAAATACTACGAAGATAAATTTACCCAAATAAAGAGCAACATTAAACAAACATGGAGAACAATTTCACAAATATTGGGATCAAAAAAGTCTTTAAATAACAAACCGACTCTCCTGTCTAATAACGATGGTCAGCTTTTAGCCTCTGATTCTGCTATTGAGTTCAATAGGTTCTTCTCTTCCATTGGTTCATCCCTTGCTAATGATATTCCATCTTCCAGTACTGACATTAAGGACTATCTTACAGGGAACTATCCCCAGTCTCTGTACCTAAAGCCTATTAATTCCATTGACGTCAATGAGATAATCCTTTCCCTTAAAACCAAGTCTGGTGCCCTTGAGGAGATACCAACTTTAATCTACAAAAAAGCCTCCAGATCTTTAGCCCCTGCTATTGCTTTGCTCTTCAACAAGTCACTTGAACTCCAAACCTTTCCAGATATTCTAAAAAAAGCGAGAGTAACGCCTGTCCACAAATGTGGTGATCTCACAGATGTTAACAACTACAGACCTATATCAATCCTGCCAAACTTGTCAAAAATTTTTGAAAAACTAATCTATAAGCAGCTTTACTCATATCTAGCCAAACTCAATATACTTAGCCCTTGCCAATATGGCTTCAGGCCCAAAAAAAGCACTAACGATGCACTTATTAGTATGCTTAACTCGATTCATACAGCTCTTGATAAAAATGAGTTCCCTGTTGGGTTATTTGTGGACCTGCGTAAAGCTTTCGATACTGCCAACCACCAAAACCTTCTTCTTAAATTACATCATTATGGTGTCAGAGGACACTCCCTACAATACCTCAAATCCTACCTTACTGACAGGCTCCAATGTGTTTCTGTGAATAATACAATTTCGCCCACCCTACCCATCAACATTGGTGTTCCCCAGGGCAGCATACTTGGCCCTCTCCTCTTTCTCATCTACATTAATGACCTTCCAAATGCCTCCCAACACCTCAAACCAATCCTATTTGCTGACGACACAACCTTCATTTACTCCAGTCCTGATCCCCTTGCTCTAAATGCCACAGTAAATACTGAGCTAAATAAAGTCCATCTGTGGCTAACTGCCAACAAACTCACCCTTAACATTGACAAAACTTTCTATATTCTGTTTGGCAATAAATCCTCTAATCAAATAAATCTCAAAATAAACAATACCCAAATTTGTAACAAATTAGATGGCAAATTCCTTGGCATTCTCATTGACCACAAGCTGAATTTCCAGGGACACATTCTAAAAATATCAAAAAAAGTTTCAAAAACTGTGGGCATTCTTTCTAAGATCAGATATTATGTACCACGCCCTGCCCTGGTGACTCTCTATTACTCCCTTATCTATCCATATCTCAACTATGGTATTTGTGCTTGGGGCTCTACTACCCAAAATCACTTACGTCCTCTAATTACTCAACACAAAGCTGCTATTAGGACAATATCCAATTCTGGCCCCAGACATCACTCGGTACCCCTATTCAAATCCCTGAATATGTTAGACATTAAGTCACTGCACATTCTCTCATGTGTACTATACATATACAAAACGCTAAATTGTAATGCCAATCCTGATCTCAAAAGCTTCATAGAAGGTTGTAACAGAACCCATGAGCACCACACCAGAAATAAATACAGTTTTGATATTCCTAGAGTACGACTTAATCAAACCAGAAATGCTCTACAAATCAAGGGGCCCAGGATGTGGAACTCTTCCCCCCTCTTTTACCTCTATTTTTATTTGTACTCAGCGCATTTTTTTCTTTTTACCCATTAGTTTTAAGCTTTAGTCAGTAGTGTTTTTTCCTGCCCAAAACGCTTTGCGTAATAGTGGATTAGGCATTGTATGTACTAGCTCTTATCTATAAAGCCAACAAACTTTGTAAAATCTCTTTATGTATGTACCTTTGCCTAAATAAAAATTATTATTATTAATTATTATTATTATTATTATTATTATATATATATATATATGTCGTAGCTAATAGCCAGAATGCACTTCTCAGCCTACTATGCAAGGCCCGATTTGCCTAATAAGCCAAGTTTTCATGAATTAATGTTTTTTTCGACTACCTAACCTACCTTACCTAACCTAACCTAACTTTTTCGGCTACCTAACCGAAGCTAACCTATAAAGATAGGTTAGGTTAGGTTAGGTAGGGTTGGTTAGGTTTGGTCATATATCTACGTTAATTTTACCTTCAATAAAAAAAATTGACCTCATACATAATGAAATGGGTAGCTTTATCATTTCATAACAAAAAAATTAAAGAAAATATATTAATTCAGGAAAACTTGGCTTATTAGGCAAATCAGGCCTTGCATAGTAGGCTGAGAAGTGTGTTCTGGCTATTAGGTACGACATATATATATATATTATATATATATATATATATATATATATATATATATATATATATATATATATATATATATATTTTATTTTATTTTATATTATTTTATTTTATTTATATATATACAAGAAGGTACATTGGGTTTGTGAGAATACATTGGATAGTACAGTAATTACATTCTTGTAAAGCCACTAGTACGCGCAGCGTTTCGGGCAGGTCCTTAATCTAGCAGATAATTTTAAGTAGGTAAGTTCAATCAGAATTGATAAATGAAAGATACATTACAAGAGAAAAATGAGATGAGAGAGATAAATAAGTATATTAAAGCACATTGTTATATTAAAGCTCTGATTGATTACATTGACAGCTTGATTAGTAATTTAAACAAGATTAATAGACACCATACAGCAGATTGACAGCACATATAAGACAGCAATGATCACAATGGTAAAGATGTTCAGAATGGGTACATAATGATTGGGAGACTGGGTAGCAAAAGATACAGATAAACAAGATTTATAAACACCATACAATAGAATGGCAGCACATATAAGAAAACAGCAATGATCTCAATGGTAAAGATGTTCAAATTGGGAACAAAAAGGTTGGGAGATTGGGTAGCAATAGATACAGTGCAATTTTAAGGCAAAAAGAGAAAAACTATGAAGATGAAATTAGGTACTTTTTAGTATTGATTTTGAATGATGTAAAAGTTGGACAGCTTTTCAATTCAGTAGGGAGTGAATTCCATAAACTGGGTCCCTTTATTTGCATAGAGTGTTTACACAAATTAAGTTTAACTCTGGGGATATCGAAGAGATATTTATTTCTGGTGTGGTGATAATGGGTCCTATTACATCTGTCCAGGAAGAGTTTCAGACAAGGATTTGCATTTAAGAATAGGGTTTTGTAAATGTAGTTGACACAAGAGAATTTGTGGAGTGAGATTATGTTTAGCATGTTTAGGGAGTTAAACAAGGGGGCTGTGTGTTGTCTGAAAGCAGAATTTGATATTATTCTGATAGCAGATTTTTGCTGGGTGATGATGGACTTGAGGTGGTTTGCAGTGGTTGAACCCCATGCACAGATACCATAGTTGAGATTAGGGATAGATTAGTGCATAATATAGAGAGATGAGAGCAGAGTTAGGAACATAATATCTGATTTTGGAGAGTATACCAACTGTTTTAGAGACTTTCTTAGTTATGTGTTGTATGTGGGTACTGAAGTTGAGTCTCTTGTCTAGGAATATGCCAAGAAACTTTCCCTCATTTTTATTGCTAATGTTTACATTGTCAATCTGAAGCTGAATTGCATTTGTAGATTTACTTCCAAATAGGATGTAGTAGGTCTTTTCTATGTTAAGTGTTAGTTTGTTGGTTGACATCCATAAGTGGACTTTTTTAGTTTATTATTAACAACATCATTTAGTGTATGTGGGTTGGGGTTGGAGTAAATGAGGGTAGTATCATCAGCAAACAAAATAGGTTTCAGAGTGTTACAGACATTAGGCAGATCATTAATGTATATAAGAAATAGTAGGGGTCCCAAGATGCTGCCCTGAGGCACTCCAATGGTTATTGGTAGAATGGGAGAGATTATATTATTGATGGCTACACATTGGTGTCTATCACTAAGATAGGATTGGATATAGTCCAGTGCATGGCCTCGGATTCCATAATGATGGAGTTTACATAAGAGGTAATCGTGATTAACAGTATCAAAGGCCTTTCTCAGGTCAATGAAGAGTCCAATTGGAAACTCATTTTTGTCAAGGGCAGAGTAAATTATATCAAGGAGACTAATAATTGCATCGTTGGTACTCTTTTGAGAGCGGAAGCCAAACTGACAGGGGCTAAGAATGTCGAATTTTACGAGATAGGAGTAGAGCTGTTTGTAGATAATTTTTTCAAATATTTTTGATAGTATGGGTAGGTTCGATATTGGTCTGTAGTTGTTTATGTCTGACGGATTACCTCCTTTATGAACTGGCGTTACTCAAGCGTTTTTAAGGATATCAGGGAAGGTATGACACTCAAGGGATTTGTTGAACAGCAGAGCTATAGGTGGTGCAAGGGCATGGGAGGCGCTCTTGTATACAATGGATGGGATTTCACTGATGTTCCCAGCTTTGGTTTTTAGTGAGTGTATGATGGACACAACATCTGAAGGGCTGACTGGTGAGAGGAGAAGAGAGTTTGGATAGCTGCCTGAGAGATATGTGTTGATATGTGTCTGAGTCTGTGGGATTTTACTTGCAAGGTTAGCACCAATCGATGAAAAGAAGCTATTAAATTCATTCGCCATTTCTAAGTCAGATGACAGTGTAAGGCCATCCTTAGAGAGTGTTATCTTGTTGTGGGAGTGTTGTTTAGTTCCCAGGATGTTAGAGATGGTATTCCATGTGCTTTTCATGTTGCCTTTTGCTTCTTTGAATCTAGTCTCATAATATGAAAGTTTTGCTTTTCTTATGATACTGGTAAGCACTGATGAGTACCTTTTAACTACTTCCATTGAAATTAGGCCACTCCTAAATTTCTTTTCGTATTCATGTTTTTTGTTGATTGATTTAATTATGCCACTTGTGAGCCACGGGTTATTTTTTCTTTTATCAGTTACTTGTTTGGTAAGGAGGGGACAGTGAGTGTTGTAGAGGCTTAGAGTTTTGAAGAGAAAGAGGTTAGTTGATGAGTTTATATCCTGTGAATTATTAAATTCAGATTCCCAGTTAATATTGTGAAGTGCATTAGAGAGATTGCCTAAAGCTGATTCACCATGTAGCGTGAATGAAAGTTTTTTGGTTTCTGGTGGTGATGTGTCAATGTTTGCTATGAGGAAAGTAGGATAGTGGTCAGTTGTTCTGTCATAAATTACCCCAGATGTAAGGGGAGCTGTTATATTAGTCCATAGGTGATCCAGGATAGTGGCAGATGTTTGAGTGACTCGGGTGGGCTTGGTGATTGTGGGGATAAGCATACAGGAGTGCATGCTGTTACGGAAATAGTCAACTTGAGGGTTGTTTTCAAGACCCAGGTCAATATTGAAATCACCTCCCAGAATAATGTGATTTTTGTTGAGATTGTTATTGATGATAAGATTCCTTACATTGTCAGAGAATAAAGCTATGTTGGTATTAGGAAATCTATAGATGGCACCGATTATCAGGGAGGATTTAAGGGATTTACTGGAGAACTTGGCAAAGGTATATTCACAATAGTCGTCTCTATCACTAATGACACTATTGCAAATGAAGGTATCTTTGTAATATATTGCTGTACCGCCACCTTTTTTGTTAGGCCTGCAGTTATGAATGGCTTTATAACCAGCTAAATTGTAGAGTTGGGTATAGTCATTACTTAGCCAAGTTTCTGTTAAAATGATGAAAGATAATTTAGTACCTAGTGCTGTAAGTAGTGCATTTATATCATCAAAATGTTTGCCAAGTGACCTAACATTTTGATTGTAAACTGATAAGCAGGTGCTATTTAGGAGTTTGTTTTTTGCAAGATTTGCTGTGTAATACCTGCAATAATGATGATCAATGTGCTGATGAGTGTGGATATGGGACAGAAGATTTCGATCAGGATCAATATTAGTAAGCATATAGATAAGAATGTCACGATATAATAAGATAAGCAATTACAGGAACAGATGAAAACTAAATCTGCTGTAAAATAGAAAGTAATTATAGCAAAACACAACAATATAATAATATAACAATACAATAAGAGCTTACAAAGTATTGAGTCTGCTAAATTAGAGAATAATTATGGCAAAACACAACAATAAATGCAAGTAAACAAAAGAACTGAAACAATTAGAGGTAGAATTAAGGTCACTAGATAGCCATGGAGGATACACAAGTTTGGTGGAGAGAACAAAAAATCAGTAGAGACTGTCAAGATGAATATATACAAAAAATTGACAAATGATAATTGTAAAGTAAAATAATCTTAAAGATAATAAATTTTATTTAGCTTAGTTTTAACCTATAATTAAAATGAACTTAATTAAAAGAACAAAAATGAGATCAATAATTGATTTCAATAAATGACATAGATCAATACAAATAAATTTAAAATATAAATGGAATAGGGTAAGATTAGATTTAAGAGTAAAATTTTACAATGAAACTGAGGTAGGTGCTTGCATAAGTGCATGGATACTTGATGGATTATTTAGGAAATTATATGAATGAGAGAACATTATGTAAAAGGTAAGGCAGAGACAGCACCTTAGACAAAGTTAGATTAAGTTAGGTTAGGCTCAGGCACTGAAAGAGTTATTTTAAGTACTGGCATTGGTCGGGTTCAGGTTTTCAGATATACCACAATCACTTAAGAAGGCCAGGAGTTGTTGGTCACATTTTATTTCATATCGTTTTCCTGTACTTTCCTTCTTCGCAAAAATCGTACCATTCCTAGTGTACGCACTGCTTGATAAGACCAAGGTTTTGTTTGCGAATTTGACGCAGCCTGAAGAGGAGGGATCCACATAGGAGGGATATATATATATATATATATATATATATATATATATATATATATATATATATATATATATATATATATATATATATAGGGATATCCTATATCCCTAGAGGAGCGATATATATATATATATATATATATATATATATATATATATATATATATAGATAGATAGATAGATAGATAGATAACAGTCTTCGTGGTGTAGTGGTAAGACACTCGCCTGGCGTTCCGCGAGCGCTATGTCAAGGGTTCGTATCCTGGTCGAGGAGGATTTACTGGGCGCAATTCCTTAACTGTAGCCTCTGTTTAACGCAACAGTAAAATGTGTACTTGGATGAAAAAACGATGTTCGCGGCAGGGGATCGTATTCCAGGGACCTGCCCGAAACGCTACCCCAGCAAACATTTTCATGTTTTTAAAACATCCTAAAAACGACATTTCATTGTTTTCAGCACGTTTATAATTACGTTTAGAAAAGGTTTTTTGAGAACTTTTATATACAACCTTAGAACGTAAATAATTAACATTTCTAAAAACTTTTTTATAATCTTTTAATTACCTACATTAAAACGTTTAGGATA
>NC_091164.1:34609117-34674117 GCF_040958095.1 Procambarus clarkii
GTTTTCTTTCAAACATGTTTCATTGAATATGACCGCATATTCTGTGTTTATTATTTTCTGGTTTAGGGCTTCTATCCCTCTAACTATTTTCTTAGCATCAGGGCTTAATTGAAATAGGAGTTCTCCAAAACTCATTTTCGTACTTTTAAGGTGAAGAAAAGAAGTGATTTACTATAGAGTGTATTACACTTATTTGTATAATTTGCACGACGTTTCGAACCTCCATGGTTCATTCTCAAGTGAACAGATCTTACAATACTAGTTGATTTTATACCCGCATTAGGTCAGGTGATAATACAATGAAGGTGAAAACATGGGGGGATACATAAGGGATAAACATAGGGGCTGCAGAAGGCTTATTGGCCCATACGAGGCATCTCCTATCTAAACACAAAGATTAATCCAGTGTAATTGGCCTGTTATGTTGGACATTGTCTTCTGTGCTGGCATCGATATGTTCTTGTCTTGTCCTTACTCTCATGGTGGGTAGAGTAAATAGTTCCGTGATTTGGGTGTTCATGGTAGGTCGCTCTATTCTTATGTGAATTGCCTCAAGAATTTGTAATCTTCTTGAATCTTGGGTTTTGTCTATTATGCAAGTATTCTTGTTCAACATTTCTCTTGTTAGAGTAATGTCATGGGCTTGTCTCATGTGATTCCTAGGGGCACCAGATTGAAGATGGCATGTCAAACGCCTCGTCAGCTTGGTCGACGTCATACCTATGTACTTACATTGAAGGTTACATCCTTCGTGGGGGCAAGTGTACATGTATACAACGCTTGACTGCTGTAGAGGGTTCTCCGTCGGCTTCGGGCTGTTTTTGATAAGGAGTTCGGAAGTCTTCTTGGTTTTGTAGAATATTATCAGGTTTATGTTTTGGTTAGGAGTAGTGTTTTTTACTCCTTTACGGATTATTTCTTTCATTATTCTTTCCTCTTTTATATGTTCACTGTGCATGGTTGATTTGTAATATAATTTTATTGGGGGTGTTGTGGTTTCTGTTCTAGGTTCTGAATCATACCAACGGTCCAAGTGTCTTCTTATAGCAGCGTTTATTTCCGCGTTGCTATATCCGTTGTTCACCAATACCTGAGTTACTCTTTCAAACTCTCTACTCACGTTGCTCCATTCAGAGCAGTGGGCAAGCGCTCGACGAATATAAGCATTGAGAACACTGGCTTTGTATCTTTGGGGGCACTCACTTCTACCGTTCAGGCATAATCCTATGTTGGTGGGCTTGGTATATACGTTGGTGCTTAAAGAGGTTCCTGTTTTTGTTATTAGTACATCCAAGAATGGCAGACTGTTATTTTCACTATTTTCATGTGTAAATCGGAGTACTGACTCTCTCTCTAGGTGTCTTTTTAGGTCAATTAGTTCATCTGAGTCTTTTACTATTACGAATATGTCATCTACATAACATACATCTACCTGTTATGTCCAACATAACAGGCCAATTACACTGGATTAATCTTTGTGTTTAGATAGGAGATGCCTCGTATGGGCCAATAAGCCTTCTGCAGCCCCTATGTTTATCCCTTTTGTATCTCCCCATGTTTTCACCTTCATTGTATTATCACCTGACCTAATGCGGGTATAAAATCAACTAGTATTGTAAGATCTGTTCACTTGAGAATGAACCATGGAGGTTCGAAACGTCGTGCAAATTATACAAATAAGTGTAATACACTCTATAGTAAATCACTTCTTTTCTTCACCTTAAAAGTACGAAAATGAGTTTTGGAGAACTCCTATTACAATTAAGCCCTGATGCTAAAAAAATAGTTAGAGGGATAGAAGCCCTAAACCAGAAAATAATAAACACAGAATATGCGGTCATATTCAATGAAAATATATATATATATATATATATATATATATATATATATATATATATATATATATATATATATATATATATATATATATATATATATATATATATATATATATATATATATATATATATATATATATATCTACATATATATATATCTATATATATATATATATATATATATATATATATATATATATATATATATATATATATATATATCTATATATATCTATATCTATATATATATCTATATATCTATATATATATATATCTATATATATATATATCTATATATATATATCTATATATATATATATATATATATATATATATATATATATATATATATATATATATATATATATATGTCGTACCTAGTAGCCAGAACGCACTTCTCGGCCTACTATGCAAGGCCCTATTTGCCTAATAAGCCAAATTTTCCTGAATTAATATATTTTCTCAAATTTTTTTCTTATGAAATGATAAAGCTACCCATTTCATTACGTATGAGGTCAATTTTTTTTTATTGGAGTTAAAATTAACGTAGATATATGACCGAACCTAACCAACCCTACCTAACCTAACCTAACCTATCTTTATAGGTTAGGTTAGGTTAGGTAGCGGAAAAAGTTAGGTTAGGTTAGGTAGGTTAGGTAGTCGAAAAACAATAATTTCATGAAAACTTGGCTTATTAGGCAAATCGGGCCTTGCATAGTAGGCATAGAAGTGCGTTCTGGCTACTAGGTACGACATATATATATATATATATATATATATATATATATATATATATATATATATATATATATATATATATATATATATATATATATATATATATATATATATATATATGTCGTACCTAGTAGCCAGAACGCACTTTTCAGCCTACTATGCAAGGCCCGATTTGCCTAATAAGCCAAGTTTTCATGAATTAATATATTTTCTCTATTTTTTTTCTTATGAAATGATAAAGCTATCCATTTCATTATGTATGAGGTCAATTCTTTTTTTATTGGAGTTAAAATTAATAGAGATATATGACCGAACCTAACCTATCTTTATAGGTTAGGTTAGGTAGCTGAAAATGTTAGGTTAGGTAGTCGAAAAAACATTAATTCATGAAAACTTGGCTTATTAGGCAAATCGGGCCTTGCATAGTAGGCTGAGATGTGCGTTCTGGCTACTAGGTACGACACATTATATATATATATATATATATATATATATATATATATATATATATATATATATATATATATATATATATATATATATATATATATATATATATATATATATATATATATATATATATATATATCGGACAATTAGTAAAAAAAATTTAAATTATTTTACCTTGTACCTAGATCCACCAGGCCTGTTTGGTGCATGTTTCAGTACTTCAGAAATCTGGAAGGTCACATCCTCCTCCTCAACTTGTGGATGTGCGTTGATAGATGATTCCGTAAAATTAAGTTATTTATATAATAATAAATTCAGTATAACAATAATATTCTGTAAAATTAAAAGTAATTTATACATCAATCAGATAAAACTCTCCAGAGATGGTGATACACAACATATAAAGGACAAGTTTCAGAACAAAATATGCATTTAGGAATAAGGTTTTGTACATGTTGGTAGCACATGAGAAAATAAGTGGAAGATGATCAAGTTTATATTAACATGTTAATGGTTTTGTTAAGGCTTTGCAAGAATGAAAAAATATTAATAATATAATATCACCTACCAATTAATTGTACATCATTTATAAGTCAATTATTTGCATTATTATTATTCAATACTAATGATATAAAAATGCATTTTGTAATCTACTATTTATGCAAGTATTGAGCACAGGATCATGAAATAAACTGAAAAATACTGTAATGGATAAACCAATTAAGTTTACATTTTCCTATAGCTAAGTCAGTCAGTTCTATTAGCAGCAGAGAACAATTATGCCCAACCTCTATTAAATGAAACAATCTTAAGAGCAAGTGATAGAAATATAATCATTTATGCTTGGGAAAATATTATGGAATGGTTCCAAATATGAAAAATATTAAGTTTTTTGGTTAAAATTTTTTAACTTAAAATTTAAATTTTTAAGTGAATTTTAAACTTTAAAAAATTTATTTAATTTTTTGATTACTTACTTAAAATAACATTATATAATTCTTGTTTTTGTAGAAATGCCAATTTCTTCTTTTGCCCTTCCAGACTGTATAGTGACCACAGGCCGTTTGTTCATATCTTCATTATTCTTCGAACCATGGTTGCACAATCAGACCCACGTACACTGGTTAAAAGCATCACCTAAAAGCAACAACAAAAATGTAGTACACTGACGAATTTTGAATAAATAAATAAATAAATAAATAAATAAATAAATAAATATATATATATATATATATATATATATATATATATATATATATATATATATATATATATATATATATATATATATATATATATGTGTGTGTGCCATATACATATATATGCTATGTTGTATGCTACAACTTGGCTGATAATAAAGCCATTCACAACTGCAGGCCTAATAAAAAAAGGAGGTGGCATAGCAATATCTTACAAAGATACCTTCATCTGCAATAGTGTCATTAGTAATAGAGACGACTATTGTGAATATACCTTTGCCAAGTTCTCCAGTAAATCCCTTAAATCCTCCTTGACTATAAGTGCCATCTATAGATTTCCCAATACCAACATAGCTTCATTCTCAGATAACGTAAGGAATCTTATCATAAATAACAATCTCAACAAAAATCAAACCAACTTAGTGGTTTGTAATGGTGAACAAAACATGCAGATACTTATATATAACCTGTGAATAGAGTGTAATAACACCAAAACTATTTGTTTATTGTTTTATGACCATAATAATTGAATCACTAATATGATTCACTAATATATAATCCTAATAATAATCACTAATATATAATCCATTGAGCATGCTGCATCTCTTTCAGTCTCTTTGCAATTTGAACAAGAGGGTTTTTAATTGATCGAACCATATTCTTAAAGTAAAGTAAATGAGATGTATTCCATATTTTGCAAAATATACGATGAAGGCACACAAACATTCATACCAAAACTGAAGGGCAGGATTTATGAGGAGACATTAGAGGCATTAAATATTCCAAATCTAGAAGACAGAAGGAAAAGAGGAGATATGATCACTACGTACAAAACAGTAACAGGAATTGATAAACTTGATAGGGAAGATTTCCCGAGACCTGGAATTTCAAGAACAAGAGGTTATAGATTTAAACGAACTAAACAAAGATGCCGAAGAAATGTAAGACAATTCACTTTTGCAAACAGAATGGTAAACGGTTGGAACAAGTTAGGTGAGAAGGTGGTGGAGGCCAAAACCGTCAAAAGTTTCAAAGCATTATATGACAAAGAGTGCTGGGAAAATGGGACACCACGAGTGTAGCTCTCCATCCATCTGATTGATAACCCAAATGAATTTTTCATGGATATGATACCAACATCAAATCATAAATCAGATGTGATCCTATCCCCACTGGATTTTGAAGAAGCCATAGACAGTATGCCTATGCACTCTGCACCAGGCCCTGACTCTTGGAACTCTATATTCATCAAGAACTGTAAAAAAAACGTTATCGCAGGCCCTTCACATTCTTTGGAGACAAAGCGAAGATACTGGCATTATCCCTGACATACTAAAAACAGCAGAGATAGCACCGCCCCATAAAGGAGGAAATAAGGCAGAGGCAAAAAACTACAGACCGATAGCACTAACATCGCACATCATAAAAATCTTTGAGAGAATGCTAAGAAGTAAGATCACAAAATACATGGAATCACAGCATCTCCATAACCCCAGACAACATGGTTTCAGAACAGGGCGCTCTTGCCTATCACAGTTGCTGGACCACTCTGACATGGCACTAGATGCCATGGAAGACCAACAAAACGCTGATGTAATTTACACAGATTTCGCAAAAGCCTTTGACAAATGTGACCATTGTGTTATTGCACATAAAATGCGTTCAAAAAGAATTGCCGGAAAAATAGGCAGATGGATATACAACTTCCTGACTAATAGAACCCAATGTGTAGTAGTCAACAAAATAAAATCTGGACCATCAACCGTAAAGAGCTCAGTCCCCAAGGGTACTGTGCTTGCTCCAATACTTTTTCTCATCCTCATATCGGACATAGACAAGGACACAACCTATAGTACTTGATCATCCTTTGCAGATGACACTAGAATCTTCACGAGAGTAGGCAACATAGAGGACACGGCAAACCTCCAATCAGATGTAAATCAGGTCTTTCTATGGGCTACAGAAAATAACATGGTGATTAACGAACATAAGTTTCAGCTCATGCGCTACGGAAAAAATGAAAATATAAAAACGGAAACCACTTACAAAACTCAGTCAAATCATAACATTGAACGGAAAAGCAACGTAAAGGATTTGGGTGTACTGATGTCAGAAGGCCTTACATTTAAAGAACACAATAAAGTAGCCGTCACAACTGCAAGAAAAATGACAGGATAGATAACAAGAACTTTTCACACTAGAGATGCTATACCGATGATGATAGTTTTCAAGACGCTAGTGCTCTCTAGAGTGGAATACTGCTGCATAATGAAAGCCCCTTTCAAAGCTGGAGAAATTACTGACCTATACTTATGCATTTATCTTCGGTTTAACACAACAGGCACCAGACACACGCTAGGCATCATACACACTAGGATAAAACAAACATTAGGCTGGAAGTCAGAAAAGAATTCAAAGAATTTTACTGGAAAGGCTTGCTGTTAGGAAAGGAAGTAATTGAGATGAATTAATGCACAGTATGTCAATTTTGTGAAATATATGATAAAGGAACAAAAACATTTATACCAAAACAAAGATGCAGAACTAGGAAACAGGATTTGTTCAACTGAAATTTCAAGACGGCCAGAGACCAAAAGACACAAAAATGGAATCAATATACGAAGAGGCCAAACCCCCAAACATACCAGTAATACAAAGAGAAACAACTACACGGCAGTGAGGAGAGAGGCAGAAAGAAATTTTGAAAAAAAGGAACAAACAAATGTAAAGTAGAACAAATCATATTCTATAAATACAGCAACAACCAATTGCAGGTAAAGGATAATATTCAGAGCTTTTAAATGCATGGATGGCGAAATACTCAAGAAATTGTTCACGACTTTTGTTAGACCAAAGTTGGAATATGCAGCGGTTGTATGGTGCCCATATCTTAAGAAGCACATAAACAAACTGGAAAAGGTGCAAAGACATGCTACTAAGTGGCTCCCAGAACTGAAGGACAAGAACTATGAGGAGAGGTTAGAGGCATTAAATATACCAAATATACTACACAAATATATATACTACACATGCACAATAAACTACCCTACACAGGCTGAGTATGGTGTGTACAATAAATTATTAGCTAAAAGATAAGACTGAGTTTGTATAAATGGGGGTTAAGTCAGAGTGGGAAAATGTAAGTGGAGTGCCTAAAAACCCTGTCCTGGGACCTCTGTAATTCATAATATATACAAATAATTTAGACTCAGGTTTGATCAGCAATATTTGAAAATTTCCAGATGATACAAAAGGGATTTTTTTCTGGATTCAGGATAATTTTTTTATGGCTGAAAACAGGTTTTCAGCAATAAAAGAAATACAGTATTGCTGGAACAACCGTCGACATCTTCAAGAGAAAACCTGAACATCTTCAAAAAGTGAAGATGACCTTGAGAAGAAGTATAGGTTGGGAGAAGTATAGGTTAGGAATTGTCTCCAAAGAATTCTCAAAGAATTACTCGTTATTGCTATCCAAGATAATTAGACGAGCCAAAACTAAATACTACGAAGATAAATTTACCCAAATAAAGAGTACCTTACCTAAAAATATGTATGTACCTTACATAAATAAACATTTGATTTTGAAGTGCCGGACAAACAAGGCTGTGGTGGATATGTGGGCCTGAGGGGCCTGTCCAAGCAACAGCCTGTTGGACCAAGCTCTCACATGTCAAGCCTGGCCTTGGAAGGGCTTGGTGAGTAGAACAACTACCAGAACCCTATAATGCATGTATCAAGGTGTCCAGGCAGTGAGCACCACATAATGCAGTGCAGTCCTGTAAGAATAAGCACAGTAAGTATGGGCATGGAGGGGGTGCAGCAGTGGCTTGTGAAGGGCTGGAGAGTAAATGGACATGCCCAGGAATAAAAAGCATTAGGGTAACAGAACATAGCCCATAAAAATAGTAATGACTGTGAATGAATAATTATATGAATGCAATAATACTTCATATCTCAATAGGAATACTAAGCAGGATGCAAGACAAGGTACTGGTGGTGATAGTGGTTGGTACAAGTCCTCACATCCCCACAGACACCAGTAACAGCCCTCACCTCCCAACACAGTACCCTTGTAGCGAGTTAATCTTATACTCGCTTCATTATCTTATAGCATAACTAATTAACACTAATTACAGAAGCTACACAGGTGATACTTTGGTGTGAGTTGAGCGCACTGAGCGTCGGTATCGCTACACCCTTGTTCCTTAACAACCCTTTGGACCTTTATTACAGAAAAATAGAATCAATTAATATAATAAAATATAAGTGTTTACTTACGATAATACTATCGGTGGAACACAAAATCTTCTTCTTCTTGATAGTAGGTGTAGTTTGTATGAAGGGTTTGTCCTCGCCATGACTGAACTCACGACAAAATGGCCGCTGTGTTGATATGGCGTCAGATGACGCTGTGACGTCACAGGTGAGGGACGCTTTGCGCATTACTCCCGCGTACTTAAAAAGTACTACAGGTACTTTTTGGTTTTATTTTTGAATATGGCAGAAGTTGGACAGCTTTTCAAAACATTATAAGGGAGTGAGTTCCATAGACTAGGTCCCTTTATTTACATAGAGTGTTTACATAGATTAAGTTTGACTCTGGGGATATCAAAGAGATATTTATGTCTGGTGGGGACGTGGCCATGTGTTCTATTACATCTGTCCAGGAAGAGTTTCAGAACAGGGTTTGCAGTTAGAAAAAGAGCTTTATAAACGTAATTTACACAGGAGAATGTATGGAGTGAATTTGTTTAGCATGTTTAAGGATTTGAACAAGGGAGCTGTGTGTTGTCTGAAGGTAGAGTTAGTTATTGTCCTGATAGCAGATTTTTACTGGATGATGATGGGCTTGAGGTAGTTTGCAGAGGTTGAACCCCAAGCACAAACACCATAAGAATGATAGGGATAGATAAGTGCATAATAGAGTGAGAGGAGAGCAGAGTAGGGTACATAATATCTGATCTTAAACAGTATACCAACTGTTTTAGAAACCTTTTTAGTTATGTGTTGTATATGGGTGCGGAAGTTGAGTCTCTTGTCTAAGTATAGGCTAAGAAACTTTCCATCATTTTTATTGCTAATGTTTACATTATCTATCTGAAGCTGAATTGCATTTGTTGATTTGTTTCCAAATAAGATATAGTAGGTCTTTTCTATGTTTTGTGTGAGGTTTGTTGGTTGACATCCACAAGTAGACTTTTTTTAATTAATTGTTTACAACATTATTTAACAGGAGTGGGTTGGGGTCAGAGTAGATGAGTAGTATCATCAGCCAACAATATAGGTTTAAGTATGTTAGAGACATTAGGGAGATCATTGATGTATATAAGAAACAGGAGGGTCCTAGGATGCTGCTCTGTGGCACCTTTACGGTAAGTGGTAGAGTGGGAGAGGTTATATCATTGATGGCTTCATATTGGTGTCTGTTACTAAGATAGGATCGGATATGGTGATTGCGGGGATGAGCATACAGGAATTCATGCTGTTGAGGAAATAGTCTACTTGAGGGTTATTTTGTAGCCCTAGGTCAATATTGAAATCACCTCTGAGAACTATGTGATTTTTGTTGAGATTATTGTTTATGATAAGGTTCCTCAAGTTGTTATTGTATTTGTGTCTAGCTTCAGACACAAGCATGTTACAGTTATGTCTTAAAGAGTTGAGAGCAATTAAGGATGATAAAGAGTCACTTACAATTAATGTATCAAGTTTGGATACTTGTACACATTTCAGTGCAAGGAGTAAGGCAAATAGTTCAGTCTGAAGGGTAGAGGCCCAGTTGTTTATACGGACTCCCCACTCAAAATATAAGTCATATCCTATTGCCAGGACAACTGCACTTCCAGCTGCACCCGTTGGGCGCTCTAGGAAACCTTCAGTGTATATGATTTGAGAGAGAGAATGCTCTGTGGACAGAGCATGAATATGGCTTAAGACGTTGAGCTTTGCCTCAAAACAAAGCTGGGACTGATCTCTAATTTGCTCCTTTGATGGAAAGGGAGGGATTAAAATTGAAAAGGGTATAATTTCCTACAGTGCAGGAAAGTGCTATTGTTGTCTCTCTTGGTACAAATTATAAATCTGATACTTTCTGAGTTCAGTTCCAATTTTATTTATCTATTTGAAACAATGTTTACATTCAATAAAGAAATTCTGGAGGGCTTCTGTGCAACGGTTAGGATGAGCTAGCCTAAGCATTTTTATACCAATTTGACAGTTATTTTCAGTAACACGATAAACAACGCTCGGAATATTAAGTTCCTTTCTCATATTAAGTATCTTTGTGGTACGAGGGCACCCAAGGATTATCCTCAAGGCTTCGTTCTGCAATTTTTCAAGCCCTCCAAGCTTTCTTTCAGGATGCCTTAAAGTTAGTTTAGTTCATTTATTATGCACCCCATACCCATCTTGTGGGCGGTAGTGGAAAGGGTTGCAGAGGCACATAATGGGCTCAGGGACTGAACCCCACAATTCATTTAGCTAAGCAAGTTACAATCTTGATGAGCTAGTTACAAAATTCAGTATAAGTCGTCACATCAACAATGGGTTCGAGATCGATCACAAGTACAGTTTCTAAATTAAGCAACTGACATATGTGGAGAGCTAGTGTCACAGTTGATATGTTTGTCCTGCACACCGCTCCCCATCCATTGGGCAGCGGTGGATAGGTTACAATCACTTAGTTACTACTTACAGTTAGCAAACTGGGGATATTTGGCTAAAATTTCTGGTACCAGATCATTTTGAATGAAATATTGACACATCGTTGGTACATTGGTTATAGAATTGTCTCTGAATTCACTATCACATAGTGACGGAGGGGTGTGCAAATAATTTTGTTGACAGTTAACATTTGGTCAGGTCTACATCAGCAGATAATGAGAATTCCCAGAAATACTTGTAACCGAGTCTAAGCCGAGCAGTAGTAACATCTAGAAGTCTGCTGATTTTATTGGATGAACCATAGATGTGTGGCTCCTTTTGCATAATAGTATTGAACGAAAGTTAATCTCCCCAAACACTTTCGCGTTTTGGGCAAGTTACCCCTCCACTCTCTCCATTTTTTTTTTGGACATTCCCTGGTAGTGTGCGGAAATACTGAAAAGTGTATACTCTTTTCAACTTTGTCACCTTAATTCTCGTCCTATGTCTTTCATTTTGGTATCAATGCGTTCGCAATAGAATTCCCAACAGAACTATGTGCATATAATGTCAAAGAGAGCAGCGCGCTCCACCCGCCGACAAGATGAATGTAGGCCAAGGGTACCAGAAAAAGAAAGCTGAGCCACCCTCAGGCAACTCTCATTACATTAGAGAGCGTGATAATACTGAAAAGTGTATACCCTTTTCAACTTTGTTACCTCAATTCTCATCCTAGGTTTTTCAATTTGGCATCAATGTGTTCGCAATAGAATTCTCTACAGGACTAAAGGCATATAAACTCCAAAAGCCCGGCTTACCATCCGCAACAAACAGAGTAAGCGAGAGTGTGTTACCAGGGAGCGCACAAGAGCGATAAAATGTATACACTCTTTTCATTTTGGTCACCCCAATTGTCATCCTAGGTCTTTCATTTTGGTATCAATGTGTTAGCAATAGAATTATCTACAGGTTTAAATGCATATAAACTCCAAAAGCAAGGTGTACCATCCGCACAAAACAGAGAAAGTGAGAGAAAGTAACCCGGGAGCACTCTAGTGCAATGTAATGTCAACACTCTTTTCACTTTGGTTACCTCAATTCTCGTCATATGTCTTTCATTTTGGTATCAATGTGTTCGCAATTGTATCTGCTGGCATTTACCCTTTGCTTGGATCTGAAGGGTTTTAGGCTCACCACGATGCAATCTGATAGTACCACACGTGTATATACCTATCTTCAAGCAGCAATTCACTCATTCAAACCGACTTATAATAGTTATCCATATATAAATGGTAATCTTTGTTCTACCTGTTAACCTGTCATATGAAGAAAGATTGTCAAAGCTTATATTACATTCTCTAGAAAAGCAAAGAATTAGGAGTGACATATGGTAGAGGTGCACAATGGGATGAATGGACATAACAAAGGGGACATTAATGGGGTATTAAAAGTAGCAACACAAGACAGAACTCGAAACAAAGTGTAAAAATTGGAAAAATTTAGATTTAGGAAAGAACTGCATGAGTAAATACACTGGGTTTGTACCTTAAGGTTCATGTATGCAATATTACAGAGTTCCAGTTAACTCCCATGCATGCAATTAATTTATGTTATGTTTATGTTTTTTATGTAAAAATGTTTTTGTTGATTTGTTTGTATATTTTCATAAGTAAAGCATGCTTACCGTCTTATTCCAAGTTTTATGATAACTTTACAATGTTTAAAACATAAAGTTCAATATATATTCTGGTTTTCATACAGGAATTATACGTTAATATAACATCATAATAACGTAATGATGTCGTGTAAATAACGTTATACTGACGTCATATAAATGTTATATTTATATTATAAGAACGTAAATTGGATAGCTTTACAGAAAGTAAACAAAAAAAACTAAATGTTGACTGAAAATTATTTATTCTTAAATATAAAGCATGAAAACATTATAATACCATAGCATTCACTATTATTTTTTAATTTTTACATAAATCTTAAAAAACTGTCTCAAGAATAAATGTTTTTAGTTATATCCTTTGGTTTTAAGAACGTCAGATATACGTATTTATGTCAAAAGTTACAGTATTACCTTTGTGGCACCATTTAAAAACGTCCACAAACGTTCTGTGTTTGCTGGGTTACTGACCCTGTGGGCGGTAGTGGACCCCCTACTCATCCTGTGGGCGGTAGTGGACCCCTTACTGACCCTGTGGGCGGCAGTGGACCCTCTACCGACCCTGTGGGCGGTAGTGGACCCCTTACCGACCCTGTGGGCGGCAGTGGATCCCCTACCGACCCTGTGTGCGGCAGTGGACCCTTTACCGACCCTGTGGGCGGCAGTGAACCCCTTACTGACCCTGTGGGCGGTAGTGGACCCCTTACCGACCCTGTGGGCGGCAGTGAACCTCTTACTGACCCTGTGGGCGGTAGTGGACCCCTTACCGACCCTGTGGGCGGCAGTGAACCCCTTACTGACCCTGTGGGCGGCAGTGGACCCTTTACTGACCCTGTGGGCGGTAGTGGACCTCCTACTGACCCTGTGGGCGGTAGTGGACCCCCTACTCATCCTGTGGGCGGTAGTGGACCCCTTACCGACCCTGTGGGCGGTAGTGGACCCCTTACTGACCCTGTGGGCGGCAGTGGACCCTCTACCGACCCTGTGGGCGGTAGTGGACCCCCTACCGACCCTGTGGGCGGCAGTGGACCCCCTACCGACCCTGTGGGCGGTAGTGGACCCCTTACCGACCCTGTGGGCGGCAGTGGACCCCCTACCGACCCTGTGGGCGGCAGTGAACCCCTTACTGACCCTGTGGGCGGTAGTGGACCCCTTACCGACCCTGTGGGCGGCAGTGGACCCCCTACCGACCCTGTGGGCGGCAGTGGACCCCCTACCGACCCTGTGGGCGGCAGTGAACCCCTTACTGACCCTGTGGGCGGTAGTGGACCCCTTACCGACAATGTGGGCGGCAGTGAACCCCTTACTGACCCTGTGGGCGGTAGTGGACCCCTTACCGACCCTGTGGGCGGCAGTGAACCCCTTACTGACCCTGTGGGCGGTAGTGGACCCCTTACCGACCCTGTGGGCGGCAGTGAACCCCTTACTGACCCTGTGGGCGGCAGTGGACCCTTTACTGACCCTGTGGGCGGTAGTGGACCTCCTACTGACCCTGTGGGCGGTAGTGGACCCCCTACTCATCCTGTGGGCGGTAGTGGACCCCTTACCGACCCTGTGGGCGGTAGTGGACCCCTTATACCGACCCTGTGGGCGGCAGTGGACCCCTTACCGACCCTGTGGGCGGTAGTGGACCCCCTACTGACCCTGTGGGCGGCAGTGGACCCCTTACCGACCCTGTGGGTGGCAGTGGACCCCCTACCGACCCACATGAGCCACAGGGACGTTAGAAAGAATTTTGTTAGTGTCAGAGTAGTTAACAGGTGGAATGCATTAGGCAGTGATGTGGTGGAGGCTGACTCCATACACAGTTTATAATATAGATATGATAGAGCCCAGTAGTCTCAGGAATCAGTACACCAGTTGATTGACAATTGAGAGGCGGGACTAAAGAGCCAGAGCTCAACCCCCGCAAACACAATTAGATGAGTACACTAGTTTGTGCTTTAAAATGTACAAAGGACGTACTGTAGGAACGTCCACAGAAAACGATATTACATTGCATGTCAATGGGGTAAACTACTGCAAACAGAATGGAATGGTGTCTACTATCACTGTAGGATTTATTATTTATTTATTTATGCATATACAAGAAGGTACATTGGGATTGTGAGGATACATAATATGGTAATTACAATCTTGTAAAGCTACTAGTACGCGCAGCGTTTCGGGCAGGTCCTTAATCTAAGAAAATTTTAAGTAGGTAAATACTTGCAAAATTTATAAAAAATGATAACAGTTACAAGGCAAGAAAAAAAATGAGAGAAAATTGTAGGTATATTAAAGCACATAGGTAGCTCAGATTGATTGCAATGACAGCTTGAATGGTAGTTGACAAAAATTGGTAGGCACAATACAGCATATGGCTAGCACTTAAAAGAAGACAGCAATGAACACAATGATAAAGTTGTTTGGGTTAAATACATAAAAATTAGGAGATTGGGTAACACTAGGTACAGAGCAAATTTAAAGCTCAGTGCAGGAAACTAAAAAGATGAAATTAGGTACTTTTTGGTTTTGCTTTTAAATAAGGCAAAAGTTTGACAGCTTTTCAATTAAAAAAATAAAATGTTTATTCAGGTAAGGTACATACATACAAGAGATTTTGCATAAATTGATCGATTTATAGATAGAGCTGGTACATACAAAGCCTAAAGCCACTATTTCGCAAAGCGTTTCGGGCAAGAAAGACACTAATGACCAAATCTTAATACTAATTGAGATTAAAGTATAAAATGTGTTCAGAAAAAATAAAAATAGATATAAAAAAAAGAGAAACATGGCTAAAAAAGCAGCACAAATAAAATTAGGTCGACAAACAGCGTTGTTTAAGAAAACAGACATGGGTTGATAATAGAGGGGTAAGGTAGGTTACTGGGAATTTATTAGGTAGTGCTTCGTTTTTATCTTAAACTGGTTGAGAGAAGTACAGTCTTTAACATGATTGGGAAGGTCATTCCACATTCTGGGTCCCTTGATTTGTAGAGCATTTCTAGTTTGATTAAGTCGTACTCTAGGAATATCAAAACTGTATATATATCTGGTGTGGTGCTCATGGGTTCTGTTACAACCTTCAATGAAGCTTTTGAGGTCAGAATTGGCATTACAGTTTAGCGTTTTATATATGTATAATACACATGAGAGAATGTGCAGTGACTTAATATCTTTCATATTCAGAGATTTGAGTAGGGGTACCGAGTGATGTCTGGGGCCAGAGTTGGAGATTGTCCTAATAGCAGCTTTGTGTTGAGTAATTAGAGGACGTAAATGATTTTGGGTAGTAGAACCCCAAGCACAAATACCATAGTTGAGATATGGAGAGATGAGGGAGTAATAGAGCGTCACCAGGGCAGGGCGGGGTACATAATATCTGATCTTAGAAAGATTGCCAACAGTTTTTGAAACTTTTTTTTTATATATTTAGAATGTGTTCCTGGAAATTCAGCTTGTGGTCAGTGAGAACGCCAAGGAATTTGCCATCTAATTTGTTACAAATTTGGGTATTGTTTATTCTGAGATTTATTTGATTAGAGGATTTATTGCCAAACAGAATATAGAAAGTTTTGTCAATGTTAAGGGTGAGTTTGTTGGCAGTTAGCCAAAGATGGACTTTATTTAGCTCGATATTTACTGTGGCATTTAGAGCAAGGAGGTCAGGACTGGAGTAAATGAAGGTTGTGTCGTCAGCAAATAGAATTGGCTTGAGGTGTTGGGAGGCCTTTGGAAGGTCATTAATGTAGAGGAGAAGGCCAAGTATGCTGCCCTGAGGAACACCGATGTTGATGGGTAGGGTGGGAGAAATTGAATTATTCACAGAAACATCCACCGCTGCCCACTGGATGGGGTGCGGTGTGCAGGACAAGCATGGAAATTGGGACACTAGCTCTCCACATATGTCAGTTGCTTAATTTAGAACCTGTACTTGAGGTCGATCTCGAACCCATTGTTGACGTGACGACTTATATTGAATTTTGTAACTAGCTCATCAAAATTGTAACTTGCTTAGCTAAATGAATTGTGGGGTTCAGTCCCTGAGCCCATTATGTGCCTCTGTAACCCTTTTCACTACCGCCCACAATAATTGGTATAGAGTGCATAATAAATGAACTAAACTAACTAGCCTGTCAGTAAGGTAAGATTTGAGGTAATGCAGGGAGTGACCTCTGACACCATAATGATGTATTTTACGAAGAAGGTTTTGGTGGTTGACAGTGTCCAAAGCCTTACGCAGGTCCACAAATAACCCAACAGGGAACTCATTTTTATCAAGAGCTGCATGTATCAAGTTAATCATACTAATAAGTGCATCGTTTGTGCTTTTTTGGGGTCTGAAGCCATATTGACAAGAGCTAAGTATATTGTGTTTGGCTAGATAAGAGTAAAGCTGCTTGTAGATCAATTTTTCAAATATTTTAGACAAGTTTGGCAGGATTGATATAGGTCTGTAGTTGTTAACATCTGTGAGATCACCACATTTGTGGACAGGGGTTACTCTCGCTTTTTTTTAGGATACCTGGAAAGGTTTGGAGTTCAAGTGACTTGTTGAAGAGCAATGCAATAGCAGGGGCAAAAGTTCTGGAGGCTTTTTTGTAAATTAAGGTTGGTATCTCCTCAAGGGCACTAGACTTGGTTTTAAGGGAAAGGATTATCTCATTAACATCAGTGGAATTTGCAGGCGTTAGGTACAGAGACTGTGGATAGTTACCTGTAAGATAGTCCTGAACATCAGTACTGGAAGATGGAATATCATTCGCAAGGGATGCCCCAATGGAAGAGAAGAACCTTTTGAACTCAATAGCAATATCAGAGGCTGTAAGCAGACCATCGTTATTGGACAGGAGAATTGGTTTGTTATTTAAAATCTTCTTTGATCCCAATATTTGTGAAATTGTGCTCCATGTTTTCTTAATGTTGCCTTTTGTTTGGGTAAATTTATCTTCGTATTATTTAATTTTGGCTCTTCTAATTATTTTAGATAGCAATGATCAGTAATTCTTTGAAAATTCTTTGGAGACGATTCCTAACCTATACTTCTTCTCAAGGTCATGTTTTTTATTAATGAATTTAAGTATACCCTTTGTAAGCCAAGGATTGTTTAGCCTTTTAGTTGTGACTTGTTTCAGTAGCATAGGACAGTGGTTGTTATAAAGGCTGAGAGTTTTTTGAAGAAAAGATTGCACTGCTAGGTTAATGTCCCATATGTTACCTAATTCGGTCTCTTAGTTGACATTAGCAGCAGCAGCTATAAAATTGCCTATAGCAGTTTCATTGTACAGCCTAAAGCTTATCTCCCTTGTCTCTAGAGGTGGTTTGTTAATGTAAGTTTGGAGAAATGTGGGGTAATGGTCTGTAGTGTTATCGATGATTATCCCTGAAGTAAGCGGAGAGGTTATGTTGGCCCAGATGTGATCAAGAGCCGTGGCAGTACTATCAGTGATTCTAGTAGGTCTAGTGATTAAGGGTATGAGGAAGCAGGAATTCATACAGTTGAGGAAGCTGGCAGCAGTAGGGTTTTCAGGCTCGCAGAGGTCAATATTAAAGTCCCCCTGCGATAATTAGATAGCTTTGGTTCAGTCTGTTACCTTGTATTAGATTTCTAAGGTTAGAGTTGAATTCGGACACATCAGTGTTAGGAATTCTATAGACTGCTCCAACAGTCAGGACAGACTCAGCACCCTTGACTGAAACTGGTGAAGGTATACTCCCCACAGTAGACTCTAGTTCTAATTACTTTTAAGCATGCCAGTTCTTGGTTCTTCTTCCGATTTTACAGACTCAGTAAATACTGAGACGTGCACAGAGAGAGATGGCAAAGCATTTCATAATGAATGCCATTGGAGCCCACTGCCGTAGAACCACAGAAGGCTAGGGCAGACTGAAACTCAGAGAGAGAGAAGGGATCATTATAGGGAAGGCGAAGATGAGTACAGAAATTTAAAGGACGAGATTCAAGAATAGGCTTACGAAGAAGGAAGGATTGGGGAAGATGAGAACCAGAACTAGCATGAAAAGTGGGAACCCAGTTCGGTAACGACCTGCAATGGGTCCGCCACAAGAACACCACAGAGGCGAAGGACCGGCGAGACATCGGGAACGAACTTACGTGGGTAAGTTCATAATCTTGTGAATACCTTTCCAGACCAGTGGTAGAGGAGTTTTGGACATAACAGTGGAGACATAAGACATCCAGCAAGCACGTTTAGCCGAACGGATGGTCCTTCGGGCCACCGTTCTCGCCTTTCGAAACAAAAGAAAAGACTCAACTTCGGCAGCGATGTCTCTTCCAGGCTGCACGCTTACAGCGGACAGCCCGAGTACAGTCCACATTCCACCAGGGGACGCACTTCCGCATTCCCTAAGAGGAAGAGCGAGGAATAGAGTGGAGGGCAGCATCAAAGACAGTGTCATGAAAAACAAGGAGGGCATGAGGGAGAGGCAGAACGGAGAGGTCGGAAATAGTAACATGGAGAGTAAAGAGGCACCAGTCAGTCTCTGCAAACCGCCACCTAGGGAAGGAGAGAGGAGGGTGAAAAGAGAAAAAACTAACAAGGATAGGAAAATGGTCACTGCCATGGAAGTCATCAAGGACCCACCACCCAAAATCTAAGGAAAGGGATGACGAGCACAGAGAAAGATCGAGACAGGAAAGGGAGCAAGTCCGAGAGTCCAAATGAGTGGGCTCACCAGAATTAAGAAGGGACAGGGAAGAAGAGAGGAGGAAAGGTTCAAGGAGGCGACCCTGGGTGTTTGTCAGCACATCACCCCAAAGGGTATGACGACAATTGAAATCACCCAGAAGGAGCACAGGTTCTGGCATGGAGTCTAGGAGGTGTTTAAGATCGGGAAGAGAAAGTGGGACAGTGGGGAGGAGATAAATGGAACAAACCACGTACCATTTACGCACAAAGACACACGCAGCAGAACAGTGGAGAGGCGAGGAAAAAAGTTAGGGGACGAAGGGAACATCTGAGTGAATCAAGAGAGCAGAAGGGTTATGGGCCCCAGCAACAGCTGGGGGGGGGGGGTGAGAGAAATGAATAGCCACGGAAGCGACCAGGACGAGCACCAAGCATCGGCTCCTAGGGACAGACACAAAGGGGGGCGAAAACTGTGAAATTAGAAGTTGTAGGTCAAGGAAATTGGCGTATTATCCACGGATGTTCCACGGAAGAATAGAGATTGGCAAGAAGAGAAATTATAGCAACAGAGATCAAAGATGAAACAAAGGTGAAAAGGGAATACAGCATGTGAAAGAAGCACAGGGTCAGGATCAGCGAAGTCAGGGTTAGGGGGCATGGGTAAACTGAGTAAAGAAGGAGGGAAAGAAGTGGGAGGACAGACCAGAGGTGGACGAACAGGGTCTGGAGGAGGAAAAGGAAGAGGAGGAGGAGGAGGGGCAGAAAGAGGGGAGCGCACCTCAGCAAGGGCAGTATCCGAGACGGAACCGGGGGCTAAACAAGCCCCCACAGTAGGAACAGGGAGCTCCACCACCGAAGCGGGAGGGGAAGGAACAAAAGAATCAGAGATAGGGGGTTGAGAAGAAAGCGAAGCCTTCTTACCTACCGGGAAGGAGGAAGGAGCGGAGCCAGGTTTCCGCTTCTGACTCAAAGAGACTGGTTTCCCAGCAGCAATGTACTTGGCAACAGACTCCAGCATCTCGAAAGGAGAAGAAGAGCGCGAGCAAACAACATGACCATCAGGAGAGCGATGGACATCGGCCCGCACTGTCAGGTGGCGTGGTGAGCCAAGAGACGGAGGAGAATGACGGGAAGGAAGACCAGAAGGAGAGGAGAAAGAAGACATAGGAGACATGACAGACTGGGTAGAAAGATGGGATACCCTAGACAGAGAACCAGAAGGGGAGGGGACCTTCTGGGACAGAACGGAGGGAAACAGGGGAGGTGGTGGTGGGTGTGTCCGGGTCTAAGGCTTGGAAACGGTTGTGAGACTGAGTAAGGTGGGAAGGACGAGGAGAGGAAGAGCGCACCACGCAAGCATAGGATACGCCAGCGAAAGAGGGGAGACAATGAACTTAGCGCCGAACCTCAGGAAAAGACAAATGGTCCCGGAGCTTCAAGTTGAGGACAGCTGCCTCAAGTTTGTAACGTATACACGTGCGGGAGAAGGTAGAGTAGGCCCCACCGCAATTGAGGCAGCGGACCTAGGGAGAAGTGCACTCCAGCTTAGAGTGACCCTCGCCCCCACACATGGGACAGAGAGAGACAGGACTAGAGCATTTGAGGGCACCATGCCCAAACCTCCAGCACTTACTGCAGAGCCGAGGAGATGGAATATACTTCTGAACAGAGCATCTGGCACCAGCAAGAATGACAGAGGGCGAAAGGGTCCTACCATCAAAGTTAATCTTCACAACCCGAAGGGGCAGAAGGTGATAACCATAAGGGGGATGAGTAAACATATCCACCTGGAGGACAGAATGACCCTGGGCCTTGAGGATATGCTTGATATCCTCGTGGTCTTTTCAGTCTTTTAGATTCCTAACACCAGTCGCAACATGGTGTGGGAGGAGAACATTGCCAACACTGGCATTTACCCGAGCGTTCTTTGAGACCCGAACAGGGGTCTCGCCAAGGCAGGATAAGGCGGCCAAGCGGGTGGCTGCATCCTGAGGAGCAGCAACGACACGGGTACCAAGACGGGTGGGGTTGAAGGTAACTGAGGCATCTACGGAATCTACAAGATGCCTATGAAGGGAAAAATTGTCAGGAGTTGAATGTAAAGGATGGAGGTCAAAGTAAATAGTCCACGAAGGAGGACCAAACAAAGCATGGTACGAATTAGTATGGGAAGGGAGCATAAGAGAGAGTAGCCATGGTAGGGACGGCGATGAGAACCTTTAGAGAGAGACGGGTCAAAAGGCGCAGTAGTCACAATAAGATGGAGCCGTGCAAGGGGTCGAGGCGGTTACCACAGCAGGCTTGGGGCTCGACCCAACCACAGAGGAGGGAGGGGAGCAGGAAGGAAGAGTCCAATCTGGGCCTAAACCGGGCCCTGTAGCGGGGGCTACAGATCCTGGTCTTCCAGGACGGTCCGACTCAGGGGCCTGGTCACCCACCCCATGAGCCTGGGTAAGAGAAGTCGTGTCGTCATCCATGCAGCAAACAGTATCAAAAGTTTGGGACCTGGAACCAAGAGATGCCACCTACCAGGGCAGCCAGGGAGACTGAGCACGGGCCAGTGCAGGAAGGGTGCGTTGTCCCGAGCGGTGCTCCCCCTTTTCAACAGGGGAGTCCTACTACATCGTCCATTCTCCCACACTGGTGCTAAGACCCCATTCCCCCTATCACCCCAGCCTGGACACCCAACCATCCACTCTGGGCTGCCCCTCACAGGCGACCCCTCCAGCGGGTGGTCCGATGGCTCATAAGGCCCCTACGTGGTGCCCTTCAGCACGTCCACCACCCAAAAAATGGCAGGAGAGGGGGCAAAGGCAACCTACACTTGTCACAGGGCGGTGTATGTGAGCCCCTCACCACGGCAAGGAGGCACCACGGAGGGGTTAAAAGGGGCAATACCAGTCGTCTTGTACTCCAGAAATTATGAAACTTGACAGCAATAATAAGTTTTTAAACTCAAATATACTTTTATTGTTTATTACCAAGACAAGTTGAGGTACACAACTGTTATCAATCAAACCTTTATCTGTATACAAATCATGGAATACATTCTTAAGGAAAAGAACATCACCTGTGATACAGAAATCACAATATCATGATACATTTAATGAACAAATCCACAAAGGCCGTAATGAAGGTTCGAACTTGTGTCCGGGCTAAGACGCACGCTAAGGTCCGACTAAGGCGCTTCCGGGATCATCCAGGACGTAAATCAGTACAGCCACGATGGTCGCACCGCTGCGGCCAGATCACTTCGCCGCCACACCCACACAAGCAACGCCATATTCAAGTGGTGTTCCTGCCAAAGAGAGAAAAAAAAGATTCTCTATAATATTCTCTCTACTCCGAGTAAATACCTAACCTGTCCTCCGATAAAAAGCATCACTTTTTGCTCATATGCATCACACAAGGCCAAAAAATTTATGAAAAAATGAAAGGGACTCAAGAAAGTGATGTACTGTCCCATTTTCTGTTTTGGAGCCTCTGGTAGGGTAGGAGAGACTACTTTAAATTGACCATTTTCTTGACTTTGTGAAATCTTTGGAGGATGGCCTGAAACACCGTCCATCCCCCTGAAACCGGGTAATGATGATCACTGTTATTTATTACCCGAGGCAAACTTACATTACTGTATAGTGTGCCTAAAGCATGGGCTTTGGGCACGTGTGTTATGAACCAAAATTCCTCGCCCGAGCACGATGCCGTGAAGTCCACGTAATCTGTGAGTTCGCTCCCGAAAATCCCACAACATGGACAGCGTCATCTAGTGATGACGAGAGATGCCGGCAATAAGTGCTGGATGCCTGTCCTAGTCGGCTCGTGACGTAGCCGCTGCTGACCTCTGATGAGGTGCCGCTTAGACAGTGAACGCCATCTATGGAGCGAATAGGTGGACGTTTGTGTCTAAGCTAGTAAGTGAATGTTTCCTAGTGAGCCATGTAGTGTCCCCAGTACTGATGACGTGTCTGCTTTCAGAGTCAACCTAGGACGGCTTTGAGGTACGTTGAATCAGTCTACTTAAGGCAGCCAAGATCGCTTCACCAGTCTGCTTTGTAGAAGTTGTGAGCAGCCCCCGGACGAACTCTGCTGAGTGTGTGATAGTCTGCCTGAGTTGTGGCAGTGATGGGATTCGCCGTCTCCGGGGCTGGCTGGTGGAAGAGACCACCCACTGCGGTGCCGACCGAGGAGAGTGAACAGCAAGTCACACGAGGCTCCTGCCTAGGGCTCGCAACTCTAGTATTAGTCGTGGAGTGGCCTAACAGCGAGGCTAACTAGTACCTGCGAGCTACAGGCTGGACTGTGGTTGTAGGCCATCATGACGAGGCACCCAGTGGGATTGTAATTTGGCTGGCCTGTGGCCAGGGTAGATTCATCATGGGTTCTGGGCCATGGAAGAGAAAACCAGGAAAGGCTACCCAGAGTGAGCATCACCAAGTATCCAGTGTCTGCAGAGGAAGACGAAGATGTAAGTACTGTGAAGTAATAATTCCCTTTTGTGATTTTGGCCAGGGTAGATTCATCGTTGGTTCTGGGCCATGGAAGAGAAAACCAGGAAAAACTACCCAGAATGAGCATCGCCAAGTATCCAGTGTCTTCAGAGGAAGACGAAGATGTAAATACTGTGTAGTAATAATTCCCTTTTGTGACTTTAATTTACATATGGTGGTGGGAAAGGAATATATATAATTAAGTATATTTGTGTATTTAATGTACCTCCCACGTTGATTTTACTTGCGTTATGGAGCTCAACCTTTGAAAGCCTCTACTAACTTGGGGCCGGATACCCAAACAACTAATACCATCAGAAAAGAACCCGGTTGCGTCCCAGTAGGGTTGTAACAATGTGCTCTTAACAAATGAATCAAATTACATCCAAAAGATCTATTTGGTCTCAAGTCTAACACACAATAATGTAAATGAATGCCACAACTCACCTGCTTGTACCATGTAAGGTAGACAACAACAACAGTTATGGTAAATAAACACTCATCTTGACAATGTCCAAAATGAGCTCATATTCTAGTGTAAAAGTCAAATGAGAAGTAAAGTGTACCTCTAGCACACCCTAACAAACAGTTTATAATTAAAAATAATTTAAAACACAACAAAACTTTTGGCTACACTGACACCACAACCGTTACTCACCAGACTAATCAGACTGTAGCGAGTAGATTATCCCAATAATATACTTGCTCCAAATATAGTGTTAATATTCCTGTCAACCTTTGGAGATGAATGAGGTGAGGCGTTGCCCGGGCAACACAGTGAGGTGTTGCCCGAGCAATATAAGCAGCAAGAATAGCAAACATTAACTAGTCTACTTTCAAGTGTGGTCTAGAGCAGACACTTGCGAGATACTGTACCGACGCTCAGTGCGCTCAACTCACACCAAAGTATCACCGGTGTACTTCTGTATATTCGACCAAATATATATATAGTATCTTAGTGTCTGTGTTTATTTGTCACCATACTTTATGTAACAATAGAACCGTTACATTGGTGACCCCAGAGAGTTTCGACGATACCCAGCCACGACGGAGTACAAACATGGATTCTCACTGGACCTCCACTGCTGTTGCTGGCTGTGGAACGCATCCACCTGTCATGGAACGCTGCTAACACCCTCGCCACAGCTATGATTTACATCGCGATCATCTCGGCATTTTCATCAACTACAGCTTTCTGCACAGCGAGTGTTACTTACTCATCTGACAGTTTCATCAGCAACTACATCATGTGGGATCTACAGCCTGTCCTGCCTCCTCTCCGTCGCTGCCAGGGCACTGCTTATTCTACAGGGACTCCCACGACAGCTGCTCATTCGTCAGATTCATCTACACGTTCACTGCATTTTGATACTCGGCCGACTCAAGCCCTGTGCGCAGTACAGGGCTTATAGCTTGCGTTTCCGACACTTCGTCGCCTTCAGGACAATTCAGCTCTAGATGTGATTACCTCGTTGTCCTAACTACGTGCCTACATTACCTCCTAATGTCCTGGTGCCCGAGCCCATCCGCCCCGGATCTAAATGCTCCACCAGCGACCCAAGGACGCAACAATTATGCACATTCTTCTCTCCTGCTACACCGAGCTTGTCCACACACTGCCTACATCTTTTGGTACCAGACTACAATTTCCACAGTCAACAAATGTAGTACTCGGCGTGTACAGTCCTAATCAACCCAAGACGCTACAGCTTCGACACAGAGCAGACAGCAGACTACGACCGCATCGAGCCGCCACGCTCTCGCTCCCCGAGTTTAGACACTCACAATTCTCAATCGAGCCGCCACGCTCTCCCACATAGAGCTCCACGACTCCGGCCTCACTCAGCTCTCTGCTCTGCTCCAGGCTTCGTCTCAACGTCTGCGACACTGCTAACTCCAGAGACACATCCGCCGACTACGCAGTTCACTTTTCGACCACAGTTACCAGCAGCACCGCCACCTACGACAACGGACGATCCTGTACGACCTCTCACCCTACAACCCCAGTTACCAGCCGCACCACAACCTGATCCTGCGACGACGGACGATCCTGTGCGACCTCCCACCCTACGACCCCAGTTAGGTGACATCAGCGAAGAGGAGGAAGTTAACTTTGATGGTTATGTAACGCGAGCAGGGCGTACAATTCGCCGACCAGCTAAGTTCCTTGATCAAGTATTTTTTCTTTCATCCCCGGGGAGGGGGAGTTCTGTAGCGAGTAGATTATCCCAATAATATACTCGCTCCAAATATAGTGTTAATATTCCTATCAACCTTTGGAGATGAATGAGGTGAGGCGTTGCCCGGGCAACACGGTGAGGTGTTGCCCGAGCAATATAAGCAGCAAGAATAGCAAACATTAACTAGTCTACTTTTAAGTGTGGTCTAGAGCAGACACTTGCGAGATACTGTACCGACGCTCAGTGCGCTCAACTCACACCAAAGTATCACCGGTGTACTTCTGTATATTCGACCAAATATATATATAGTATCTTAGTGTCTGTGTTTATTTGTCACCATACTTTACGTAACAATAGAACCGTTACAAGACACATTACAATCTCAGATTCTACACACTCACACCGTAAGCTCATTGAAGTGCAAACTAACATTAATAACAGTTGTAAGTCCAACAGAACCAACAAGCTAGAAGGCTTATTCAATCAATTCAATTTCAACAATAAGAGGATCGACTGGGAAGAAATAAATATAGACCTTGGAAACATTCATTGGGAAACCATCTTAAGCGACAAAACTCTCACACAGGGAATAGCTCCACTGACAGCTGAAACCTACTAGATCTGCTTAGAGCACATGCCTATGAGGAGGGTCAGAAAGTGGACAACTCTAGAAAGAGAACACGCGGACAACTCTAGAAAGAGAACACGCAGACGACTGTACAGAAGGAAAAAATAATGGAAATTGCTTAAACAGACACAACTGTCTTTAGAAAGGAAAATAAATCTAAACAGAGAGATAGAAGAAATAATTCTATGAATAGAGCAGACGTTGAAGTGATCATATTAGTGAGGGAAACAGATAACAAACTGAACAAAAACCATCTAATTATCGCAGGGGACTTTAATATTGATCTCTGCGAGCCTGAGCACCCTCCTGCTGCTAGTTTCCTCAACTGTATGAATTCCTGCTTCCTCATACCCTTAATCACTAGACCTACTAGAATCACTGATAGTACTGCCACGGCTCTTGATCACATCTGGACCAACATAACCTTTCCGCTTACTTCAGGGATAATCATCGATAGCACTACAGACCATTACCCCACATTTCTCCTAACATTAACAAACCACCTCTAGAGACAAGGGAGATAAGCTTTAGGCTGCACAATGAAACAGCCATGGGCAATTTTATTGCTGCTGCTGCTAATGTCAACTGGGAGACCGAATTAGGTAACACAGGGGACATCAACCTAGCAGTGCAATCTTTTCTTCAAAAAACTCTCAGCCTTTATAACATCCACTGTCCTATGCTTACGAAACAAGTCACAACTAAAAGACTAAACAATCCTTGGCTTACAAAGAGAATACTTAAATCTATTAATAAAAACATGACCTTGAGAAGAAGCATAGGTTAGGAAACATCTCCAAAAAAATTTCAAAGAATTGCTCATCATTGCTATCTAAAATAATTAGAAGAGCCAAAATTAAATACTACGAAGATAAATTTACCCAAACAAAGGGCAACATTAAGAAAACATGGAGCACAATTTCACAAATGTTGGGATCAAAGAAGACTTTAAATAACAAACCAATACTCCTGTCCAATAACGATGGTCAGCTTACAGTCTCTGATACTGCTATTGAGTTCAATAGGTTCTTCTCTTCCATTGGGTCATCCCTTGCAAATGATATTCTATCTTCCAGTACTGATGTTCAGGACTATCTTACAGGTAAGTATCCACAGTCTCTGTACCTAACGCCTGCAAATTCCACTGATGTTAATGAGAAAATCCTTTTGCTTAAAACCAAATCAAATCTTGAGGAGATACAAACTTTAATTTACAAAAAAGCTTCCAGATCTTTAGCCCCTGCTATTGCATTGCTCTTCAACAAGTCACTTGAACTCCAAACCTTTCCAGATATTCAAAAAAAAACGGGAGTAACCCCTGTCCACAAATGTGATGATCTCACTTGTGTTAACAACTACAGACCTATATCAATCCTGCCAAACTTGTCAAAAATATTTGAAAAACTGATCTACAAGCAGCTTTACTCTTATCTAGCCAAACACAATATACTTAGCTCTTGTCAATAAGGTTTCAGTCCCAAAGAAAATACTAACGATGCAATTATTAGTATGATTAACTTGATACATGCAGCTCTTGATAAAAATGAGTTCTCTGTTGGGTTATTTGTGAACCTGTGTGAGGCTTTGGACACTGTCAACCACCAAAACCTTCTTCGTAAAATACATCATTATGGAGTCAGAGGTCACTCCCTGCAATACCTCAAATCTTACCTTACTGACAGTCTCCAGTATGTTTCTGTGAATAATTCAATTTCTCCCACCCTACCCATCAACATTGGTGTTCCTCAGGGCAGCATACTTAGCGCTCTCCTCTTTCTCATCTACATTAATGACCTTCCAAATGCCTCCCAACACCTCAAACCAATTCTATTTACTGACGACACAACTTTCATTTACTCCAGTCCTGACCCCCTTGCTCTAAATGTCACAGTGAATACTGAGCTAAATAAAATCCATCTTTGGCTAACTGCCGACAAACTCACCCTTAACTTTGACAAAACTTTCTATATTTTGTTTGGCAATAAATCCTCAAATCAAATAAATCTCAGGATAAATAATACCAAAATTTGTAACAAAATAGATGGCAAATTCCTTGGCGTTCTCATTGACCCCGAGCTGAATTTCCAGGGAAACAATCTAAATATATAAAAAAAAGTTTCAAAAACTGTTGGCATTCAATCTAAGATCAGATATTATGTACCTCGTCCTGCCCTGGTGACGCTCTATTACTCCCTCATCTATCCTTATCTCAACTATGGTATTTGTGCTTGGGGTTCTACTACCAAAATCCTTTACATCCTCTAATTACTCAACACAAATCTGCTATTAGGACAATATCCAACTCTGGCCCCAGACATCACTCGGTATCTCTACTCAAATCTCTGAATATGTTAGATAATAAGTCACTGCACATCCTCTCATGTGTATTATATATAAATAAAATGTTGAACTGTAATGCCAATCCAGACCTTAAAAGCTTCATTGAAGGTTGTAACAGAACCTCTACTCAAAACTCTGAATATGTTAGATATTAAGTCACTGCACATCCTCTCATGTGTATTATATATAAATAAAATGTTGAACTGTAATGCCAATCCTGACCTTAAAAGCTTCATTGAAGGTTGTAACAGAACCCATGAGCTCCACACCAGAAACAAATACCTTTTTGATATTCCAAGAGTACAACTTAATCAAAGTAGAAATGCTCTACAAATCAAGGGACCCAGAATGTCAAGACCTTCCCAACCATGTTAAAGACTGTACCTCTCTCAACCAGTTTAAGATAAAAACTAAGCACTACCTAACTAACTCCCTGTTACCTACCTTACCCCTATAATGTCAACCCATGTCTGTTATTTTTAAACATTGCTGTTTGTCGCCCAAATTGTATTTTAGCTATTTTTCTGCCATGTTCCCCTCCTTTTTTTATTTTTATATTTCCTCAACACATTTTATACTTTAATCTCAATTAGTATTAAGTTTTAGTCTTTAGTGTTTTTCCTGCCCGAAACGCTTTGCGTAATAGTGGCTTTAGGCATTGTATGTACTAGCGGTATCTATAAATTCAACAATATTCGTATCACCCCTTGTATGTATGTACTTTACCTGAATAAACATTTGATTTTTTAATTTATGTACATAATATCTGATTTAGAAAAGAATGCCAAGTGATTTTAAAATATTTTTTAGCTATATTTTGTATGTGGCACTGGAAATTCAGCTTGTTATCAATGAGAACTTCATCTACTTCATCTGCCATCTACTTTATTACCAATCTGGATATTGCCAATTCTTGATTTAAGAAAATGAGGGTTGTGTAAACAGCAAATAAAACTGGCTTGAGGAATTGAGACACATTTGGAATTTCATTTATGTAGATAAGAAAGAGTACGTAAGTAATTATCTAAAGAGGGCACCAAGCCGGGAAGGCTATGAAGCACCATTAACTATGTGGAATATAAAAAAAATGGTAAATATCACTAAGAATGCCAATTCAAGAACAAAAGCACATAAGGCAAATGATATCCCCCAGCAAAAATCTGCTATCAGAATAATATCAAATTCTGCTTTCAGACAACTCTCAGCCCCCGTGTTTAACTCCCTTAATTAACATGCTAAACATAATCTCCACAAATTTTCATGTGTCAATTACATTTACAAAACCCTGTTCTTAAACGCAAATCCTGCTCTGAAACTCTCCCTTGACAGATGTAATAGGACCCAATATCACCACACCAGAAATAAATATCTCTTTGATATCCCCAGAGTCAAACTTAATCTGTGTAAACACTCTATGCAAATAAAGGGACCCAGTCTATGGAACTCACTCCCTAATGAATTGAAAAGCTGTCCAAGTTTTGCGTCATTCAAAAAACAAAACTAAAAAGTACCGAATCTCATCTGCATAGTTTTTTTACCTTGTTGCTTTAAAATTGCACTGTATATATTGCTACTCAATCTCCCTATCTTTATGTACCCAATCAGAACATCTTTACCAATGTGATCATTACTGTCTTCTTATATGCTATCAATCTGCTGTATGGTGTCTGTTAATCATGTTTAAATTACCAATCAAGTTGTCAATGTAATCAACCAGAGCTTTAATATACCAATGTGCTTTAATATACTTACTATTCTCTCTCATCTCATTTTTTTTCTTGCAATGTATCTGTTACCACTTTATTAATTCTTCTAGAATTTACGTTTTTAAAATTATCTGTTAGATTAAGGACCTGCCCGAAATGCTGCGTGTACTAGTGGCTTTACAAGATTGTAAATGCTGTGCTATGTATTCTCTCTAACCCAATGTACCTTCTTGTATATAAATAAATAAAATAAATTACAATATCAAAGGTATCTGATTCATCAAGGATTCTATCGAGGGACAAGTGAGAGACAGTCGGGAAGCAAGACATACGCACCTCCTGTTAGTCAGGTTATTCGACAAGGAAGTGTACGACCGTAAGAGGGACAATGCAATATGAACAATAAAGAGCAGGGAGGTGCTCCATTAAGTGCCTATGAATTAAACATGTATTGCTAATACGTAATCTCGTCAGAGCCAATTCTCACCGCCGGTTACGGTGGTAGGAAGAAGGCCAAGGGGACATGCTACCTTTAGGAGTACGCAGAGTGTCATGAGTAACAGAAGACCAACAACCCTGCTAATGGGCAAGGATTGAAGCATGAATAACTGGATAGAAGACAGAATAAAGAACACCTTTACGGGAGATGGGGCAAGTGCAGAGAGCCTCCTAAGTGACAAAGTCTGCACACTCATTTAAGGACACCAATATGGCTTGGGACCCAGCAAAACTCCACTGTCTTAAATCTGTTGGAGATAAGAAACAGAAAATGTTGAATTTTGACAACCACAGGATGAACTGGATTAAATGACTACAGAGCCATGAAAAGGCACTGTGAGAGTTAACTACAACAACAAAGGAAAAGTGACAGCAAGAAAGCAGTTGATGAATAGCATACAAAATAACATGAAGTTCTTCTGTGAAGATGCTAGTCTCTGGAGGCAGGCAACACATAGGTGTGGTCAGGAAAAACAACAGAGTAGCCTACACCATCTGCAGACTTTGACCCACCTGTGAAGTCGGAAATGGAGCGCGAGTGTTATGTAAAGTGTACAAGGAAAAGTACAACATAAGTGAAAGTGAGGAGGGTGTTGTAGGAACTGCACAATGTAGCGAAGACAGTAGCGATCACGGCGATCCTGTAGAGACAGGATACCTGTTTCGACATACAGGCTTAGGGTAGGAGTCGAACGCAAGGCACCAGGGCTGAAGAATAACCCAGTATGATGCAGAGCATCAAGACAGCAAAGAGTAAAATGAGAGGCAGATGAGTAAGCACGACAACCATAATTGAGTTTAGACAGTACGAGGAGCGTACTCGTATCAGCTCCCCAGGATGTATAACTTACCTTAAGTAAGTTAGGGACCTTAAAACATTCAACTCAGAGGTAAGAGATATGGGGAGACCAAGACAAATGAGTGTTAAAGAATAACCCCATAAGTTTAGCAGAATCTATGCACAAAAGGGGATTACCATAAAGCGACTAAGGGGGACGAAGAATGACCTACTTCCAAGTAAAAGTCAGAGCACAAGTTTTAGTTGTGGAGAACTTGATGCCATGATTGATTGTCCAGGACGACACGGCATCAATCACAAGTTGAAGATGCAGTTGGAGGAAAGGCAATTCATCACCTCGACATCGAAGGGTAAGATCGCTGACAGAGAGCTGAGAAGATGCCAGAGGAAAGGGAGTAAAGATGATTGAGGGCAACCAGGAAAATGAGCAAGTGCTCAGAACACTGCCGTGGGGTACACCTTCGTATTGCCGAAAAGAGGCAGAATGGTACAAACCCTCACTCTAAAGGAACGATTAGAGAGGAAGCTTTGTAGGAAGAGAAGGAGATTACCACGAAGGCCAAAGTAACAGAGTTGGGACAGAATACAGTATGCCATCTCCAGGTGGTGTCGTATGCCTTTTCCAGGTCAAAAAAAGACAACAGCAACAACAGAGATCTTTGCAGCAAAAGCAGTATGAATATAGACATCAGGTTCATCAAGACATCAGTCATGTTTTGACACTTGCGAAAGCCAAATTGAGAACGGGAGAGGTGGCGATAGTGTTCCAAAAACCACATCATACCGTCATTGAACATACATTCAAAGAGTATGGAGACGCAACTCGTGAGGGCAATGGGGCAGATGTCCTTAGGAGCTGTCCCTAGAGACCCTGGTTTCCGAATAGGAAAAACAAACACCTCAAGCCAGTCTTTAGGGACAGATAACGACTCGCAGATACGGTTAAACAGATTCAGTATATACTGAAATGTGCATTGAGGGAGATGACATTCATTATGAGATGTTTTGCCATCTGAGCCTGCTGCCATAGTACCGCAATGAGTCCGGGCAGACTGGAGTTTGGAAAGAGAGAAAGGATCATTATAGAGAAGCTGGAGATGCATGTGAAAATCTATGGAACAAGATTCATGAAGGTGCTTACGAATAAGGAAAGATGGAGGAAGACTAGAACTGGAGCCAAGAGTCGAAAAACGGGGAACCCAGTTCGGTGGCAACCGACACTGGATCCACCACAATAGAACCACGGAAGTGAAGGACTGGCGAGATATCTGGAACAAAGTTACCTGATATCTTACAGATTTTCTTCCTGATCTGGGGCAGAGGAATATCAGTCGTAATGGTGGAGACAAAAGATTTCAAACTCACACGTTTAGCGGCACGGTCAGCACTCGCCTTGTGAAATGAAAGAAAACAAACAACCATCTATCTTATCTGCATCTGTCTTTCTTCTATGCTGCGCTCTTACAGCAGACAGCCGAAACACAGCCTGCAGTCCACCAGGGAACGCACTTCCACATGCCTCAGGAGGAAGAGCGAGGAATATCTTGAGGTTATCTTGAGATGATTTCAGGGCTTTAGTGTCCCCGCGGCCCGGTCCTCGACCAGGCCTTCTCCCCCAAGAAGCAGCCCGTGACAGCTGACTAACACCCAGGTACCTATTTTACTGCTAGGTAACAGGAGCATAGGGTGAAAGAAACTCTGCCCATTGTTTCTCGCCGGCGCCCGGGATCGAACCCGGGACCACAGGATCACAAGTCAAGCGTGCTGTCCGACCGGCTCCCAGAGGGCAGAGGGCAGCGTCTAATATGGTGTGATAAAAAAGGAGTAAGGCTTGAGGGAGAGGCAGATCGGAGTGGTCGAAAAGAGTAGCATGTAGGGTGAATAGATTCCAGTTAGCCTTGGCAAACTGCCACCTAGGGACGGAGACGGAAGGGTGAAAAGAGAAAAAGGTGACAAGGATGGGGAAATGGTTACTGTTATGGAGGTCACGAAGAACCCGCCATGTGAAATCTAAATAAAGAGAACAGGGGCAGGAGAGAAAGATCAAGACAGGAGACGGTGCAAGAGCAGGTGTCAACATAAGTGGCTTCACCAGAATTCAGAAGAGACAGAGAAGAACAGAGGATGAACCCTTCGGGAAGGCGGCCCCGTGTGCAGAACATCGCCCCAGAGAGTATGCCGACAGGTAAAATCACCCAACAGGAGCATAGGCTCTGGTAAAGAGTCCAATGGGTGTTTAAGACCAGGAAGAGGAAGTGGGAAATTTGGGGAGAGATAAATGGAACAGACTGTATACCAATTACTCAAAAGATATGGGCCACAGAACACTCAATGTGCAATTGAAAAAGTATGGGGACGAAGGTAATATCAGTACGAATCAAAAGAGCAGTAGTGTTATGGGCCCTAGCAAAAAATGGAGGGGGGAAGAGACTGGCGTAACCACGGAAGTGACCAGGACAAGTGCCAAGCATCGGCTCCTGGAGACAGACACAAAGCAGTGAAAACTGTGATATCCGAAGCTGGAATTCATAGAAGTTGGCATAAAATACACGAATATTCAAATGAAGAATAAACATTGTCAAAAATAGAGAGAATATAAATAGAGAACACGGGTCAAACAAAGGCAAATTAAAACAATATACTAAGTAAGATCAGGATCAGTGAAATTGGGGTTATGGGGCATAGATAAATCTAGCAAGAAAAGGTAAATCTATCAAGAACAGGTAAATCTAGCAAGAACAGGTAAATCTAGCAAGAACAGGTAAATCTAGCAAGAACAGGTAAATCTAGCAAGAACAGGTAAATCTGTCAAGAACAATGGAGTCAAGGTAGTGGTAGGATGAACCAGAGGTGGACTGACAGGGTCCAGAGCAGCATTGGAGAGGTGCGGTCAAGGCAATCAGGGAGAGGAGGGGCAGAAACAGGGGAGCGCACCTCATCAAGGGCAGCATCCAAGAGAGAATTGAGGGCCAAGGGAATTTCCATATTTGGGACAGAGGACTTAACTACCGAAATGGGAGGGGGATTCAGGGATAGAGTCGGAGTCGGAAGGTGAGGAAGAGATTGATGCCTTCTTACCTGCTGGGGAGGAAGAAGAGGAGCCAGGTTTATGTTTCTGATATAGACAGGTGTGCCAGCAGCATCGTACTGGGCGACAGCCGTTGCAGTCTCAACAGGAGAAGGAGAACAGGAACAGTCAATATGAAGATTGCTGGGAGGAGGGACAACGACCTGGATGGACAGGCGGTGTGGAGGGCCAAAATACAAGAGGGGAGGGCCGAGAAGGAAAAGAGGGCACAGGAGACAGGGAAGAATGGGAAGGAAGGAAGGAAGGAAGGAAGGAAGGAAGGAAGGAAGGAAGGAAGGAAGGAAGGAAGGAAGGAAGGAAGGAAGGAAGGAAGGAAGGAAGGAAGGAAGGAAGGAAGGAAAGAAGGAAGGAAGGAAGGAAGGAAGGGAAGGGAGGAAGGGAAGGGAGACACCAGACAGAGATCTAGGAGGAAGATCCTCTGGCCCAGAATTCAGTAGAGCAGGTGAGGTGGTGGTGGTGGTGGTGTCCAGGTCCATGGCCCGGAAACGGTTGCAAAACTGAGATAGGGAGTGGGAGAGGGCGACAAGTGGAACGCAATATACGAGTATAAGACATGCCAGAGGAAGATAAAAGATGGCGTACTTGGCATCTCACCTCAAGAAAAGATAAATGATTCTGACGTTTCAAACTGAGGAAGGCTTCCTCAAATTTGTATTGCACACATGTGCGGGAGAAGGTAGGGTGGCCATCACTGCAATTGATGCAGTGAGCTTGGGAAGAAAAGCACTGTCTTATAATGACCTGAGTATCCACACAAGGGGCATTGAGACACGGCACTTGTGCATTTGAAGCGATCATGCCCAAATTTCCAGCACCTATTGCAGAGGGGAGGAGAACAGATGCTCCTTCAGGAGCATCTGTTCTCTCCTCAGAAGGGACCCCTGAGAATTCTCCCCTCCTCTCAGAATTTCGGAAGACGGAAGGGACTTACTATCTAAAGTGATCTTCATTACGCAAAGAGACTGGCCAGGATGACCACGAGGGAGGTCGAGTAACATATCAATCTGGAGCATTGAATGGCCTTGGGTTTCAAGGACATGTTTACTATCCTTGTGGCAATCCCTATATATCTACATTATATATATATTTAAATTATATATATATATATATATATATATATATATATATATATATATATATATATATATATATATATGTATATATATATATATATATATATATATATATATATATATTTATATATATATATATTTATATATATATATATTTATATATATATATATATTTATATATATATATATATATATATATATATATATATATATATATATTTATATATATATATATTTATATATATATATATATATTTATATATATATATATTTATATATATATATATATATATATATATATATATATATATATATATATATATATGACAATGTCAGACCACGGAGGAAAAATGAAACAGAAGGAAAAATGACCTTCTGAAGATGTATTTAATATACGAAAGTACTTAAGGAAATTTCCTGTTTCATTTTTCCTCCGTGGTCTGACATTGTCACATTCTTAATCACGTGTTTATTTTCGTGATATACACACACACACACATATATATATATATATATATATATATATATATATATATATATATATATATATATATATATATATATATATACATATATATATATATGTCGTACCTAATAGCCAGAACGCACTTCTTAGCTTACTATGCAAGGCCAGATTTGCCTAATAAGCCAAGTTTTCCTGAATTAATATTTTTTCTCTAATTTTTTTCTTATGAAATGATAAAGCTACCCATTTCATAAAGTATGAGGACAATTTTTTTTTATTGAAGTTAAAATTAACGTAGATATATGACCGAACCTAACCAACCCTACCTAACCTAATCTAACCTATCTTTATAGGTTAGGTTAGGTTAGGTAGCCGAAAAAGTTAGGTTAGGTTAGGTTAGGTAGGTTAGGTAGTCGAAAAACAATTAATTCATGAAAACTTGGCTTATTAGGCAAATCGGGCCTTGCATAGTAGGCTGACAAGTGCGTTCTGGCTACTAGGTACGACATATATATATATATATATATATATATATATATATATATATATATATATATATATATATATATATATATATTATATATATATGTCATACCTAGTAGCCAGAACTCACTTCTCAGCCTACTATTCAAGGCCCGATTTGCCTAGTAAGCCAAGTTTTCCTGAATTAATATATTTACTATAATTTTTTTCTTATGAAATGATAAAGCAACCCTTTTCTCTATGTATGAGGTCAATTTTATTTTATTGGAGTTAAAATTAACGTAGATATATGACCGAACCTAACCAACCCTACCTAACCTAACCTAACCTATATTTATAGGTAAGGTTAGGTTAGGTTGCCAAAAAAAGCTAGGTTAGGTTAGGTTAGGTAGGTTAGGTAGACGAAAAAACATTAATTCATGAAAACTTGGCTTATTAGGCAAATCGGGCCTTGAATACTAGGCTGAGAAGTGCGTTCTGGCTATTAGGTACGACATATATATATATATTTATATATATATATATATATATATATATATATATATATATATATATATATATATATATATTATATATATATATATATATATATATATATATATATATATATATATATATATATATATATATTTATATATATATATAAATGCACAACTTGCCTAAACACGCAAGAGAGATTATACAACCTTAGAACACTTTCCCACCAGGAGATTCGAACCCTAGCCAGCACAGAAGCCTTACAGCAACTGGCATAACTGGTACGCCTTTAACCCACTGCACCACAGCTCAGACCCTTAAAAGAGATGGTAATTTCGGAGTATTTAAATAAATAAATTCTCCAAAGTAAATAAATACATAAATAAATAAGTTAAATACAATAAATAAATAAATTAAATAAATAAATACTCTGGAGTAAATACTCCGAAATTAGCATCTCTTTTAAGGGTCTGAGCTGTGGTGCAGTGGGTTAAAGGCGTACCAGTTATGCCAGTTGCTGTAAGGCTTCTGTGCTGGCTAGGGTTCGAATCTCCTGGTGGGAAAGTGTTCTAAGGTTGTGTGTGTATATATATATATATATATATATATATATATATATATATATATATATATATATATATATATATATATATATATATATATATATATATATTATTAAATATGACCGAAAAAGTAAGATTAATAATTCTAACACGAATTTTCTCAATATTTGTTATGTTTCTTTTCACTGTTGATAGTAATTGAAAAATCAATTCTCCAAAATTCTTTTTTATTTCTAGTCTGATGCGACACTTGAATACGTTTCGTAATAACTTATTACATTTTCAAAGACTTTTAGTTTACATACACACAACTATAACCTGCAAACACTAAACAGAGTTCTTACTACGCTATGATTTAAGCATCTTTCATTTCATACCCGCATTTTGGGTGAGGTGATATGTTACAGTTTTAGATGAGGTGAACAAAACTTTCAACACAGGACAGAACACGAAACAATGGGTATTAATTGGGTAAATTGAAGGTAAGGATGGAAGTAAGTGCAAAGGGCCTATTGGCCCATATTTCCTGATGCTTCTATATTGGAGTGGAGTCTTGAAGTGGGTAAAATATAGTTGTGTATTAATTGGCTGTTGATTGCTGGTGTTGACTTCTTGATGTGTAGTGCCTTGCAGATGTCAAGCTGCCTGCTATCGCTGAATCTATCGATGATTTCTGTGTTGTTTGCTAAGATTTCTCTGGTGATGGTTTGGTTGTGGATAGAGATTATATGTTCCTTAATGGAGCCCAGTTGCATATGCATCGTTAATTGCCTGGAAAGAGATGCTGTTGTCTTGCCTATATACTGAGTTCTTTGAGGCTTACAGTCCCCAAGTGGGCATTTGAAGGCATAGACGACATTGGTCTCTTTTAAAGCATTCTGCTTTGTGTCAGGAGAGTTTCTCATGAGTAGGTTGGCCGTTTTTTTGGTTTTATAGTAAATCGTCAGTTGTATCTTCTGATTTTTGTCTGTAGGGATAACGTTTCTATTAACAATATATTTCTGGACCATTTCCTCCGTTTTATAAATAAATAAATAAATAAATGTTTATTTAGGTAAGGTACATACATACAAGAGATTTTACAAAGTTTGTTGGATTAATAGATAGAGCTAGTACTGGTACATACAATGCCTAAAGCCACTATTACACAAAGCGTTTCGGGCAGGAAAAACATTAATGACTAAAGCTTAATACTAATGGGTCTAAAGAATAAAATGTGTTGAGAACAAACAAAAATAGAGGTAAAAGAGAGGGGGGAACATGGCTGAAAAAGCAGCACAAATCCAATTAAAAATTATTACAGACAATTACAATCAAACAGCGTTGATTTGAAAAAAAAACAGACATGGGTTGACAATAGAAGGGTAAGGTAGGTTACAGGGAATTTATTAGGTAATGCTTCGTTTTTATCTTAAACTGGTTGAGAGAGGTACAGTTTTTAACATGGTTGGGAAGGTCATTAAACATTCTGGGTCCCTTGATTTGTAGAGCATTTCTAGTTTGATTAAGTCGTACTTAATCAAGCCTCTTATGAGCTGAGGAAAAGAAGTTTCTGTAAAATAGTCTAATAGGGGGTATACGTGTTGTGTTAGTTGTCTCTTCAGAGGTTGCATTTCGTTTCACCTTCCTTCTTATGATGTCTTCAACGAAACTATTAGAGAAGCCGCTGTTGACTAGGACCTGCCTTACACTTCAGAGTTCTTCATTGACTTTCTTTCATCCTGAGCTGTGGCTGAGAGCACGGTCGACATAAGCATTAACAACACTCCTCTTGTACCTGTCTGGGCAGTCACTGTTGGCATTCAGGCACATTCCTACGTTTGTATATTTAGTGTAGACTGCAGTGTGGAAACCTCCGCTCCTTTCCATGACTGTTACATCTAGAAAGGGCAGCTTCCCATCCTTCTCCATCTCGTAAGTGAAACGCAACACAGAATTCTGCTCAAATGCCTCCTTCAGCTCCTGCAGAAGTCTAACATCAGGTACCTGTGTAAAAATGTCGTCAACATACCTGCAGTATTTGGCCGGTTTCAAGTTCATGTCGACTAAGACCTTTTGCTCGATGGTACCCATGTAGAAGTTCGCAAACAGGACACCTAGAGGAGAACCCATGGCGACCCCATTTACTTGCTTATACATGTGCCCATCCAGGCTCAAGAAGGGTGCCTCTTTACAACAAGTTTGGAGTAGTTTCCTTAGAATGTTTTCTGGTATGTCAAGAGGAGTACAGGCTGGATCACGGTACACTCTGTCTGCTATCATCCCGATTGTTCTATCCACAGGTACGTTGGTAAATAGTGATTCTACGTCCAAAGAGGCTCTTATCCCTGTGGCCCGTGTTCCCCGCAGTAAGTCAACAAATTCCTTTGGAGACTTCAGGCTGAAGGCGCAAGGGACATAAGGAGTCACCAAGCTGTTAAGTCGCTTCACCAGTCTGTAAGTGGGTGTAGGTATCTGGAAGATGATTGGCCGAAGTGGGTTTCCAGGCATATGTGTCTTGACATTTCCATACGCATATATATAAATTAGTATATATATATATATATATATATATATATATATATATATATATATATATATATATATATATATATATATATATATATATATATATATATATATATATATATATATATATATGTTAGGTAAGGTAGCCGAAAAAGTTAGGTTAGGTTAGGTTAGGTAGTCAAAAAACAATTAATTCATGAAAACTTGGCTTATTAGGCAAATTGGGCCTTGCATAGTAGGCTGAGAAGTGTGTTCTGGCTACTAGGTACGACATATATATATATATATATATATATATATATATATATATATATATATATATGTCGTACCTAGTAGCCAGAACTCACTTCTATGCCTACTACGCAAGGCCCGATTTGCCTAATAAGCCAAGTTTTCATGAATTAATTGTTTTTCGACTACCTAACCTACCTAACCTAACTTTTTCCGCTACCTAACCTAACCTAACCTATAAAGATAGATTAGGTTAGGTTAGGTAGGGTTGGTTAGGTTCGGTCATATATCTACGTTAATTTTAACTCCAATAAAAAAAAAATCACCTCATTCGTAATGAAATGGGTAGCTTTATCATTTCATAAGAAAAAAATTAGAGAAAATATATTAATTCAGGAAAACTTTGCTTATTAGGCAAATCGGGCCTTGCATAGTAGGCATAGAAGTGAGTTCTGGCTACTAGGTACGACATATATATATATATATATATATATATATATATATATATATATATATATATATATATATATATATATATATATATATATATATATATATATATATATATATTACAGCACATGATGTAAACAATGTATTAACAGATAATCACAATATCTCTGTAATCAACTTGAACGTTAGATCCCTAGGTAAACACTTCGATGATGTTAGTGCCTTGATTGAAACTATTGACAACAAATTCTCTTTTATTATACCTACTGAAACGTGGTTGAAAGAGGATACTACTCAACTCTTTATCATGCCTAACTACTCGGCAATTCACAACTGTCGTCAAATGCAGAGAGGTGGTGGTACTGCTATTTACTACCGCCAAGAACTAACATGCTTAAAAATAATTAGAACTAGAGACTGCTTTGGGGAATATATCTTCGCCAGTTTCAGAGTCAAGGGTGCCGAGTCTGTCCTGTCTGTGGGTGCAGTCTATAGAATTCCTAACACTGATGTGTCCGAATTCAACTCAAACCTTAGAAATCTAATACTAGATAACAGACTGAACAAAAACCATCTAATTATCGCAGGGGACTTTAATATTGACCTCTGCGAGCCTGAACACCCAACTGCTGTTAGCTTCCTCAACTGTATGAATTCCTGCTTCCTCATACCCTTAATTACTAGAGCAACTAGAATCACTGATAGTACTGCTACGACTCTAGATCACATCTGGACTAACATAACCCCTCTGCTTATTTCAGGTATAATCACCGATAGCACTACAGACCATTACCCCACATTTCTCTTAACTAACATTATCAAACCACCTCTTGAGTCAAGGGAGCTAAACTTTAGGCTGCACAATGAAACTGCTATAAACAATTTTATAACTGCTGCTGATAATGTCAACTAGGAGTCCGAGTTAGGTAACATAGGGGACATCAACCTAGCAGTGCAATCTTTTCTACAAACAACTCTTAGCCTTTATAACACCCACTGTCCTATGCTTACAAAACATGTCACAAACAAAAGGCTTAACAATCCTTGGCTTACAAATAAAATACTTAAATCCATTAACAAAAAACACGACCTTGAGAAGTATAGGTTAGGAACCGTCTCCAAAGAATTCTCAAAGAATTACTCGTTGTTGCTATCTAAAATAAATAGACGAGCCAAAACTAAATACTACAAAGACAATTTTACCCAAATAAAGAGCAACATTAAAAAAACTTGGAGCACAATTTCACAAATATTGGGATCAAAGAAGATTTTAAATAACAAACCAACACTCCTGTCCAATAACGTTGGTCAGCTTTCAGCCTCTGATTCTGCTACTGAGTTCAATAGGTTCTTCTCTTCCATTAGGTCATCCCTTGCAAATGATATTCCATCTTCCAGTACTGATGTTAAGGACTATCTTACAGGTAACTATCCACAGTCTCTGTACCTAAAGCCTACTAATTCCACTGATGTCAATGAGATAATCCTTTCCCTTAAAACCAAATCTAGTGCCCTCGAGGAGATACCAACTTTAATTTACAAAAAAGCCTACAGATCTTTAGCCCCTGCTATTGCATTGCTCTTCAACAAGTCAATTGAATTTCAAACCTTTCCGGACATTCTAAAAAAGCAAGAGTAACCCCTGTCCATAAATGTGGTGATCTCACAGATGTTAACAACTACAGACCTATATCAATCCTGCCTAACTTGTCAAAAATATTCGAAAAACTAATCTACAAGCAGCTTTACTCTTTTCTAGCCAAACACAATATACTTAGCTCTTGTCAATATGGCTTCAGACCCAAAAAAAGCACTAACGTGCACTTATTAGTATGATTAACTTGATTCATGCAGCTCTTGATAAAAAGGAGTTCCCTGTTGGGTTATTTGTGGACCTGCGTAAGGCTTTTGACACTGTCAACCACCAAAACCTTCTTCTTAAATTACATCATTATGGAGTCAGAGGACACTCCCTGCAATACCTCAAATCTTATCTTACTGACAGGCTCCAGTATGTTTCTGTGAATAATACAATTTCTCCCACCCTACCCATCAACATTGGTGTTCTTCAGGGTAGCATACTTGGCCCTCTCCTCTTTCTCATCTACATTAATGACCTTCCAAACGCCTCCTAACACCTCAAACCAATTCTATTTGCTGACGACACAACCTTCATTTACTCCAGTCCTGACCCCCTTGGTCTAAATGCCACAGTAAATACTGAACTAGAGAAAGTCCATCTCTGGCAAACTGCCAACAAACTCACCCTTAACATTGACAAAACGTTCTATATTCTGTTTGGCAATAAATCCTCCAATCAAATAAATCTCAAAATAAACAATACCCAAATTTGTAACAAATTAGATGGCAAATTCCTTGGCGTTCTAATCGACCACAAGCTGAATTTCCAGGGACACATTCTACATATATCAAAAAAAGTTTCAAAAACTGTTGGCATTCTTTCTAAGATCAGATATTATGTACCCCGCCCTGCCCTGGTGACTCTCTATTACTCCCTCATCTATCCATATCTATGGTATTTGTGCTTGCGGTTCTACTACCCAAAATCATTTACGTCCTCTAATTACTCAACACAAAGCTGCTATTAGGACAATATCCAACTCTAGCCCCAGAAATCACTCGGTACCCCTACTCAAATCTCTGAATATGTTAGATATTAAGTCACTGCACATTCTCTCATGTGTATTATACATATATAAAATGCTGAACTGTAATGCCAATCCTGACCACAAAAGATTCATTGAAGGTTGTAACAGAACCCATGAGCACCACACCAGAAATAAATACAGTTTTTATATTCCTAGAGTACGACTTAATCAAACTAGAAATGCTCTTCAAATCAAGGGACCCAGAATGTGGAATGATCTTCCCAACCATGTTAAAGACAGTACCTCTCTCAACCAGTTTAAGATAAAAACGAAGCACTACCTAATAAATTCCCTGTAACCTACCTTACCCCTCTGTTGTCAACCGATGTATGTTTTTTGTTTTGTTTTTCAAAACAACGCCGTTTGAATGAAATTGTCTGTAATAACTTGTAATTGTATTTGTGCTGCTTTTTCAGCCATGTTCCCACCTCTTTTACCTCTATTTTTATTTGTTCTCAACACATTTTATTCTTTTTACCCATTAGTATTATGCTTTAGTCATTAATGTTTTTCCTGCCCGAAACGCTTTGCGTAATAGTGACTTTAGGCATTGTATGTACCAGCTCTATCTATTAATCCAACAAACTTTGTAAAATCTCTTTATGTATGTACCTTACCTAAATAAACATTTATTTTATTTATTTATATACATATATATATATATATATATATATATATATATATATATATATATATATATATATATATATATATATGTCGTACCTAGTAGCCAGAACGCACTTCTCAGCCTGCTATGCAAGAGCAGATTTGCCTTATAAGCCAAGTTTTCATGAATTAATTTTTTTCTACTACCTAACCTAACCTAACCTAACTTTTTCGGCTACCTAACCTAACCTAACCTATAAAGATAAATTAGGTTAGGTTAGGTATGGTTGGTTAGGTTCTGTCATATATCTACTTTAATTTTAACTCCAATAAATAAAAATTGACCTCATACATAATGAAATGGGTAGCTTTTATCAGTTCATAAGAAAAAAATTAGAGAAAATATATTAATTCAGGAAAACTTTGCTTATTAGGCAAATCGGGCCTTGCATAATAGGCTGAAAAGTGCGTTCTATATATATATATATATATATATATATATATATATATATATATATATATATATATATATATATATATATATATATATATATACATATATATACATATATATACATATATATACATATATATACATATATATACATATATATACATATATATACATATATATATATATATATATATATAAGCCAAGTTTTCATGAATTAATATATTTTTTCTAATTTTTTTCTTATGAAATGATAAAGCTACCCATTTCATTATGTATGAGGTCAATTTTTTTTATTGGAGTTAAAATTAACGTAGATATATGACCGAACCTAACCAACCCTACCTAACCTAACCTATCTTTATAGGTTAGGTTTGGTTAGGTAGCCGAAAAAGTTAGGTTAGGTTAGGTTAGGTAGGTAGTCGAAAAACAATTAATTCATGAAAACTTGGCTTATTAGGCAAATCGGGCCTTGAATAGTAGGCCAAAAAGTGAGTTCTGGCTACTAGGTACGACATATATATATATATATATATATATATATATATATATATATATATATATATATATATATATATATATATATATATATATATATATATATATATATATATATATATATATATATATGGAAAAATGAAACAGGAAATTTCCTTAGGAAAAATGAAACAGGAAATTTCCTTAAGTACTTTCGTATATTAAATACATCTTCAGAAGGTCATTTTACAGATCGAGTGATGGGTATAAATAGGCAGGAGAGAGTGGTGAAGTAAGGTGAGGTACAATACTTGGACAACGCAGACGGCCCATTGGCCCATCAGATGCACCCAATTGGCGCATCCGATGTAGCCCAATGGCCCATCTGATACAGCAGACATACAAGCATAATACATAGGTAATTATAACATAAAGAGGTAAATATATACAATAAATTAGTGAGACAAATGTTTTTCAATGATCCTACTTAAATCGCCCTTTAGCTGATCTATTAGAAATGGATCTAAGTTATATAGACCACTGCTAATATTCAAATTACTTTCTTTGGTGATCTGTATCAAAGCAGATTCAATTATGTTTCTGTTATAGGTGCTTTTACAATTTGTTATTGAAGAAGCACTCTCCCAATCAATTTGGTGAGCTTTTTCTGACAAATGCACAAACAAAGCATTAGACAATTGGCCATGTCTTACAGAGTATTTATGTTGCGATATTCTACATTTTAAATCTTTAGATGTTTGCCCGACATAGAACTTATTACATTCCTTACAAGGTATTTTATAAATGACGCAATTATCACTACGAGGGCTGTTCCTAACTAATAGCTTACCTACAGTGTTTTCGTAGCTAAACATTACATCTATATTAAAAAGTTTCAAGGCCTTGACAATATTCTCAAACCCAGAGAAATATGGTAAACATAACACATTCTTTGGGCGAATCCTTTCACTGCATACATTATTATAATATGTACGACGAGCTTTGTTACGACAAATTTCCAAAAAATTCGGTGGGTAACAAAGCTTAAGACCAATCGAATCAATATTCTTAAATTCTTCGTCTAAGAATTCTGGACTCACAACTCGAAGAGCTCTTAGATACATTGAAGAAAAAATGGACTTTTTTACATTGTATTTATGCCCTGAAAAATAATGAACATAAGATAAATTGTTCGTAGGTTTTCTGTAAACACTAAACTTTAATGAAGAGTTTTCCCTATGAATAAGCACATCTAAGAAAGGCAAACATTTATCAATTTCAGTCTCCATAGTAAATTTTATGGAGGTGACTTGGTCATTAAGTTTGGCTACAAATTCGTCTGTGTTTACATCTGAAGGCCAAATACACAAGATATCATCAACATATCTAAACCAAGGAATGATTCCAGGAAATGGTAGCACAGAAATCACTAAACGGTTCATCACCTAATTTGAGCAGACGGGCAGGTAGCAGAGACATGGGTACAACTTGCTCACCAAGACATTGTTTCAGGAATTTGAGGCGGATGCGGGAACAGTGCGCTTTCACTAGTAGAGTAGCGAAGGTGGTCACGAAGGAAGCAGTCTGAGGGAACAGCAAAGCAAAAGAGCGCGTGGTTCTCATTATGTGTGTATATCATCAGTTCTGTGGGATCCATTTCTTACAAACTCTCCAAATGGCTTACCAAAATCTTACTTACCAAACCATTGGAGAAGCTTCTCCAATGGTTTCATCGAAGACATCATAAGAAGGAAAGTGAAAAGCCATGCAACCTCTGAAGAGACAACTAACACAACACCTATACCCCCTATTAGACTATTTTACAGGAACTTCTTTTCCACAGCTCATAAAACGGAGGAAAGGGTCCTGAAAGATATTGTTAATAGAAACGTTATCCCTACAGACAAAAATCAGAGGATACAACTGACGATTTACTATAAAACCAGAAAAACGGCCAGCCTACTCATGAGAAACTCTCCAGACACAAAACAGAACGCTTTAAAAGAGACTAATGTCGTCTATGCCTTCAAATGCCCACTTGGGGACTGTAAGCTCCAAAAAACCCAGTATATAGGCAAGACAACAACATCTCTTTCTAGGCGTTTAACGATGCATAAGCAACAGGGCTCCATTAAGGAACATATAATCTCTTCCCATAACCAAACCATCGCCAGAGAAATCCTAGTAAACAACACAGAAATCATCGATAGATACAGCGATAGCAGGCGGCTTGACGTTTGCGAGGCACTACACATCAAGAAGTCAACACCAGCAATCAACAGCCAATTATTGCACAACTATATTCTACCCACCTCAAGACTCCGCTCCAGTATAGAGGCATCAAGAAATATGGACCAATAGGCTTTCTACAAACACTTCTATTCAATACCCATTGTTTCTGTTCTGTCTTGTGTTGATACTTTTAATACCCTATTAATATCCCCTCCTGTTCTGTCTTGTGTTAATGCCACATCACCCTTACCACCTCACTCAAATGTAGATATAAAATCAGAGATACGTTCTAATCAGTTGTGTATTTGTGAAGTCTTTGAAAATGTAATAAGTTTTACGAAACGCGCCCGTGTCGCGTCAGACTAGCAATTAAAATGAATTTTGGAGAAGTGATTTTTGATTTACCTCCAACAGTGAAGCGTAATGTACGAAAGATTGAGAAAATTCGTGTTAGAATTATTAATCTTACTTTTTCGGTCATATTTAATAATATATGTCTACAGGAAAGACTGCTACCAAAATATACTAATATATATATGTATATATATATATATATATATATATATATATATATATATATATATATATATATATATATATATATATATACATATATATATATATGTATATATATATATATATTTATATATATATATATATATATATATATATATATATATATATATATGTATATATATATATATATATATATATATATATATATATATATATATATATATATATATATATATATATATATATGTATATATATGTATATATATGTATATATATATATATATATATATATATATATATATTATATATATATATATTATATGACAATGTCAGACCTTGTATAGTAGGCCGAGAAGTGCGTTCTGGCTACTAGGTACGACATATTTATATATATATATATATATTAGTATATTTTGGTAGCAGTCTTTCTTGAAAACATATGTTGTTAAATATGACTGAAAATGTAAGATTCTAACATGAATTTTCTCAGTATTTCTTATGTTTCTTTTCACTGTCAATGGTAATTGAAAAATCATTTCTCCAAAATTTATTTTTATTTCTAGTCTGACATGATGCCTGAACACATTTCGTAATAACTTATTACATTTTCAAAGACTTTAGTTTACACACACAACTGTAACCTGTAAACACTCATTATACATCCATACTTATACTCGCATTTGGGTGACGTGATATGGTACAACAGTTTTGGGTGAGGTGAACAAACTTGGGACAAGCACAAGACAAAACATGAAACAATGGGTATAACTTTAAATATAAAGTATAAAAAACACACACAAGGAACATTGGATTTGTTAGGGGTACATAGCATGGTGTTTACATTCTTGTACAGCTACTAGTACATGCAGCGTTTCGAGAAGGTCCTTAATCTAATGGATAATTTTAAGTAGGTAAATTGTAGCAAAATTTATAAAAAGTTGACAGATACTTCGTAAAAAAAAAATGAGAGAGATTACTAGGTATATTAAAGCACATCGATAGCTCTGATTGATAGCATTGACAGCTATCACCAGTCGCTACATGGTGCGGGAGAATAGCAGTGTAAATCCTAGCCTTTAACTAGGCATTTTTGGAGTTCCGAACCAGGGTTTCTCAATGCAGGACAACGAGGCTAAGCAGACAGCTGTTTCCCGAGAAGGCGCTGCAAAGAAACATGTATCAGTAGGCGTGGGGATAAAAAAAAACAAAGGTATCCACCAAATCAACGAGGTGTTTATGAATGAATAAATCATCAGGACGAGTAGAATCAACATGACTAAGATCAAAATACTTAGTCCATGTAGGAGAACCAAAAAGAGCTTGGAACGTATTAGAACTGGAATGAATCGTGTGAGTGTGACTGCAGAGGGAACAGCACCGAGGACCCCCAGTAAGAGGGGGGGGGGCAGAGAGGCCCAGTTGTTACAATTATTATTTTTTATTTATTTATTTATTTATGCATATACAAGAATGTACATAAGGAATGTGAGGATACAAATATGGTAATTACAGTCTTGTAAAGCCACTAGCACGCGCAGCGTTTCGGGCAGGTCCTTAATCTAAGAAAATTTTAAGGAGGTAAATACTTGCAAAATTTATAGACAAAAAAATGATAACAGATTACATGGAATGAAAAAAAAAAGATGAGAGAAAATTATAGGTACAGTATATTAAAGCACATAGGTAGCTATGATTGATTGCAATGACAGCTTAAAATGGTAGTTGACAACAAATTGGTAGGCACAATACAGCAGAAACAATATAAGATTGATTGCAATGACAGCTTGAATGGTAGTTGACAAAAATTGGTAGTCACAATACAGCATATGGCTAGCACATAAAAGAAGACAGCAATGAGCACAATGATAAGGTTGTTTGATATTACATAAAAATTAGGAGATTGGGTAACACTAGGTACAGAGCAAATTTAAAGCTCAGTGTAGGAAACTAAATAGATGAAGTTAGGTACTTTTTGGTTTTGCTTTTAAATAAGGCAAGAGTTTTACAGTTTTTCAATTCACTAGGGAGTGAGTTCCATAGACTAGGTCCCTTAATTTGCATAGAGTGTTTACACAGATTAAGTTTGACCCTGGGGATATCAAAGAGATATTTATTTCTAGTGTGGTGATAATGGGTCCTATTACATCTGTCCAGGAAGAGTTTCAGAGCATGGTTTGCATTTAAGAACAGGGTCTTGTAAATGTAGTTGACACAAGAGAATGTGTGGAGGGAGTTAATATTTAGCAAGTTTAGGGATTTAAACAAGGGAGCTGAGTGTTGTCTGAAAGCAGAGTTAGTTATTATTCTGATAGCAGATTTTTGCTGTGTGATGATGGGCTTAAGGTGGTTTGCAGTGGTAGACCCCCATGCACAGATACCATAATTAAGATACAACTCGACAACTACTGGATGAACCGGATTAAAGGACCCGAGAGCCATGAGGGCACTACGAGAGTCAACAACAACTACAAAGGAAGACTGACAACGAGAAAGCAGGAGACGAAGAGCATAGAGAATAGCATAAAGTTCCGCTGTAAAGATGTTAGTCTCCGGAGGCAAGCGACACATATAAGTGCGATCAGGAAAAACAACAGAGTAGCCAACACCGTCCGCTGACTTAGACCCATCGGTGAAGACAGAAACGGAGCGGGAGTGAGAAGAAAAGTGCTCGAGGAAAAGGCGTTTTAGAACCGTAGGAGGGGTAAAAGCTTTAGTGATACGGGTCAAGGATGTACAAAACCGCGGAAGAGGGACCCTCCACGGGGGCAAAGAAGGAACAACACGAGGAGAAACATCAGAAATACGAACGGAAAGAGAATCCTGCAGGCGAGATAACCGGACAGAAAGAGGGAGGTGGTGAAGAGGAACAGGAACCGCAGGAGGGGTAAAAGTTAAAGCACGACAGAGGCGAGAGGAAGGATGTTGCAAGGACCGCGCAAGATAGCGAAGACAGTAGCGATCACGGCGGTCCTGGAGAGACAGGAAGCCAGTGTCAACATACAAGCTAAGGATGGGAGTCGAACGAAAGGCACCAGAACTGAGGCGCAACCCAGTATGGTGCAAAGCATCAAGACGGCGAAGAGTAGAAGGAGAAGCAGACGAGTAAGCAGGGCAACCATAATCGAGCTTAGACAGGACGAGAGAGGAATGTAAAGCAAGGAGAGTGCGCCTATCTGCCCCCCAAGAAGTATGGGACAAGACCCGAAGGAGGGTAAGGGCCTTAGAGCACTCAACACGGAGGTAAGAGATATGGGGAGACCAAGACAAACGAGTGTCAAGGAATAACCCCGAAAGCTTCGCGGAATCTTTGTATTCAAGGGGATGACCATAAAGTGACAAAGAGGGACGAAGAACAACCCGTTTCCGCGTAAAAGTCATGGCACAAGTCTTAGAAGTAGAGAACTTGAAGCCATGATCTGTGGCCCAAGACGACACGGCATCAATTGCAAGTTGAAGCCGGCGTTGAAGGAGAGGCGAATCATCACCCTGACAACAAAGGGTAAGATCATCCACATAGAGAGCGGAGAAGACACCAGAAGGAAGAGAGGAAAGAAGACCATTGAGGGCAACCAGAAAAAGAGTAGTGCTCAGAACACTACCCTGGGGCACACCTTCGTATTGCTGAAAAGAGGGAGAGAGAGCGGTACCAAGGCGCACCCGAAAGGAACGACGAGAGAGGAAGCTGCGGAGAAAGAGAGGGAGATGACCACGAAGGCCAAAAGAATGAAGTTGAGATAGGAAATGATAACGCCAAGTGGTGTCGTAAGCCTTTTCCATGTCAAAAAGGACGGCAACAACGGAGGTCTTCGCAGCAAAAGCAGTACGAATATAGACCTCCAAGTTCACCAGGACATCTGTCGTGCTGCGGCACTTGCGGAAACCAAATTGAGAAGGGGAGAGGAGGTGATGGTGTTCCAGGAACCACATCAGACGAACGTTAACCATACGTTCAAAGAGTTTGCAGACACAACTTGTGAGAGCAATAGGGCGAAAGTCCTTAGGGGAAGTACCCAGAGACCCCGGTTTGCGAACAGGGAGGACAACGGCATCGAGCCAGCCCTCAGGGACTGACGACGACTCCCAGATCCGATTATACAGACTCAGTAAATACTGAGAAGTGCTCGGAGGGAGATGGCGAAGCATCTCATAATGAATACCATCGGAGCCCGCCGCCGTAGAACCGCAGAGGGCCAGGGCAGAACGAAGTTCAGAGAGAGAGAAGGGATCATTATAGGGAAGCTGAAGATGAGTGCAGAAATCTAAAGGACGAGACTCAAGGACAGGTTTACGAAGAAGGAAAGATTGGGGAAGATGAAGACCAGAGCTAACAGAAGAAAAGTGGGAACCCAGTTCGGAAGCGACCTGCAACGGGTCCGCCACAAGAGTATCATGGAGGTGAAGGACCGGTGAAGCATCGGGAACGAACTTACCCGCTATCTTGCGGATACGCTTCCAGATCTGGGCCAGAGGGGTTTCGGACATAATTGTTGAGACATAAGATGCCCAACATTCACGTTTAGCCGTACGGATGGCCCTACGGGCCACCGCACTCGCTTTCTGAAAGAAAAGAAAAGAATCGGTCGTCTGCCTACGGCGGTGCCTCTTCCAGGCTGCACGCTTACAGCGGACAGCCCGAGCACAGTCCGCATTCCACCAGGGAACGCACTTCCGTGGACCCCGAGAGGAAGAGCGAGGAATAGAGCGGAGGGCAGCATTGAAGACAGTGTCATGAAAAAGGAGGAGAGCGCGAGAGAGAGGCAGAAGGGAGAGGTCAGAGAGAGCAGCACTGAGGGTAAATAGGGTCCAGTCTGCCTTAGCAAACTGCCACCTAGGGAAAGAGAGGGAAGGGCGAAAAGAGAAAAAGGAAACAAGGATGGGGAAATGATCACTTCCATGGAGGTCATCAAGAACCTGCCACGGGAAATCTAAGTAAAGAGAAGAAGAGCAGAGAGAAAGATCAAGACAAGAAAGGGCGCGAGTCCGAGAGTCCAAATGAGTGGGCTCACCAGAATTCAGAAGAGACAGGGAAGAAGAGAGGAGAAACGGCTCAAGGAGGCGACCCCGGGTATTCGTCAGAACGTCACCCCAAAGAGAATGACGACAATTGAAGTCACCCAGCAGGAGCACAGGCTCCGGCAAGGAGTCTAGGAGGTGTTTAAAATCAGGAAGAGAGAGCGGGACACTCGGGGGGAGATAAATGGAACAAACTGTGTACCATTTCCCCACAAAGACACGAGCAGCAGAACAATGGAGAGGCGAAGGAAAAAGCAAAGGAACAAAGGGAACATCAGCACGAATCAAGAGAGCAGAAGAATTAGAAGCCCCAGCAATGGCTGGGGGGGGGGGGAGAGAAAGGAATAGCCACGAAAACGACCAGGATGAGCACCAAGCATTGGCTCCTGGAGACAGACACAAAGGGGCGAAAACCGCGAAATCAGAAGTTGGAGTTCGAGGAAATTGGCGTAATAACCTCGAACGTTCCATTGAAGAATGGACAACGACGAGAAGAGAAAGGACAAAAACAGAGAACAAGGAAGAAACAAAGGCGAAAGAGCAACAGAGCACGTTAAAGAATATCAGGGTCGGGATCAGGGTCAGCAAAGTCAGGGTTAGGGGGCATGGGTAAACTGAGCAAAGACGGAGGGAAGGAAACGGGAGAACAGATCAGAGGAGGGCGGGCGGGGTCCGGAGGAGGAGGAGGAGGAGGAGACAACGGAGAGGAGCAGTCAAGGACAGCAGCAGGAAGAGGGGGAGTAGAAAGAGGGGAGCGCACCCCAGCAAGAGCAGCAACCGAAAGGGAAGCAGGGGCCAAAGAAACCTCCATAGCAGGAACAGGGGGCGTAATCACTGAAACGGGAGGGAAAGGAGCAACAGAGCCAGAAGTAGGAGCTGAGGAAGAAAGCGAAGCCTTCTTACCCGCCGGGGAATAGGAAGGAGAGGAGCCAGGCTTACGCTTCTGACTTAAAGAGACCGGTGTCCCAGCAACTACGTACCGGGCAACGGATTCCAGTGTCTCAACAGGAGAAGCCGAACGAGAGCACACACGACGGCCGTTAGGAGAGCGATGGACATCCGCCCGCACCGACAGGCGGTGGGGAGAGCCGATAGATGAAGAGGATGGGAAGGAGGATCGGAGGGGGACGAGGAAGAAGACACAGGAGACACGACAGACCGGGTAGAAGGAAGGGGAACCCCAGACAGAGGACCAGGAGGATCCTTCGGGAGAGAACCCAAAGGAACAAAGGAGGGGGCAGTGGGCGCATCAGGGTCCAAGGCCCGGAAATGGTTGTGAGTCTGAGGAAGGCGGGAAGGACGAGGAGAGGAAGAGCGCAACACGCGAGCATAAGAGATATTAGCATAAGGCGGGAGCCAGCGAACCTGGTGTCTCGCCTCAGGAAAAGATAAACGCTCCCGGTGCTTCAAGTTGAGGACGGCTGCCTCAAGCTTGTAATGGACACACGCACGGGAGAAGGTAGGATGGGCCTCACCGCAGTTGAGGCAACGAGCCTGGGGGGAAGTGCACTCCGACTTAGAGTGACCTTCGCCACCACACAAAGGACAGAGAGAGACAGTCTCGGAGCAGCGGAGGGCACCATGCCCAAACCTCCAGCACTTGTTGCAGAGCCGAGGAGAAGGAATGTACTCCTGGACAGAGCACCTGGCACCAGCAAGAATGACAGAGGGTAGAAGGGTCCTACCATCAAAGGTAATCTTCACAACCCGGAGGGGTTGACGACGACTACCACGTGAAGGGACGCGTAAACGTGTCCACCTGGAGAATAGAATGGCCCTGGGCAGCAAGGATATGTTGAATATCGTCGTGGCAGTCGCGCAGGTCTCGAACACCGGTCGCAACATGGGGCGGGAGCAAAATAGTGCCAACACTGGCATTCAACTGAGCGTTCTTCGAGACCCGAACAGGGGTCTCGCCAAGGCAGGATAAGGCAGCCAAGCGGGAAGCAGCATCCTGAGAAGGAGCAGCAACGACACGTGTACCGAGACGAGTGGGGTTGAAAGTAATGGAGGCATCCACGGAATCAACGAGATGGCGATGGAGGGAGAAATCGTCAGGAGGCGCAGAATCAAGAGGGAGGAGATCAAAATATTTGGCCCACGAAGCGGGACCAAACAAGGCTTGATAGGTAGCAGAACCGGAAGGAATTGAGCGAGGGCGGCCGTGACGAGGACGGCGGTGAGAACCCCCAGAGAGAGAGGGGTTAAAAGGCGCAGTAGTTACAACTAGAGAAGGAGCCGCGCCAGGGGACGAGGTAGTCACCACTGGGGGCTTGGGGCTCGACCCAACCACAGAGGAGGGAGGGGAGCCAGGGGAAGGAGTCAGAGAGGCCAAAGGAGGAGCAAGGTCGGGGCCCAATGCAGCGGAGGCTACAGAGCCCGGTCTTCCAATACGGACCGACCCGGGGGCTTGGTCGCCCACCCCACAAGCCTGAGAAGGTAAACCAGAATCAGCCGAAACAGCGTTTATCATCATGACGAAAAGAAGAATTCATTCACGAATGTGCCCCCACACCCACCACGGAGCCACAATTAGAGGCAGGACACCCAACAAGAAGCTATCGCCGATCTTGCCGGGGCCTCCTAGGGGTGCGTCGTGAGTATACGCCCCACACACGCCACCTTAAGAAACCGACAGTCCGTCGAGATCGGGTTCAGTGACGAAATGGGGATTGACAATAAAAGGTTCCCCTCGCTCTTGACGTCGGGTACTGCAGTTCTACGGGTGCAAAAGTATGCCTCCTCAAGCACCCGGGCGTCAAAATTGAAGAAGTCCAAGGGAAGAACCAGAACGAGCAAAAGGTTGGCAGGAAACGGCAAGCAGATAGAAGAGGGGGGAGAAAAACGAAACAGAAGGAAAAGGAAAAGATGCCCAGCAGAATTGGAGAGGACGGCAGCAGGAGCACAAGGCTAGAAAAGGACAGAGGACTGTCCCAAGGAGCATCACACTCCGGCAGCCGCCCACTAAGCCCCCACACGGCGACAACGAGCTGAGCGGGGAGGGGGAGGTTTCTTTGAAAATTAGGGTTGGTATGTGAACATATGGTATCTGTGCATGGGGTTCATTCATCCACTGCAAATTACCTGATGCTCATCACCACCCAATAAAAATCTGCTATCAGAACAATAAAATTGTTTTTAAACAACACACAGCCTCTCTGTTTAAATCCATGAACATGCTAACTATACACTCGCTCTACACATTCTCTTGTGCTATTTACATGTACAAAACCTTGTTCCTAAATGCTAATCCTGATCTGAAACTCTCCATTGATAGATGTAATAGAACCCACGAGCACCACAACATAAATAAATATCCGTTTGATATAAATTGATAGTCATTCTAATATAATTGCCAGTAAGGTTTATGTAATTCACAATCATCTTAATATAATTGCCAGTTTGGATAATATAATTGACAGAGGATTATACGAATCAGGATAATATTATTGCTAATCAAGCTAATATCGCGTCAGCCAGAAAAATGATCGGATGGATTACGAGAACTTTCAAATCCAGGGAACCCTTCACAATGGTTGTACTCTTCAAGTCACTTGTGTTGTCCCGTCTCGAGTACTGCTCAGTACTCACTTTCCCCTTCAGAGCAGGAGAGATTGCTGAAATAGAGGGAATACAGAGAACATATACGGCACGCATAAACGAGATAACACCTAAATTATTGGGATCGTCTCAAAGCTCTCCAAATGTACTCTCTAGAAAGGAGACGAGAGAGATACCAAATAATATACACATGGAAAATACTGGAGGGTCAGGTCCCAAATCTACACAGTAAAATAACAACATACTGGAGTGAACGATATGGAAGAAAATGCAAGATTGAACCAGTGAAGAGCAGAGGTGCCATAGGCACAATCAGAGAGCACTGTATAAACATCAGGGGTCCGCAGTTGTTCAACGTCCTCCCAGTGAGCATAAGAAATATTGCCGGAACAACCGTGGACATCTTCAAGAGAAAACTGGATGGTTTTCTAAGAGAAGTTCCGGATCAGCCGGGCTGTGGTGGGTACGTGGCCCTGCGGGCCGCTCCAAGCAACAGCCTGGTGGACCAAACTCTCACAAGTCGAGCCTGGCCTCGGGCCGGGCTTGGGGAGTAGAAGAACTCCCAGAACCCCATCAACCAGGTATCAACCAGGTAATATAAGTTTGAATCAGGCTTTTTCACCCACAGGGTTATTGATCGATGGAACTGACTACCCACCAACGCCATAACTGCCAAAATGTGCTGAATTTCAAAATATACCTGGAAAAAATCAAGCAAAATGGGGGGGGGGAAGGGAACCTTCAACAAGCTGCAAGCTTCCCGTTTTTATCGAGGCCACTAGGGTTAGTGGCCCTCAGGTAAACCAGGTAAAATATTATTTATTTATTTATTTATTTATACATATACAAGAATGTACATAAGGAATGTGAGGATACAATTATGGTAATTACAGTCTTGTAAAGCCACTAGCACGCGCAGCGTTTCGGGCAGGTCCTTAATCTAAGAAAATTTTAAGGAGGTAAATACTTGCAAAATTTATAGACAAAAAAATGATAACAGATTACATGGAATGAAAAAAAAAAAAAAGATGAGAGAAAATTATAGGTACAGTATATTAAAGCACATAGGTAGCTATGATTGATTGCAATGACAGCTTAAAATGGTAGTTGACAACAAATTGGTAGGCACAATACAGCAGAAACAATATAAGATTGATTGCAATGACAGCTTGAATGGTAGTTGACAAAAATTGGTAGTCACAATACAGCATATGGCTAGCACATAAAAGAAGACAGCAATGAACACAATGATAAGGTTGTTTGATATTACATAAAAAATTAGGAGATTGGGTACCACTAGGTACAGAGCAAATTTAAAGCTCAGTGTAGGAAACTAAATAGATGAAGTTAGGTACTTTTTGGTTTTGCTTTTAAATAAGGCAAAAGTTTTACAGTTTTTCAATTCACTAGGGAGTGAGTTCCATAGACTAGGTCCCTTAATTTGCATAGAGTGTTTACACAGATTAAGTTTGACCCTGGGGATATCAAAGAGATATTTATTTCTGGTGTGGTGATAATGGGTCCTATTACATCTGTCCAGGGAGAGTTTCAGAGCATGGTTTGCATTTAAGAACAGGGTTTTGTAAATGTAGTTGACACAAGAGAATGTGTGGAGGGAGTTAATATTTAGCAAGTTTAGAGATTTAAACAAGGGAGCTGAGTGTTGTCTGAAAACAGAGTTCCAAGACAATTACAGCATAACTGATAAAGTTAGGCTAGAGTAATATAAATTTCTGGTAAATTTAGAGTGTTGTAAATTTCTAGAGTAATATAAATTTAAATTTCATATCAACATGACTGACAGTTATAAATGCCAATCTGCCTTTAATAAACTCTTCCGTGAAATATTTATAATCAAGAGTATTATTCATAAATATGCCTAAACAAAAAATATAAAATAGACATCAGTTTGCATATGAATCTGATGAGAAAATTCCCTGATTAACCTACATTTCCCTATCAATCAAATGGTCTCATCTTAAGTACGTCTCAGACTGTCTTCTTCACCAGTACCAATGCTAAATAATATTACAACAATAATGTCCATAACTTAGCTACAGAGTATATTACATTTTAAATATATTTTCACAGAGAACAAAAACAGAAAGCACATTATTATTTACATAAATATGAAGAAAAACATTTACAGCTTTGATTTATCTTTGCTAAACTAAAGAGATATTTCTATACATATAAGCAATTTTGAATTTTCCTATAGTGACAGCTTCTCTAGTTCTTGCTTGGTCATCTAACTTTCATAAAAGAACAATATAATAAAATATCTTGATCTTTACCTTTCATGGTGAAGTGTATTTCTCAAACAAAATAGAATTACCTTTGAAGAACATCCAACTGACATTGTGACAGCACACTGTTAGATTAAAGTTAAGTTAATATACCTGTATGTGCCTCATTATCCTTCAACATTCTCTTAATTACCTTCCACACTCTTAAGTGTTTAGCCTATTATCTGCATGTATCATTTTGTGCCTCTTCATATCACCAAGATGACTGAATCTCTTCCCACACTCTGGACACTCGTGAGGCTTGTCACCTGAATGCACTAACATGTGCCTTATTATTTTTCCACGTTCTCTAAATTTTTTGCCACACTCAGCACATCGAAAAGGTCTCTCATCCGCATGCATCATCCTGTGAGTCTTCATATTTCCATGCCGACTAAATCTCTTCCCACACTCTGGACATTCATGAGGTTTGTCACCTGAATGCACTAACAAGTGGCTTATTATACTTCCACGTACTCTAAATTTTTTGCCACACTCAGCACATTGAAAAGGTCTCTCATCCGCATGCAGCATCCTGTGAGTCTTCATATACTACTATATACTGAGTAGAGGATACTACTCAGCTCTTTAACATGCCTAACTACTCAGCAATTCACAACTGTCGTCAAATTCAGAGAGGTGGTGGCACTGCTCTTTACTACCACCAAGAACTAACATGCTTAAAAGAAATTAGAACCAGAGACTGCTATGGGGAGTATATCTTCGCCAGCTTCAGAGTCAAGGGTGCCGAGTCTGTCCTGACTGTGGGTGCAGTTTATAGAATTCCTAACACTGATGTGTCCGAATTCAACTCAAACCTTAGAAATCTAATACTTGATAACAGACTGAACAAAAACCACCTAATTATCGCAGGGGACTTTAATATTGACCTCTGCGAGCCTGAACACCCCACTGCTGTTAGCTTCCTCAACTTTATGAATTCCTGCTTCCTCATACCCTTAATCACTAGACCTACTAGAATCACTGATAGCACTGCCACGACGCTCGATCACATCTGGACAAACATAACCTCTCCGCTTACTTCAGGTATAATCACCGATAGCACTACAGATCATTACCCCACATTTCTCTTAACTAACATTAGCAAACCACCTCTTGAGTCAAGAGTGATACGTTTTAGACTGCACAATGAAACTGCTATAGACAATTTTATAACTGCTGCTGATAATGTCAACTGGGAGTCCGAGTTAGGTAACATAGTGGACATCAACCTTGCAGTACAATCTTTTCTTCAAAAAACTCTTAGCCTTTATAATACCCACTGTCCTTTGCTTACAAAACAAGTCACAACCAAAAGGCTTAACAATCCCTGGCTTACAAAGGGAATACTTAAATCTATTAATAAAAAACATGACCTTGAGAAGAAGTATAGGTTAGGAATTGTCTCCAAAGAATTCTCAAAGAATTACTCATTATTGCTGTCTAAGATAATTAGACGAGCCAAAACTAAATACTATGAAGATAAATTTACCCAAATAAAGAGCAACATTAAACAAACTTGGAGAACAATTTCTCAAATATTGGGATCAAAGAAGTCTTTAAATAACAAACCGACTCTCCTGTCTAATAACGATGGTGAGCTTTCAGCCTCTGATTCTGCTACTGAGTTCAATAGGTTCTTCTCTTCCATTGGTTCATCCCTTGCAAATGATATTCCATCTTCCAGTACAGACATTAATGACTATCTTTCAGGTAACTATCCACAGTCTCTGTACCTAAAGCCTATTAATTCCACTGACGTCAATGAGATAATCCTTTCCCTTCAAACCAAGTCTGGTGCCCTTGAGGAGATACCAACTTTAATTTACAAAAAAGCCTCCAGATCTTTAGCCCCTGCTATTGCTTTGCTCTTCAACAAGTCACTTGAACTCCAAACCTTCCCAGATATTCTAAAAAAAGCGAGAGTAACGCCTGTCCACAAATGTGGTAATCTCACAGATGTTAACAACTACAGACCTATATCTATCCTGCCAAACTTGTCAAAAATTTTTGAAAAACTAATCTATAAGCAGCTTTACTCATATCTAGCCAAACTCAATATACTTAGCCCTTGCCAATATGGCTTCAGACCCCAAAAAAGCACTAACGATGCACTTAATAGTATGCTTAACTCGATTCATACAGCTCTTGATAAAAATGAGTTCTCTTTTGGGTTGTTTGTGGACCTGCGTAAAGCTTTTGACACTGTCAACCACCAAACCTTCTTCTTAAATTACATCATTATGGAGTCAGAGGACACTCCCTACAATACCTCAAATCCTACCTTACTGACAGGCTCCAATATGTTTCTGTAAATAATACAATTTCTCCCACCCTACCCATCAACATTGGTGTTCCCCAGGGCAGCATACTTGGCCCTCTCCTCTTTCTCATCTACATTAATGACCTTCCAAATGCCTCCCAACACCTCAAACCAATTCTGCTGACGACACAACCTTCATTTACTCCAGTCCTGATCCCCTTGCTCTAAATGCCACAGTAAATACTGAGCTAAATAAAGTCCATCTGTGGCTAACTGCCAACAAACTCACCCTTAACATTGACAAAACCTTTTATATTCAGTTTGGCAATAAATCCTCTAATCAAATAAATCTCAAAATAAACAATACCCAAATTTGTAACAAATTAGATGGCAAATTCCTTGGCATTCTCATTGACCACAAGCTTAATTTCCAGGGACACATTCTAAACATATCAAAAAAAGTTTTAAAAACTGTGGGCATTCTTTCTAAGATCAGATATTATGTACCACGCCCTGCCCTGGTGACTCTCTATTACTCCCTTATCTATCCATATCTCAACTATGGTATTTGTGCTTGGGGCTCTACTACCCAAAATCACTTACGTCCTCTAATTACTCAACACAAAGCTGCTATTAGGACAATATCCAATTCTGGCCCCAGACACCACTCGGTACCCCTACTTAAATCTCTGAATATGTTAGACATTAAGTCACTGCACATTCTCTCATGTGTATTATACATATATAAAACGCTAAACTATAATGCCAATCCTGATCTCAAAAGCTTCATAGAAGGTTGTATCAGAACCCATGAGCATCACACCAGAAATAAATACAGTTTTGATATTCCTAGAGTACGACTTAATCAAACTAGAAATGCTCTACAAATCAAGGGGCCCAGAATGTGGAATGACCTTCCCAACCATGTTAAAGACTGTACCTCTCTCAACCAGTTTATGTTAAAAGCGAAGCTATACCTAATAAATTCCCTGTAACCTACCTTACCCTTCTATTGTCAACCAATGTCTGTTTTTTTCTTTAAAGAGCGCTGTTTGTCGACATAATTGTATTTGTGCTGCTTTTTCATCTATGTTTTCATTTCTTGTTTTCATTCTACTCATTATGCTCAATTAGTATTAAGCTTGTCATTTAAGTTTATCATGCCCGAAACGCTTTGCGTAATAGTGGCTTTAGGCATTGTATGTACTAGCTATACCTATAAGTTAAACAATCCTTGTAAATATTTATTGTATGTATGTACCTTACCTAAATAAAATTGTATTGTATTGTATATGTTGAAGATGCCTGGATCTTTTCCCACACTCTGGACATTCATGTGGTTTGTCACCTGAATGCACTAACATGTGAGTCTTCACATTTCCAGGACGGGTGAATACCTTCGGACACTGTGGACACTGGTGAGTATTCATCTTATGTAATTATGGTATCTTAATTATGGTATCTGTGCATGGGGGTCTACCACTGCAAACCACCTTAAGCCCATCATCACAGCAAAAATCTGCTATCAGAATAATAACTAACTCTGCTTTCAGACAACACTCAGCTCCCTTGTTTAAATCCCTAAACTTGCTAAATATTAACTCCCTCCACACATTCTCTTGTGTCAACTACATTTACAAAACCCTGTTCTTAAATGCAAACCATGCTCTGAAACTCTCCCTGGACAGATGTAATAGGACCCATTATCACCACACCAGAAATAAATATCTCTTTGATATCCCCAGGGTCAAACTTAATCTGTGTAAACACTCTATGCAAATTAAGGGACCTAGTCTATGGAACTCACTCCCTAGTGAATTGAAAAACTGTAAAACTTTTGCCTTATTTAAAAGCAAAACCAAAAAGTACCTAACTTCATCTATTTAGTTTCCTACACTGAGCTTTAAATTTGCTCTGTACCTAGTGTTACCCAATCTCCTAATTTTTATGTAATATCAAACAACCTTATCATTGTGTTCATTGCTGTCTTCTTTTATGTGCTAGCCATATGCTGTATTGTGACTACCAATTTTTGTCAACTACCATTCAAGCTGTCATTGCAATCAATCTTATATTGTTTCTGCTGTATTGTGCCTACCAATTTGTTGTCAACTACCATTTTAAGCTGTCATTGCAATCAATCATAGCTACCTATGTGCTTTAATATACTGTACCTATAATTTTCTCTCATCTTTTTTTTTTTCATTCCATGTAATCTGTTATCATTTTTTTGTCTATAAATTTTGCAAGTATTTACCTCCTTAAAATTTTCTTAGATTAAGGACCTGCCCGAAACGCTGCGCGTGCTAGTGGCTTTACAAGACTGTAATTACCATATTTGTATCCTCACATTCCTTATGTACATTCTTGTATATGCATAAATAAATAAATAATAAATAAATAAATCTTCTTTATGACAGGTGCAGTTTGTGTGAAGGTTTTCTCCCCCGGATGGTGGGAGAAGCGTCAAGGCTCGAGTGTTGTTTCTTAGAGTTAGACTTGATGTGAGCACTTGGCGGTCAATGGTGGTGCTTCTTCTTTATGATAGGTACAGTTTGTGTCAAGGTTTTCCCTTAATGCTCGTGCTGGACATCACCGGCGGACGCTGCTAAAATGGCGGCGGTTGTTTACCCTCTCATCACCTGAGCGTTCCAATGTTTTTGTCTGGTTCCACATATCATTTTTCCTACTTCTTATTTTTGTTTATAACTGGTCATTTATAATTAACACTTGTATTTATATTCATGTTTTTCAATCAAAGAATGTGCTTGAAATTGTTTCTTTAAACATAAAGCCATACGATTATACTTTTTGAAGGAAATAGCTCTTCCACAGTGGATGCACTACATGCGCAGAGTTGAGAAAAGTGAATATAAAGAGTTTCATATTCACTTTTATCTTTTTTTTTTTTTTTTTTTTTTTGAGAAATATACAAGTTACATTCTTGTACAGTCACTACCCAGCAAACATTTTCATGTTTTTAAAACATCCTAAAAACGACATTTCATTGTTTTCAGCACGTTTATAATTACGTTTAGAAAAGGTTTTTTGAGAACTTTTATATACAACCTTAGAACGTAAATAATTAACATTTCTAAAAACTTTTTTATAATCTTTTAATTACCTACATTAAAACGTTTAGGGTAAATTAGGGTATAATAATTTTTTAATTCATATCTGAAATAGAAAGGGAGAGAAAGAAAGAAGACATATCTGAGAAAGAAATGGACATCCTATATATGTATGTGCAAATTACAAATAAATAGGGTACAAAAAGAGAATTAAAATATTATATTTATTTAATTAAGAATGAGTAATACAACAAAATATATGTAATAGCTCGAAATATATAGACTATATCTATAACAGAATATAAAAGTAAAAATTTAAAAATCTATAAAAATCTATATATGCAATATGTGAACACAATAGATTTTGTGATCAAGCAGCCTGTGATTCATGTCATGCTGAGATCAGTCTGACGTTACAAGCAGTTATTGTTACTTAAAACTAAAACAAGTAAAATTTTCCGAGTATACATATAACACTATAGTTTTTCTATGACTAATAATAAAAATCTATTAATCAAAAGTTTAGGACTAATTAACTAAAAATAAAAATCTACAAGTGAATGTAAACAGTCAAGTATAATATTCATGTAGAAAGAGAAAGAAAAAGAGAGAGAGAAGGAAAGAAAGAGAAAGAAAGAAAGGGAGAAAGAGAGAGAGAAAGAAAAGAAAAAAGTCATGTATAATATTCATATTAGCACC
>NC_091164.1:34676617-34761617 GCF_040958095.1 Procambarus clarkii
TTACCCAAGTGACATTGTCACTTGGGTAAAAGTGACCATGTCTTTTTGGGAATAAAGTATGCAATGCATTATAATCTGGAAGAAAATGAGCTTGAAGCAGTTGAAAAACCTGACTTGTGGAGAGGTCATTATGGGGAACTCAGATATTTCCTTAAGGAATTTGACAAACACTTGCTGTTAGGACATGAAGTAAATGAGATGTATGTCAAGTTTTGTGAAATATATGATAATGGCACAACAAAATTTATACTAAAGCAGAGATGCAGAACTAGGAAAAAGGGAAAAATTGCCCAAACATACAAGCAATACAAAGATGCGAGAAACAACAATAGCAGTAAGGAGAGGGGCAGAAAGACTATGACTTTCGGTCATATTCAACAACACAAATATACATACACACACACACATTATTGGAAAAAATTGGAATTGGAATATTGGAAAAAATAATTAAAACTAAATGGGTAGAACACCTGGAGAGAAATGATATAATTTCAGACAGACAGTATGGTTTTCGATTTGGAAGATCCTGTGTATCGAATTTACTCAGTTTCTATGATCGAGCAACAGATATATTACAGGAAAGAGATGGTTGGGTTGACTGCATCTATCTGGACCTAAAAAAGGCATTCGACAGAGTTCCACATAGAGAGGTTGTTCTGGAAACTGGAAAATATTGGAGGGGTGACAGGTAAGCTTCTAACATGGATGAAAAATTTTCTGACTGATAGAAAAATGAGGGCAGTAATCAGAGGCAATGTATCGGACTGGAGAAATGTCACAAGTGGAGTACCACAGGGTTCAGTTCTTGCACCAGTGATGTTTATTGTCTACATAAATGATCTACCAGTTGGTATACAGAATTACATGAACATGTTTGCTGATGATGCTAAGATAATAGGAAGGATAAGAAATTTAGATGATTGTCATGCCCTTCAAGAAAACCTGGATAAAATAAGTATATGGAGCACCACTTGGCAAATGGAATTTAATGTTAATAAATGCCATGTTATGGAATGTGGAACAGGAGAACATAGACCCCACACAACCTATACATTATGTGAGAAATCTTTAAAGAATTCTGATAAAGAAAGAGATCTAGGGGTGGTTCTAGATAGAAAACTATCACCTGAGAACCACATAAAGAATATTGTGCGAGGAGCCTATGCTACGCTTTCTAACTTTAGAATTGCGTTTAAATACATGGATGGTGATATACTAAAGAAATTGTTCATGACTTTTGTTACGCCAAAGCTAGAATATGCAGCTGTTGTGTGGTGCCCAACAACAGAAGTTGGCCCATATCTTAAGAAGCACATCAACAAACTGGAAAAGGTGCAAAGACATGCTACTAAGTGGCTCCCAGAACTGAAGGGTAAGAGCTACGAGGAGAGGTTAGAGGCATTAAATATGCCAAAACTAAAAGACAGAAGAAAGAGGTGATATGATCACTACATACAAAATAGTATCAGGAATTGATAAAATCGACAGCGAAGATTTCCTGAGACCTGGAACTTCAAGAACAGGAGGTCATAGATTGAAACTAGCTTAACACAGATGCTAAAGAAATATAAGAAAATTCACTTTCGCAAATAGCGTGGTAGACGGTTGGAACAAGTTAGGTGAGAAGGTGGTGGAGGCCAAGACTGTCAGTAGTTTCAAAGCGTTATATGACAAAGAGTGCTGGGAAGACGGTCTCATCCTGTAACTACACTTAGGTATTTACACACACACACTATATATATATATATATATATATATATATATATATATATATATATATATATATATATATATATATATATATATATATATATATAAATATATATATATATAAATATATATATATATATTATATATATATATATATAAATATATATATATATATATATATATATATATATATATATATATATATATATATATATATATGTCGTACCTAGTAGCCAGAATGCACTTTTCAGCCTACTATGCAAGGCCCGATTTGCCTAATAAGCCAAGTTTTCATTAATTAATATATTTTCTCTATTTTTTTTCTTATGAAATGATAAAGCTATCCATTTCATTATGTATGAGGTCAATTCTTTTTTATTGGAGTTAAAATTAATATAGATATATGACCGAACCTAACCAACCCTACCTAAACTATCTTTATAGGTTAGGTTAGGTAGCTGAAAATGTTAGGTTAGGTAGTCGAAAAAACATTAATTCATGAAAACTTGGCTTATTAGGCAAATCGGGCCTTGTATAGTAGGCTGAGATGTGCGTTCTGGCTACTAGGTACGACACACACACACACACATATATATATATATATATATATATATATATATATATATATATATATATATATATATATATATATATATATATATATATATATATATATATATATATATATATATATGTCGTACCTAGTAGCCAGAACTCACTTCTCAGCCTACTATGCAAGGCCCGATTTGCCTAATAAGCCAAGTTTTCATGAATTAATTGTTTTTCGACTACCTAACCTAACCTAACCTAACTTTCTCTACTACCTAACCTAACCTAACCTATAAAGATAGGTTAGGTTAGGTTAGGTAGGGTTGGTTAGGTTCGGTCATATATCTACGTTAATTTTAACTCCAATAAAAAAACATTGACCTCATACATAATGAAATGGGTAGCTTTATCATTTCATAAGAAAAAAATTATAGAAAATATATTAATTCAGGAAAACTTAGCTTATTAGGCAAATTTGGCCTTGCATAGTAGGCTGAGAAGTGCGTTCTGGCTACTAGGTACGACATATATATATATATATATATATATATATATATATATATATATATATATATATATATATATATATATATATATATATATATCGGACAATTAGGAAAAAAAAAATAAAAATTTAAATTATTTTACCTTGTACCTAGATCTACCAGGCCTGTTTGGTCTATGTTTCAGTACTTGAGAAATCTGGAAGGTCACATCCTCCTCCTCAACTTGTGGATGTGCGTTGATAGATGATTCTGTAAAATTAAGTTATTTATATAATAATAAATTCAGTATAACAATAATATTCTGTAAAATTAAAAGTAATTTATACATCAATCAGATAAAACTCTCCAGAGATGGTGATACACAACATATAAAGGACAAGCTTCAGAACAAAATATGCATTTAGGAATAAGGTTTTGTACATGTAGGTAGCACATGAGAAAATAAGTGGAAGGTGATCAAGTTTATATTAACATGTTAATGGCTTTGTTAAGGCTTTGCAAGAATGAGAAAATATTAATAATATAATATCACCTACCAATTACTTGTACATCATTTATAAGTCAATTATTTGCATTATTATTATTCAATACTAATGATATAAAAATGCATTTTGTAATCTACTATTTATGCAAGTATTAAGCACAGGATCATGAAATAAACTGCAAAATACTGTAATGGATAAACCAATTAAGTTTACATTTTCCTATAGCTAAGTCAGTCAGTTCTATTAGCAGCAGAGAACAATTATGCCCAACCTCTATTAAATGAAACAATCTTAAGAGCAAGTGATAGAAATATAATCATTTATGCTTGGGAAAATATTATGGAATGGTTCCAAATATGAAAAATATTAAGTTTTTTGGTTAAAATTTTTTAACTTAAAATTTAAATTTTTAAGTGAATTTTAAACTTTAAAAAAATTATTTAATTTTTTGGTTACTTACTTAAAATAACATTATATAGTTCTTGTTTTTGTAGAAATGCCAATTTCTTCTTTTGCCCTTCCAGACTGTATAGTGACCACAGACCGTTTGTTCATATCTTCATTATTCTTCGAACCGTGGTTGCACAATCAGACGCACGTACACTGGTTAAAAGCATCACCTAAAAGCAACAACAAAAATGTAGTACACTGACGAATTTTGAAAATATATATATATATATATATATATATATATATATATATATATATATATATATATATATATATATATATATATATATATATATATATATATATATATATATATATATATATATATATATATATTAGTATATTTTGGTAGCAGTCTTTCCTGTAGACATATTTTATTAAATATGACCGAAAAAGTAAGATTAATAATTCTAACACGAATTTTCTCAATCTTTCGTACATTATGCTTCACTGTTGGAGGTAAATCAAAAATCACTTCTCCAAAATTCATTTTTATTTCTAGTCTGACGCGACACGGGCGCGTTTCGTAAAACTTATTACATTTTCAAAGACTTCACAAATACACAACTGATTAGAACTTGCATTTCCCTGATTTTATATCTACATTTGAGTGAGGTGGGAAGGGTGATGTGGCATTACATTTGAGTGAGGTGGGAAGGATGATGTGGCATTAGAGGATATTAATAGGGTATTAAAAGTATCAACACAAGACAGAACACGAAACAATGGATATTGAATAGAAGTGTTTGTAGAAAGCCTATTGGTCCATATTTCTTGATGCTTCTATATTGGAGCGGAGTCTTGAGGTGGGTAGAATATAGTTGTGCAATAATTGGCTGTTGATTGCTGGTGTTGACTTCTTGATGTGTAGTGCCTCGCAAACGTCAAGCCGCCTGCTATCGCTGTATCTATCGATGATTTCTGTGTTGTTTACTAGGATTTCTCTGGCGATGGTTTGGTTATGGGAAGAGATTATATGTTCCTTAATGGAGCCCTGTTGTTTATGCATCGTTAAACGCCTAGAAAGAGATGTTGTTGTCTTGCCTATATACTGGGTTTTTTGGAGCTTACAGTCCCCAAGTGGGCATTTGAAGGCATAGACGACGTTAGTCTCTTTTAAAGCGTTCTGTTTCGTGTCTGGAGAGTTTCTCATGAGTAGGCTGGCCGTTTTTCTGGTTTTATAGTAAATCGTCAGTTGTATCCTCTGATTTTTGTCTGTAGGGATAACGTTTCTATTAACAATATCTTTCAGGACCCTTTCCTCTGTTTTATGAGCTGTGGAAAAGAAGTTCCTGTAAAATAGTCTAATAGGGGGTATAGGTGTTGTGTTAGTTGTCTCTTCGGAGGTTGCATGGCTTTTCACTTTCCTTCTTATGATGTCTTCGATGAAACCATTGGAGAAGCCGTTATTGACTAGAACCTGCCTTACCCTACAGAGTTCTTCGTCGACTTGCTTCCATTCTGAGCTGTGGCTGAGAGCACGGTCGACGTATGCGTTAACAACACTCCTCTTGTACCTGTCAGGGCAGTCGCTGTTGGCATTTAGGCACATTCCTATGTTTGTTTCCTTTGTGTAGACTGCAGTGTGGAAACCTCCGCCCTTTTCCATGACTGTTACATCTAGAAAAGGCAGCTTCCCATCCTTTTCCGTCTCGTAAGTGAAACGCAGCACGGAACTCTGCTCAAATGCCTCCTTCAGCTCCTGCAGATGTCTGACATCAGGTACCTGTGTAAAAATGTCAACATACCTGCAGTATATGGCCGGTTTCAAGTTCATGTCGACTAAGACCCAGTATATAGGCAAGACAACAACATCTCTTTCTAGGCGTTTAACGATGCATAAACAACAGGGCTCCATTAAGGAACATATAATCTCTTCCCATAACCAAACCATCGCCAGAGAAATCCGAGTAAACAACACAGAAATCATCGATAGATACAGCGATAGCAGGCGGCTTGACATTTGCGAGGCACTACACATCAAGAAGTCAACACCAGCAATCAACAGCCAATTATTGCACAACTATATTCTACCCACCTCAAGACTCCGCTCCAATATAGAAGCATCAAGAAATATGGACCAATAGGCTTTCTACAAACACTTCTATTCAATATCCATTGTTTCGTGTTCTGTCTTGTGTTGATACTTTTAATACCCTATTAATATCCTCTAATGCCACATCATCCTTCCCACCTCACTCAAATGTAATGCCACATCACCCTTCCCACCTCACTCAAATGTAGATATAAAATCAGGGAAATGCAAGTTCTAATCAGTTGTGTATTTGTGAAGTCTTTGAAAATGTAATAAGTTTTACGAAACGCGCCCGTGTCGCGTCAGACTAGAAATAAAAATGAATTTTGGAGAAGTGATTTTTGATTTACCTCCAACAGTGAAGCATAATGTACGAACGATTGAGAAAATTCGTGTTAGAATTATTAATCTTACTTTTTCGGTCATATTTAATAAAATATATATATATATATATATATATATATGTATGCCATATACATATATATGCTATGTTGTATGCTACAACTTGGCTGATAATAAAGCCATTCACAACTGCAGGCCTAATAAAAAAAGGAGGTGGCATAGCAATATCTTACAAAGATACCTTCATCTGCAATAGTGTCATTAGTAATAGAGACGACTATTGTGAATATACCTTTGCCAAGTTCTCCAGTAAATCCCTTAAATCCTCCTTGAACAAGAGGGTTTTTACTTGATCGAACCATATTCTTAACCTGCTGCAGGTAATTTTCAAATGGAAATGCTGAACATCTGTCCAAACTACCAAACTCTTTGGCATCAGAGGATATGTGTGTTAGGCAGTGTACATTGTACACTAAAAAATCCTTACCATACAGCTCACGAGCCTTTAACACAAAGTACAGCAAAAGGTCATGTGCATATTGGCTGTAATTTAACTGAATCAATTTAGGTGATACAAGAATAGAAATGGCTACACTCAGAGTCAGGAAATGGTCATACAATTCTTTGGGTAAGATTCCCTTCAGTACAATCTTACCGGTGTAGAGAAGGAGTTGCCTGTATTCAGTCGCTTTCCATCTATCAACCTCTGAAAGACTTCGAGGTTTACCTGTTCTTTTAGGCGTCACTTTTTGGCCCGTGACATACGCTGCCATCTTGTGTGGTATTCTCTTCTTATTTCTATAATGTGTGCATACATTCTGAAGGAGAAAGGCCAAGTGCTACATTACCAATTACTATTACAAGATTATTAGTAAAGTATTGTACTGCAAAAAGCAAATAAAATGGGGTAAACTAAACTTTGAAAACAAATAATAATTAAAACAGGTAAATTAGTAAAATAACAAAGGCTTAAGCAGACATGACTCTGCTTAAGCCATGTAAAGCAGACAGATAAGATGGCAATATATAAGGGGAAAAAATTAAAAAGCTAGGATATAAAACTAATTGAGATCAAAAGCATAAATTACTAAAGTAGGGGAAAAAATAACAAATGACTTCATAAAAAAATTATCCAATTGCCAACAGCAACTTGGTAGTACGAGTCTAAGTCTAAGAAACAAAAAAATTTAAATGCTGTTATCTGCAATGAAACAATACATACTATTGCACGTACCGAAACATTGATGAATGTAAAAAATAGAGAACTATTTGCTGAATGTCCCATAAATGGATTTAAACTATTTTACACAAAGAGGGGGGAGAAGCCATGTATGTTAGGGAATATTTGAAATGTAGTCTCGAAAAGTACACAACTGTGATAGGAAAATTAGGTCACATGGAGGAGTGGGTCTGTATACTATGGAAGACCTTGTATGCTCGGAGCTCCTTAACATTACAAATGAGGTGGTAGAGGTATTGGGATTAAAAATAGAGAAAATAAATTTAGTGATTATTCTAATATACAAACCGCCAGATGCAACGGCCGAGGAATTCACAGAACAGATAAACAAAATGGAGAACTCGATACCTCATATTATCTTCCTAGGTGACTTCAACTTGCCTAGTCTAAGATGGAGAATAGCAAACAATAATATTATACCAGGAAATTTATCGAGACCTACCCACTCAGCTTCCTGGCAATACGTTAGTAATGAATAAATATGATATATTTACTCATTATAATGTTGGTGCTGAATGTACAACACGAAAAAACATAATTTTAATCTGAAAAAGGATCTTTTTATAAAGAAATTAGACGAAAATAAAGAGCTGGTGACGCCAAATCAAGTCGACGATCCAAGCGTCGGTTAGGTTAAGTTGGGTCAACCTAACCTATTATATTTATTCATTACTAACGTATTGCCAGGAAGCTTTGTGAAGCTTGTGTAGCTTGTGGTAGCTTGTGGTAATTAGACGGACCCTCATTTTAACAGAAACTTGGCTAAGTAAAGACTATACCCAACTCTACAACTTAGCTGGTTATAAAGGCATTCATAATTGCAGGCCTAGTAAAAAAGGAGGTGTTATACCAAAACAGATGCAGAACTAGGAAACAGGATTTCTTCAACAGAAATTTTGAAAATGTTCACAATTTTTGTTACACCAAAGTTGGAGTATGCAGCAGTTGTATGGTGTGCCCATATCTTAGAAAGCATATCAACAAACTGGAAACGGTGCAGAGACATGCCACTAAGTGGCATTAACTAAATGCCATTAAATATGCCAAATATACTACATAAATATACATACTACACATGCACAATAATTGTCCTGGGACCTCTGATATTCATAATATAATATATATATATATATATATATATATATATATATATATATATATATATATATATATATATATATATATATATATATATATATATATATATATATATATATATATATATATATATGTCGTACCTAGTAGCCAGAACTCACTTCTCAGCCTACTATTCAAGGCCCAATTTGCCTAATAAGCCAAGTTTTCCTGAATTAATATATTTACTATAATTTTTTTCTCATGAAATGATAAAGCAACCCTTTTCTCTATGTATGAGGTCAATTTTTTTTTATTGGAGTTAAAATTAACGTAGATATATGACCGAACCTAACCAACCCTACCTAACCTAACCTAACCTATATTTATAGGTAAGGTTAGGTTAGGTAGCCAAAAAAAGCTAGGTTAGGTTAGGTTAGGTAGGTTAGGTAGACGAAAAAACATTAATTCATGAAAACTTGGCTTATTAGGCAAATCGGGCCTTGAATAGTAGGCTGAGAAGTGCGTTCTGGCTATTAGGTACGACATATATATATATATATATATATATATATATATATATATATATATATATATATATATATATATATATATATATATGTATATATAGGGCCATCAACACACCTCCAGCTAGGGCCACCAACACACCTCCAGGGCCATCAACACGCCTCCAGGGCCATCAACACAACACCACCATCAACACACCTCCAGCCAGGGCCACCAACACACCTCCAGCCAGGGCCACCAACACACCTCCAGCCAGGGCCACCAACACACCTCCAGCCAGGGCCATCAACACACCTCCAGCCAGGGCCACCAACACACCTCCAGCCAGGGCCACCAACACACCTCCAGCCAGGGCCACCAACACACCTCCAGCCAGGGCCACCAACACACCTCCAGCCAGGGCCACCAACACACCTCCAGCCAGGGCCACGAACACACCTCCAGCCAGGGCCACCAACACACCTCCAGCCAGGGCCATCAACACACCTCCAGCCAGGGCCACCAACACACCTCCAGCCAGGGCCACCAACACACCTCCAGCCAGGGCCACCAACACACCTCCAGCCAGGGCCACCAACACACCTCCAGCCAGGGCCACCAACACACCTCCAGCCAGGGCCACCAACACACCTCCAGCCAGGGCCACCAACACACCTCCAGCCAGGGCCACCAACACACCTCCAGCCAGGGCCACCAACACACCTCCAGCCAGGGCCACCAACACACCTCCAGCCAGGGCCACCAACACACCTCCAGCCAGGGCCACCAACACACCTCCAGCCAGGGCCACCAACACACCTCCAGCCAGGGCCACCAACACACCTCCAGCCAGGGCCACCAACACACCTTCAGGGCCATCAACACACCTCCAGCCAGGGCCACCAACACACCTCCAGCCAGGGCCACCAACACACCTCCAGCCAGGGCCACCAACACACCTTCAGGGCCATCAACACACCTCCAGCCAGGGCCACCAACACACCTCCAGCCAGGGCCACCAACACACCTTCAGGGCCATCAACACACCTCCAGCCAGGGCCACCAACACACCTCCAGCCAGGGCCACCAACACACCTTCAGGGCCATCAACACACCTCCAGCCAGGGCCACCAACACACCTCCAGCCAGGGCCACCAACACACCTTCAGGGCCATCAACACACCTCCAGCCAGGGCCACCAACACACCTCCAGCCAGGGCCACCAACACACCTCCAGCCAGGGCCACCAACACACCATCCAGCCAGGGCCACCAACACACCTTCAGGGCCATCAACACACCTCCAGCCAGGGCCACCAACACACCTCCAGCCAGGGCCATCAACACGCCTCCAGGGCCATCAACACAACACCACCACCAACACACCTCCAGCCAGGGCCTCCAACACACCTCCAGCCAGGGCCACCAACACACCATCCAGCCAGGGCCACCAACACACCTTCAGGGCCATCAACACAACACCACCATCAACACACCTCCAGCCAGGGCCATCAACACACCATCCAGCCTACCACCACAAGCTTATAAATATACTACACATGTCTGAGAGCAAATAAAAGAAAACAGTTACCTTAACTATTGAAGATGCAGCAGGAGTTTGTAGATAAGCCAGCAGCCGTCCCTCTCGACACGGTTTTAAAATGGCGGCGACTACCACAACATGCAACGAGCCTAAAGAATGTCCAGCGCTAGCATTATCTAAACGCTATTATATATTATCAAGCAATACGGAAATCTAAAATAAAAAAAATGATACAAATAATTGTATTAAATATTTATTTGCAATTACAATACCTCGGGAATATATTTTTGCGTTAGCAAAACATATTAAGTTCGTATTTAGTTTAACTCATTTAAATTCTTTACAAATAATAACCTGATTTTACCTGATGGCCATTAACATTAATGTTTTATGTTGATACATTTCATGCCCTTATTATTTCAATTTCTTTCTTTATTATGCACCCCATACCCATCCCGTGGGCGGTGGTGTAAAGGATTACAGAGGCACATAATGGGTTCAGGAACTGAACTCTCTAGTTTGTTTAGCTAAGCAAATAACAATTTTTGACGCTAGTTACAAAATTATTAATGTTATATATACATGTACACACTCTCATACATACATGTACATATATATATATATATATATACGTATACATATATACATACACATGCATATTTATAATCACCCACACAAATACACACATCAATAATCTCTGTGTCACTTATTTTATACATGTTCTTGTAGAACATTCTATTGCGAACACATTGGGCGCTGCCCAATAAACTCGCCCCTCGGGGCAAAATTATTTTTTTTTTTTAATCTTGGTGGAACATAAAATGGCCGCCTGTGTTTATGCTGTCGTCAGATGGCGCTGTGACGTCACAGATGACGGAAGCACGTACTGCGCATTAATGCCTCGATCCCTCGTTATTTATTTATTTTATTTATTTATATATATACAAGAACGTACATTGGGGGGTTAAGAGACAACATATAGAGCTTAAGTTAAAATTAAAATCTTGTAAAACCACTAGCTTGCATATATAGAGTTTCGGGCAAGTCCTTAAACTAATCTTTGAGCAAATTCTTAAACAGAGTTTTAGAGAAATAATTAAATGTAAAATTGATAAAAAGTGTTTAACAGGTACATTACAGCTTTACTTTACAAGTACAGATGATTTTAAGTAGGATAATTACAGTAAAATTGTCAAAAAATTGTTTACAGGTACGATGCAAGAATTTTCGACACAAAAGCAGATCAGAACAATACACAATAATGAACAATGAATCCTAAGTACAATTAGGAAAACATCTCAGGGTTATACATTGGATTACTGAAGCACAATATGAGGATCATTACAAATAGTAATGCAGTAGAATATGCACTCATATTCTATTATTAAGTTAATATTAAGTTCCTTCCTCATGTTAAGTATCTTTGTGGTACTAGGGACATCCAAGGATTATCTTCAAGGCTTCGTTCTGCAAGTTTTCAAGCCCTTTAAGCTTTCTTTCAGTCATCAAGGCAAGCAGAGATGCAACATAATCCACTACCTCCTTTATGAACTGGCGTTACTCTTGCGTTTTTAAGGATATCAGGGAAGGTATGACACTCAAGGGATTTGTTGAACAGCAGAGCTATAGGTGGTGCAAGGGCATATGGGAGGCGCTCTTGTATACAATGGATGGGATTTCACTGATGTTCCCAGCTTTGGTTTTTAGTGAATGTATGATGGACACAACATCTGACGGGCTGACTGGTGAGAGGAGAAGAGAGTTTGGATAGCTGCCTGAGAGATATGTGTTGATATGTGTCTGACTCTGTGGGATTTTACTTGCAAGGTTAGCACCAATCGATGAAAAGAAGCTATTAAATTCATTTGCCATTTCTAAGTCAGATGACAGTGTAAGGCCATCCTTAGAGAGTGTTATCTGGTTGTGGGAGTGTTGTTTAGTTCCCAGGATGTTAGAGATGGTATTCCATGTGCTTTTCATGTTGCCTTTTGCTTCTTTGAATCTAGTCTCATAGTATGAAAGTTTTGCTTTTCTTATGATACTGGTAAGCACTGACGCGTACCTTTTAACTACTTCCATTGGAATTAGGCCACTCCTAAATTTCTTTTCGTATTCATGTTTTTTGTTGATTGATTTAATTATGCCACTTGTGAGCCACGGGTTATTTTTTCTTTTATCAGTTACTTGTTTGGTAAGGAGGGGACAGTGAGTGTTGTAGAGGCTTAGAGTTTTGTAGAGAAAGAGGTTAGTTGATGAGTTTATATCCTGTGAATTATTAAATTCAGATTCCCAGTTAATATTGTGAAGTGCATTAGAGAGATTGCCTAAAGCTGATTCACTATGTAGCCTGAATGAAAGTTTTTTGGTTTCTGGTGGTGATGTGTCAATGTTTGCTATGAGGAAAGTAGGATAGTGGTCAGTTGTTCTGTCATAAATTACCCCAGATGTAAGGGGAGCTGTTATATTAGTCCAAAGGTGATCCAGGGTAGTGGCAGATGTTTGAGTGACTCGGGGGGGCTTGGTGATTGTGGGGATTAGCATACAGGAGTGCATGCTGTTACGGAAATAGTCAACTTGAGGGTTGTTTTCAACATTCAATAAAGAAATTCTGGAGGGCTTCTGTGCAAGGGTTAGGATGAGCTAGCCTAAGCATTTTTATACCAATTTGACAGTTATTTTCAGTAACACGATAAACAACGCTCGGAATATTAAGTTCCTTTCTCATATTAAGTATCTTTGTGGTACGAGGGCACCCAAGGATTATCCTCACGGCTTCGTTCTGCAATTTTTCAAGCCCTCCAAGCTTTCTTTCAGGATGCCTTAAAGTTAGTTTAGTTCATTTATTATGCACCCCATACCCATCTTGTGGGCAGTAGTGGAAAGGGTTGCAGAGGCACATAATGGGCTCAGGGACTGAACCCCACAATTCATTTAGCTAAGCAAGTTACAATCTTGATGAGCTAGTTACAAAATTCAGTATAAGTCGTCACATCAACAATGGGTTCGAGATCGATCACAAGTACAGTTTCTAAATTAAGCAACTGACATATGTGGAGAGCTAGTGTCACAATTGATATGTTTGTCCTGCACACCGCCCCTCATCCAGTGGGCAGCGGTGGATAGGTTACAATCACTTTGTTACTACTTACAGTTAGCAAACTGGGGATATTTGGCTAAAATTTCTGGTACCAGATAATTTTGAATGAAATATTGACACATCGTTGGTACATTGGTTATAAAATTGTCTCTGAATTCACTATCACATAGTGACGGAGGGTGTGCGAATAATTTTGTTGACAGTTAACATTTGGTCAGGTCTACATCGGCAGATAATGAGAATTCCCAGAAATACTTGTAACCGAGTCTAAGCCGAGCAGTAGTAACATCTAGAAGTCTGCTGATTTTATTGGATGAACCATAGATGTGTCGCTCCTCTTGCATAATAGTATTGAACGAAAGTTAATCTCCCCAAACAATTTCGCGTTTTGGGCAAGTTACCCCTCCACTCTCTCCATTTTTTTTTGGACATTACCTGGTAGTGTGCGGAAATACTGAAAAGTGTATTCTCTTTTCAACTTTGTCACCTTAATTCTCGTCCTATGTCTTTCATTTTGGTATCAATGCGTTCGCAATAGAATTCCCAACAGAACTATGTGCATATAATGTCAAAGACAGCAGCGCGCTCCACTCGCCGACAAGATGAATGTAGGCCAAGGGTACCAGAAAAAGAAAGCTGAGCGTGATAATACTGAAAAGTGTATACCCTTTTCAACTTTGTTACCTCAATTCTCATCCTAGGTTTTTCAATTTAGCATCAATGTGTTCGCAATAGAATTCTCTACAGGACTAAAGGCATATAAACTCCAAAAGCCCGGCTTACCATCCGCAACAAACAGAGAAAGCGAGAGCGTGTTACCAGGGAGCGCACAAGAGCGATAAAATGTATACACTCTTTTCATTCTGGTCACCTCAATTGTCATCTTTGGTCTTTCATTTTGGTATCAATGTGTTCGCAATAGAATTTCCAACCGGAATTTATGCATGAAATGTCAAAAACAGCAGCGTGCTCCACCCGCTGACGTGATGAAAGCACGGCGGACCATCCACACAAAACAGAGAAAGTGAGAGAAAGTAACCTGGGAGCACTCTAGTGCAATGTAATGTGAACACACTTTTCACTTTGGTTACCTCAATTCTCGTCATATGTCTTTCATTTTGGTATCAATGTGTTCGCAATTGTATCTGCTGGCATTTTACCCTTTGCTTGGATCTGAAGGGTTTTAGGCTCACCACGATGCAATCTGATAGTACCACACGTGTATATACCTATCTTCAAGCAGCAATTCACTCATTCAAACCGACTTATAATAGTTATCCATATATAAATGGTAATCTTTGTTCTACCTGTTAACCTGTCATATGAAGAAAGATTGTCAAAGCTTATATTACATTCTCTAGAAAAGCAAAGAATTAGGAGTGACATATGGTAGAGGTGCACAATGGGATGAATGGACATAACAAAGGGGACATTAATGGGGTATTAAAAGTAGCAACACAAGACAGAACTCGAAACAAAGTGTAAAAATTTGAAAAATTTAGATTTAGGAAAGAACTGCATGAGTAAATACACTGGGTTTGTACCTTAAGGTTCATGTATGCAATATTACAGAGTTCCAGTTAACTCCCATGCATGCAATTAATTTATGTTATGTTTATGTTTTTTATGTTAAAATGTTTTTGTTGATTTGTTTGTATATTTTCATAAGTAAAGCATGCTTACCGTCTTATTCCAAGTTTTATGATAACTTTACAATGTTTAAAACATAAAGTTCAATATATATTCTGGTTTTCATACAGGAATTATACGTTAATATAACATCATAATAACGTAATGATGTCGTGTAAATAACGTTATACTGACGTCATATAAATGTTATATTTATGTTATAAGAACGTAAATTGGATAGCTTTACAGAAAGTAAACAAAAAAAACTAAATGTTGACTGAAAATTATTTATTCTTAAATATAAAGCATGAAAACATTATAATACCATAGCATTTACTATTATTTTTAAATTTTTACATAAATCTTAAAAAACTGTGTCATAAGAATATATGTTTTTAGTTATATCCTTTGGTTTTAAGAATGTCAGATATACGTATTTATGTCAAAAGTTACAGTATTACCTTTGTGGAACCATTTAAAAACGTCCACAAACGTTCTGTGTTTGCTGGGTATAGTACGCGTACATATATATATATATATATATATATATATATATATATATATATATATATATATATATATATATATATATATATATATATATATATATATATGTCGTACCTAGTAGCCAGAACTCACTTCTCAGCCTACTATGCAAGGCCCGATTTGCCTAATAAGCCAAGTTTTCCTGAATTAATATATTTTCTCTATTTTTTTTCTTATGAAATGATAAAGCTACCCATTTCATTATATATGAGGTCAATTTTTTTTATTGGAGTAAAAATTAACGTAGATATATGACCAAACCTAACCAACCCTACCTAACCTAACCTAACCTATCTTTATAGGTTAGGTTAGGTCAGGTAGCGGAAAAAGTTAGGTTAGGTTAGGTTAGGTAGGTTAGGTAGTCGAAAAACAATTAATTCATGAAAACTTGGCTTATTAGGCAAATCGCAATTATTAGGCAAATATTTTCTCAAATTTTTTGCTTATGAAATGATAAAGCTACCTATTTCATTATGTATGAGGTCAATTTTTTTCTATTGGAGTTAAAATTGACGTAGATATGTGACCGAACCTAACCAACCCTACCTAACCTAACCTAACCTATCTTTATAGGTTAGGTAGCCGAAAAAGTTAGGTTAGGTTAGGTAGTCGAAAAACAATTAATTCATGAAAACTTGGCTTATTAGGCAAATTGGGCCTTGCATAGTAGGCTGAGAAGTGCATTCTGGCTACTAGGTACGACATATATATATATAATGGATATGTCGTACCTAGTAGCCAGAACGCACTTCTCAGCCTACTATGCAAGGCCTGATTTGCCTAATAAGCCAAGTTTTCCTGAATAAATATATTTTCACTATTTTTTTTCTTATGAAATGATAAAGCTACCCATTTCATTATGTATGAGGTCAATTTTTTTTTATTGGAGTTAAAATTAACGTAGATATATGACGGAACCTAACCAACCCTACCTAACCTAACCTAACCTATCTTTATAGGTTAGGTTAGGTTAGGTAGCCGAAAATGTTAGGTTAGGTAGTCGAAAAACAATTAATTCATGAAAACTTGGCTTATTAGGCAAATCGGGCCTTGCATAGTAGGCCGAGAAATGCGTTCTGGCTACTAGGTACGACATATATATATATATATATATATATATATATATATATATATATATATATATATATATATATATATATATGCACAGTACTTGAACTCCAAACCTTTCCAGATATTCTAAAAAAAGCGAGAGTAACCCTTGTCCACAATTGTGGTGATCTCACAAATGTTAACAACTAGACCTATATTAATCCTACCTAACTTGTCAAAAATATTTGAAAAACTAATCTACAAGCAGCTTTACTCTTATCTAGCCAAACACAATATACTTAGCTCTTGTCAATATGGCTTCAGACCCCCAAAAAGCACTAACGATGCACTTATTAGTATGATTAACTTGATTCATGCAGCTCTTGATAAAAGTGAGTTCCCTGTTGGGTTATTTGGGGACCTGCGTAAGGCTTTTGACACTGTCACCCACCAAAACCTTCTTCTTAAATTACATCATTATGGAGTCAGAGGACACTCCCTGCAATACCTCAAATCTTACCTTACTGACAGGCTCCAGTATGTTTCTGTGAATAATACAATTTCTCCCACCCTACTTATCAACATTGGTGTTCCTCAGGGTAGCATACTTGGCCCTCTCCTCTTTCTCATCTACATTAGTGGCCTTCCAAATGCCTCCAACACCTCAAACCAATTCTATTTGCTGACGACACAACCTTCATTTACTCCAGTCCTGACCCCCTTGCTCTAAATGTCACAGTAAATACTGAGCTAAATAAAGTCCATCCTTGGCTAACTGCCAACAAACTCACCCTTAACATTGACAAAACTCTCTATATTCTGTTTGGCAATAAATCTTCTAATCAAATAAATCTCAAAATAAACAATACCCAAATTTGTAACAAATTAGATGGCAAGTTCCTTGGCGTTCTCATTGACCACAAGCTGAATTTCCAGGGACACATTCTAAATATATAAAAAAAAAATTCAAAAACTGTTGGCATTCTTTCTAAGATCAGATATTATGTACCCCGCCCTGCCCTGGTGACTCTCTATTACTCCCTCATCTATCCATATCTCAACTATGGTATTTGTGCTTGGGGTTCTACTACCCAAAATCATTTACGTCCTCTAATTACTCAACACAAAGCTTATATTAGGACAATATCCAACTCTGGCACTAGACATCACTCAGTACCCCTACTCAAATCTCTGAATATGTTAACATTAAGTCACTGCACATTCTCTCATGTGTATTATACATATATAAAACGCTGAACTGTAATGCCAATCCTGACTTCAAAAGCTTCATTGAAGGTTGTAACAGAACCCATGAGCACCACACCAGAAATAAATACAGTTTTGATATTCCAAGAGTACGACTTAATCAAACTAGAAATGCTCTACAAATCAAGGGACCCAGAATGTGGAATGACCTTCCCAACCATGTTAAAGACTGTACCTCTCAACCAGTTTAAGATAAAAACGAAGAAAACGAAGCACTACCTAATAAATTCCCTGTAACCTACCTTACCCCTCTATTGTCAACCCATGTCTTTTTTTTTTTTAACAAAGCTGTTTGTCGACCTTATTGTATTTGTGCTGCTTTTTCAGCCATGTTCCCCTCTTTTATCTCTACTTTTATTTGTTCTCAACACATTTTATTCTTTATACCCAATTAGTATTAAACTTTAGTCATTAATGTTTTACCTGCCCGAAACGCTTTGCATAATAGTGGCTTTAGGCATTGTATGTGCATTGTACTGCAACAGTGTTATTAGTGACAGAGATGACTACTGTGAATATACTTTTGCTCAGTTTTCAATTAAATCCCTTAAATCTTCTTTGACTATTGGAGCCATCTATAGATTTCCCAATACTAACATAGCTTCTTTCTCAGACAACCTAAGGAATCTTATTATAAACAACAATCTCAACAAAAACCACTTCATTCTGGGAGGAGATTTTAATATTGACCTGGCTCAACAAAATTGCTCTCAAGTTAACTATTTCCTTAACAGCATGAACTCCTGTATGCTAATCCCCACAATCACCAAACCTACCCGAGTCACTCAAACATCAGCCACTACCTTGGACCACATATGGACAAACATAACAGCTCCCCTTGTATCTGGTATAATCTACGACAGAACAACTGACCACTATCCTACCTTTCTCATAGCGAACATGGACATAACACCACCAAAAAGCAAGAAACTTTCATTTAGGCTACACAGTGAATCAGCTTTAGACAATCTTACAGAGGCACTTTACAATATTAACTGGGATTCTGAATTCAATAATACCCATGATATCAATTCATTAGCTAACCTCTTCATCTCCAAAACTCTAAGCCTCTACAACATTCATTGTCCCCTTCTTACCAAGCAAGTAACTGACAAAAGATTAAACAATCCATGGCTCACAAGTGGCATTCTCAACTCAATCAACAAGAAACATGAATTTGAAAAGAAAGTTAGGATTGGCCTAGTTTCAAAGGAAGTAGCTAAAAGGTACTCATCAATGCTTACCAGTATCATAAGAAAGGCAAAACTTGCATATTATGTGAATAGATTCAATGAAGCAAAAGGCAACATGAAAAGCACTTGGAAAACTATCTCTAGTATCCTAGGAACTAAACAACACTCACATAACCAAATAAAACTCTACAAGGATGGGGGTATACCGTCAACTGACTTAGAAATGGCAAATGAATTTAAGAGTTTCTTTTCATCGGTTGGTGCTAATCTTGCCAGTAAAATCCCACAGACTCAGACACATATTAACACATATCTCTCAGGCAGCTATCCAAACTCTCTTCTCCTTTCACCAATCAGCCCGGCAGATGTTGTGTCCATCATACATTCTCTAAAAACCAAGGCAGGGAACACCAGTGAAATTCCGTCCATTGTGTACAAGAGAGCCTCCCATGCCCTTGCCCCACCCATAGCACTACTGTTCAACAAATCTATAGAGTATCACACCTTCCCTGATATCCTCAAAAAAGCAAGAGTAACGCCAGTCCATAAAGGAGGCAATCCGGCGGACATAAACAATTATAGACCGATATCAAATCTACCCATTCTATCAAAAATATTTGAAAAAATTATTTACAAACAGCTCTATTCCTACCTCGTAAAATTCGACATACTCAGCCCCTGCCAGTTTGGCTTCCGGTCCCAAAAGAGCACCAATGATGCAATCATTAGTCTCCTTGACATTATCTACTCAGCCCTTGACAAAAATGAGTTTCCGATTGGACTCTTCATTGACCTAAGAAAAGCCTTTGATACTGTTAATCACAACTACCTCTTACTTAAACTCCATCATTATGGAATCCGAGGCCTTGCCCTTGACTACATCCGATCCTATCTTAGTGACAGACACCAATATGTAACCATCAATGATACAACTTCTTCCACTCTACCAATTACCGTTGGAGTGCCACAGGGCAGCATCTTAGGACCTCTTCTATTTCTTATATATATAAACGATCTGCCTAATGTCTCTAATATTCTCAAACCTATATTGTTTGCTGACGATACTACCCTTATCTACTCAAACCTCAACCCACATACTCTAAATAATGTTGTGAATAATGAATTAAAAAAAGTCCACTTATGGATGTCAACGAACAAACTAACATTAAACATCGAAAAGACTTACTACATCTTATTTGGAAGCAAATCATCAAATGCAATTCAGCTACAGATAGACAACATTAACATCAGTAATAAAAATGATGGCAAGTTTCTTGGCCTATTCCTAGACAAGAGACTCAACTTCAGCACCCACATTCAACACATAACTAAGAAAGTCTCTAAGACAGTTGGTATACTCTCCAAAATCAGATATTATGTTCCTAACTCTGCTCTCCTCTCACTATATTATGCACTAATCTACCCCTATCTTAATTATGGTATCTGTGCATGGGGGTCTACCACTGCAAACCACCTTAAGCCCATCATCACACAGCAAAAATCTGCTATCAGAATAATAACTAACTCTGCTTTCAGACAACACTCAGCTCCCTTGTTTAAATCCCTAAACTTGCTAAATATTAACTCCCTCCACACATTCTCTTGTGTCAACTACATTTACAAAACCCTGTTCTTAAATGCAAACCATGCTCTGAAACTCTCCCTGGACAGATGTAATAGGACCCATTATCACCACACCAGAAATAAATATCTCTTTGATATCCCCAGGGTGAAACTTAATCTGTGTAAACACTCTATGCAAATTAAGGGACCTAGTCTATGGAACTCACTCCCTAGTGAATTGAAAAACTGTAAAACTTTTGCCTTATTTAAAAGCAAAACCAAAAAGTACCTAACTTCATCTATTTAGTTTCCTACACTGAGCTTTAAATTTGCTCTGTACCTAGTGTTACCCAATCTCCTAATTTTTATGTAATATCAAACAACCTTATCATTGTGTTCATTGCTGTCTTCTTTTATGTGCTAGCCATATGCTGTATTGTGACTACCAATTTTTGTCAACTACCATTCAAGCTGTCATTGCAATCAATCTTATATTGTTTCTGCTGTATTGTGCCTACCAATTTGTTGTCAACTACCATTTTAAGCTGTCATTGCAATCAATCATAGCTACCTATGTGCTTTAATATACTGTACCTATAATTTTCTCTCATCTTCTTTTTTTTTCATTCCATGTAATCTGTTATCATTTTTTTGTCTATAAATTTTGCAAGTATTTACCTCCTTAAAATTTTCTTAGAATAAGGACCTGCCCGAAACGCTGCGCGTGCTAGTGGCTTTACAAGACTGTAATTACCATATTTGTATCCTCACATTCCTTATGTACATTCTTGTATATGCATAAATAAATAAATAAATGTACTAGCTCTATGTATAAATCCATCATTCTTTGTAAAATCTCTTGTATGTATGTACCTTACCTAAATAAACATTTATTTATTTATTTATTTATTTATTTATTTATTTATTTATTATTTTTTCTGTAGGACAAGAGCTGGAACTTATCATCATTAAGTTCCACATATTTTTTCTGTAGTCCATTGAAAGACGTGATTTACGTGTGATTGGAGGTTTGCTGTGTTCTTTATGTTGTTTACTCTCATAAAAATCATAGTGTCATGTGCAAAGGATGTGACAGTGTTGTAGATTGTTTCCTAGTCCATATCTGATATGAGGATGAGAAAATGTACTGAAGCAAGCACAGTACCCTGGGAGAGGGAGACACGGTTGATGGTCTGGATTTTATTTTGTTGACTATTACACATTGGGTTCTGTTAGTCGGGAAATTGTAGATCCATCTGCCTATTTTTCCGGTAATTCCTTTTGCACCCATTTTGTGTGCAAATAGCATCATTGTCACATTTGTCGAAGGCTTTTGCGAAATCTTTGTAAATTATATCAGCGTTTTGCTTGTCTTCATGCCATCCAAGGCCATGTCATTGTTGTCCGGTAATTGTGATAGCAAGAGCACTCTGTTTTAAAACCATTTTGTCCAGGGTTATGGAGATGCTGTGATTCCATGTGTTTTGTGATCTTATTTCTTAGCACTCTCTCAAAGATTTTTTATGTTGAGTGATGTCAGTGCTATCGGTCTGTAATTCTTTTCCTCTGCCTTATTTCCTCCTTTATGGAGTGGTGCTATGTCTGCTGATTTTAGTAGGTCAGGGATAACGCGAGTGTCTAGGCTTTGCCTCCAAAGAATGTGAAGGGCCGGCGACAGTGTTTTTTACAATTCTTGATGAATATGGAGTTCCAGGAATCAGGGCCTGGTGCAAAGTGCATAAGCATACTGTCTACGGCTTCTTCAAAATCCAGTGGGAGATAGGGTGACATAAGATATATGATTTGATGTTGGCATCACGTCCATGAAAATCATGGATGTCAATCTGTAGGGTGTGTAGTGGCTCATTTCAAACAGTCATACTGATTCCGAAGTATTTTGCTCATTTATTTTTTGTCATCTGTGAAAGTTCTATCTCTGTCACAAGGGCCTGATACTAGATGTCATTTTTGATGACACGACACAATAGGATACAGGATGACACGAAGCTGTGACTAGCATTTTTGTCCATATCCGAGATTAGAATGAGAAATAGCAGCGGTGCAAGGATTGTGCCCTGGGGGTACAGAACTTTTCACTGCACTTGGGCTTGATCTTATTTGATCGACTGTCTCACACTGCATTCTGTTTGACAAAGTTGAAATTCCAACGCCCCACTTTACCCGTTATTCCCATTGATTTCATTTTATGGGCTATCACTCCCATTTTATGCTCCATGGTCACATTTGTAGAATGCCTTTACAAAGTCTGTGTATACAACATCTGCATTTTGCTTTTCTTCTAAGGCTTCTGTTATTTTGTCACAGTAGTTGAGTAACTGTGACAAACAGGATCTTCCCACTCTAAATCCATGTTGTCCTGGGTTGTGTAGTTCATTATTTTCCATCAAACTAAAAGTTTGATTCCTAATTACTCTCTCATAAACTTTATTATGTGTTAAGTTAGTGCAACTGGTTTATATTTTTTGCCAAAGCTTTACTACCTTCCTTGTGCAGAGGAGTTATATATGCTGATTTAGGTGCTGCTGGTATCTCCCCTGTATCCAGGCTCTTTTTCCATATTATATTGAGTACTCATGCTACTGGTACTTTATATTTCTTTATGAATATTAAATTCCACGAGTCTGGACCAGGGACTGAGTGCACGGGTATGTTGTCAATTTCTCTTTCAAAATCTTCCAAGTTCGTGTTAATACCTGTTATATTATCTGCCGCTTGGATGTCATTCATAAAGAAGCTGTCTGGATCTTCAACTTTCATGTTGTTTATTCGGGTGCTAAACAGTCTCATACTGGCATTTTATCTCTTGTATAGCTTTTCGTTTCAATTCCATTTCCTCACTAATATGATCACTTCAACGTCTGCTCTATTCATAGAATTATTTCTTCGATCTCTGTTTAGATTTATTTTCCTTTCTAAAGACAGTCGTGTCTGTTTAAGCATTTCCGATATATTTTCCTTCTGTATAATCGTCTGCGTGTTCTCTTTCTAGAGTTGTTCTCTTTCTGACCCTCCTCACAGGCATGTGCTCTAAGCAGATCTAGTATGCTTCAGCTGTCAGTGGAGCTATTCCCTGTGTGAAAGTTTTGTCGCTTAAGATGGTTTCCCAATGAATGTTTCCAAGGTCTATATTTATTTCTTCCCAGTCGATCCTCTTATTGTTGAATTTGAATTGATTGAATAAGCCTTCTAGCTTGTTGGTTCTGTTGGACTTACTACTGTTATTAATGTTAGTTTGCACTTCAGTGAGCTTACAGTGTGAGTGTGTAGAATCTGAGATTGTAATGTGTCTGATTAGTCTGGTGAGTAACAGTTGTGGTGTCAGTGTAGCCAAAAGTTTTGTTGTGTTTTAAATTATTTTTAATTAAAAACAGTTTGTTAGGGTGTGCTAGAGGTAGACTTTACTTCTCATTTGACTTTTACACTAGAATATGAGCTCATTTTGGACATTGTCAAGATGAGTGTTTATTTACCATAACTGTTGTTGTTGTCTACCTTACATGGTACAAGCAGGTGAGTTGTGGAGTTCATTTACATTATTGTGTGTTAGACTTGAGACCAAATAGATCTTTTTTAGTGTAATTTGATTCATTTGTTAAGAGCACGTGGTGGCACACTATACAGTAATTTTTTTATTTATTATTATTTATTTATTATTATTTATTTATTTATTATTATTTATTTATTCATTATTATTTATTTATTTATTATTATTTGTTTATTCATTATTATTTATTTATTTATTATTATTTATTTATTATTTAATGTAAGTTTGCCTCGGGTAATAAATAACAGTGATCATCATTACCCGGTTTAGGTCACATCCATCATTACGATGGTGTTTCAGGCCATCCTCCAAAGGTTTCACAATGTCAAGAAAACAGTCAATTTAAATTAGTCTCTCCTACGCTACCAGAGGCCTCCAAAACAGAAAACGGGACAGTACATCACTTTCTTGAGCCGCTTTCATTTTTTAGTACATTTTTTGGCCTTGTGTGATGCATATGAGCGAAAAGTGATGCTCTTTATCAGAGGACAGGTTAGGTATTTACTCGGAGTAGGTAGAATATTATAGAGAATCTTTTTTGTTTCTCTTTGGCAGGAACACCACTTGAATATGGCGTTGCTTGTGTGGGTGTGACGGCGAAGTGATCTGGCCGCAGCAGTGCGACCCATCGTGGCTGTCCTGATTTACGTCCTGGATGATCCCAGAAGCGCATTAGTCGGACCTTAGCATGCGCCTTAGCTCGGACACAAGTTCGAACCCTCATTACGACCCCTGTGGATTTGTTCATTAAATGTATCATGATATTGTGATTTCTGTATCACAGGTGATGTTCTTTTCCTTAAGAATGTATTCCATGATTTGTATACAGATAACGGTTTGATTGATAACAGTTGTGTACCTCAACTTGTCTTGAGTATAAGCAATAAAAGTATATTTATGTTTAAAAACTTATTATTGCTGTCAAGTTTCATAATTTCTGGAGTACAAGACGACTGGTATTGCCCCTTTTAACCCCTCAGTGGTGCCTCCTTGCCGTGGTGAGGGGCTCACGTACACCCCCTGTGACCGGTGTAGGTTGCCTTTGCCCCCTCTCCTGCCCCTTTTTGGGTGGTGGACGTGCTGAAGGGCACCACGTAGGGGCCTTGTGAGCCATCGGACCACCCGCTGGAGGAGTCACCTGTGAGGGGCCGCCCTGAGTGTATGGTTGGGTATCCAGGCTGGAGCGATAGGGGGAATGGGATTTTAGCACCAGTGTGGGAGAATGGACGATGTAGTAGGACTCCCCTGTTGAAAAGGGGGAGCACCGCTCGGGACAACGCACCCTTCCTGCACTGGCCCGCGCTCAGTCTCCCTGGCTGCCCTGGTAGGTGGTATCTCTTGGTTCCAGGTCCCAAACTTTTGATACTGTTTGCTGCATGGATGACGACACGACTTCTCTTACCCAGGCTCATGGGGTGGGTGACCAGGCCCCTGAGTCGGACCGTCCTGGAAGACCAGGATCTGTAGCCCCCGCTACAGGGCCCGGTTTAGGCCCAGACCGGACTCTTCCTTCCTGCTCCCCTCCCTCCTCTGTGGTTGGGTCGAGCCCCAAGCCTGCTGTGGTAACCGCCTCGACCCCTTGCATGGCTCCATCTTATTGTGACTACTGCACCTTTTGACCCGTCTCTAAAGGTTCTCATCGCCGTCCCCGCCACGGCTACTCTCGTATGCTCCCTTCCCATACTAATTTGTACCATGCTTTGTTTGGTCCTGCTTCTTGGACTAAGTACTTTGACCTCCATCCTTTACATTCAACTCCTGACAATTTTTCCCTTCATACGCATCTTGTAGATTCCGTAGATGCCTCAGTTACCTTCAACCCCACCCGTCTTGGTACCTGTGTCGTTGCTGCCTCTCAGGATGCAGCCACCCGCTTGGCCGCCTTATCCTGCCTTGGTGAGACCCCTGTTCGGGTCACAAAGAGCGCTCGGGTAAATGCCAGTGTTGGCACTGTTCTCCTCCCACACCATGTTGCGACTGGTGTTAGGAATCTAAAAGACTGAAAAGACCTCGAGGATATCAAGCATATCCTCAAGGCCCAGGGTCATCCTGTCCTCCAGGTGGATATGTTTACTCATCCCCCTCATGGATCTCGCCGTCTGCCCCTTCGGGTTGTGAAGAATAACTTTGATGGTAGGACCCTTCCGCCCTCTGTCATTCTTGCTGGTGCCAGATGCTCCATTCAGGCATATATTCCATCTCCTCGGCTCTGCAAAAAGTTCTGGAGGTTTGGGCATGGTGCCCTCAAATGCTCTAGTCCTGTCTCTGTCTCATGTGTGGAGGCGAGGGTCACTCTAAGCTGGAGTGCACTTCTCCCTAGGTCCGCTGCCTCAATTGCGGTGAGGCCAACCCTACCTTCTCCCGCACGTGTATACGTTACAAACTTGAGGCGGCTGTCCTCAACTTGAAGCACCGGGACCACTTGTCTTTTCCTGAGGTTCAGCGCTAAGTTCATTGTCTCCCCTCTTTCACTGGCGTATCTTATGCTCGCGTGGTGCGCTCTTCCTCTCCTCGTCCTTCCCACCTTACTCAGTCTCACAACCGTTTCCAAGCCTTAGACCCGGACACACCCACCACCACCTCCCCTGTTTCCCTCCGTTCTGTCCCAGAGGGTCTTCTCCCCTTCTGGTTCTCTGTCTAGGGTATCCCTTCTTTCTACCCAGTCTGTCATGTCTCCCGTGTCTTCTTTCTCCTCTCCTTCTGGTCCTCCTTCCCGTCATTCTCCTCCGTCTCTTGGCTCACCACGCCACCTGACAGTGCGGGCCGATGTCCATCGCTCTCCTGGTGGTCATGTTGTTCGCTGGCACTCTTCTTCTCCTTTCGAGATGCTGGAGTCTGTTGCCCAGTACATTGCTGCTGGGATACCTGTCTCTTTGAGTCAGAAGCGGAAACCTGGCTCCTCTCCTTCCTCCTTCCCGGTAGGTAAGAAGGCTACGCTTTCTTCTCAACCCCCTATCTCTGATTCTTTCGTTCCTTCCCCTCCCGCTTCGGTGGTGGAGCTCCCTGTTCCTACTGTGAGGGTTTGTTTAGCCCCCGGTTCCGTCTCGGATACTGCCCTTGCTGAGGTGCGCTCCCCTCTTTCTGCCCCTCCTCCTCCTCCTCCTCCTCCTCCTCCTCTTCCTTTTCCTCCTCCAGACCCTATTCGTCCACCTCTGGTCTGTCCTCCCACTTCTTTCCCTCCTTCTTTACTCAGTTTACCCATGCCCAGTAACCCTGACTTCGCTGATCCTGACCCTGTGCTTCTTTCACGTGCTGAGTGCCCTTTTCACCTTTGTTTCTTCTTTGATCTCTGTTGCAATCCTTTCTCTTTTTGCCAATGTCTATTCTTCCGTGGATATTATCCGTGGATAATACGCCAATTTCCTTGACCTCCAACTTCTAATTTCACAGTTTTCGCCCCCCTTTGTGTCTGTCTCCAGGAGCCGATGCTTGGTGCTCGTCCTGGTCGCTTCCGTGGCTATTCTTTTCTCTCACCCCCCTCCTCCCAGCTGTTGCTGGGGCCCATAACTCTTCTGCTCTCTTGATTCACTCAGTGGTCATCGAGATTCAACATTGGCTGTTATTTATTTCTAGTAAATTTAAATCAGTAGAGTTTTGCTGGGTTCCCAGCCATATTCGTGTTTCTTTAAATGAGCGTGCAGATGCTGCTGCTAGGGGCGCTATTTGTTCTTGTCCCATCTCCCGTAAAGGAATTCCTTATTCCGACTTTTATCCTGTTATTCATTTCTCCATCCTTGCCCGTTGGCAGGGTTGTTGTTCCTCTGTAGTTAGTAACAAGCTGCGTACTCTCAAACGTAGTGTGTCCCCGTGGCCTTCCTCCTACCACCGTAATCAGTGGTGGGAAACTGCTGTGGCAAGACTGCAGATTGGCCATACTCGCTTAACTCCCGGTCACTTAATGGAGCGCCGCCCTGCTCCTTATTGCCCAAATTGCGTTGTCCCTCTTACAGTTGTGCATATTCTTGATGAGTGTCCTGACTTCCAGGACGAGCGTGTGTCTTGCTTTACCCGACCGTCCGTCGCGGTCACTTGTCCCTCGATAGAATTCTTGGTGAATCGGATACTTTTGATATCGTTCGTCTTATGCGTTTCTGTTCTCGTATTGGCATTCTTGGTGATATTTTGCGCCCTTTGATTATTTCGCACTCTGATGGTGCTACATAGCCTTTCTGGTTTGGTGCCTTCTTTTGATAATTACCTTACCTTGCCCCCTTTTAAGTACTGTGGTATATGTGTTGTTATTTGTAAGTAGGTATTTAGTAAGTAGGCAGGCAGGCAAGTAGGGGCTTGATGGCTGAGTGGACAGCGCTTCGGATTCGCAGTCCTGAGGTTCCAGTTTCGATCACCAGTGGAGACGGAAATAAATGAGCAGAGTTTCTTTCACCCTGATGCCTCTGTTACCTAGCAGTGTATAGGTACCTGGGAGTTAGACAGCTGCTACGGGTTGCCTCCTAAGGATGTGTAACAAAAAGGAGACCTGGTCGAGGACCGGGCCGCGGGAATGCTAAGCCCGGAAATCATCTCATGATAGGTACTGATATATCAAATCTTTGATCAGTAATGTTTTTGCTTAACACTGTATCAAGCAATGGTAAATTATATATATGACTAATTGTGCAGCCCATCCTTCTATTTTGGTAGTACTGATAGTAATGAGGAGGACCATAGTATATATACCAACGTACAGCAAAATTAGAAAGTAGAAATTTGAACTATTTAGCTGGACAAACCCGAATTTTTTTATTGTACTTGTGTTGCTTTGACAAACTGAACTAACCCAACCTTCATAGGCCTAATACACAATATCTGAGGCCTAATATAGTACATGTGTGTGTGTGTGCTATACTAGGCCTAGGAATATGTAAGTTTGTTTTTTGCTTCATTTAAACTTAAAAGAATTCCTTACTAGTCAGTATACTACTATCTAAAAGCTAAGTACGTACGAATTCTGACTATTGACGATTTTCACAATAGTTACTATGTAAACAGGAGGATGGGTCGAGTGTTGACTAGTTATTGAACAAACTTCCTGGAGTAGTAGTAGTAGTAGTAGTAGTAGTAGTAGTAGTAGTAGTAGTACAGTATTCTCAAGAGGCAGAGAAGGAGGGAATTATCAGGGGAAAGTGTCAAGCCATTACGACTATATAGCTCGTGGAAGAGGGGGTTCAGGATAAGGATTAGGGATGGGACGGTGGAGAAGGAATGATGCCCAACCACTGGGAAGTGGGGTCAGGATAAGTATTAGGGATGGGATGGGAGGAAGGAATGGTGGCCAACCACTGGAAAGTTGGTCAGGATAAGGATTAGTGATGGGACGGGTGAAGGAATGGTGGCCAACCACTGGGAAGTTGGTCAGGATAAGGATTAGTGATGGGACGGGTGAAGGAATGGTGGCCAACCACTGGGAAGTTGGTCAGGATAAGGATTAGTGATGGGACGGGTGAAGGAATGGTGGCCAACCACTGGGAAGTTGGTCAGGATAAGGATTAGTGATGGGACGGGTGAAGGAATGGTGGCCAACCACTGGGAAGTTGGTCAGGATAAGGATTAGTGATGGGACGGGTGAAGGAATGGTGGCAAACCACTGGGAAGTTGGTCAGGATAAGGATTAGTGATGGGAAAGTTGAAGGAATGGTGGCCAACCACTGGGAAGTTGGTCAGGATAAGGATTAGTGATGGAACGGGTGAAAGAATGGTGCCCAACCACTGGGAAATGGTCAGGATAAGGATTTGGGGTTCTACAAATCTAAATTTGTGCAGTATGCACCTGGAGAGAGACAATGGATAATGTATCCCAACTTCGGATCAAACACCCTTGAAGTCGGGCAAAAAAATAAGAATGTAAAACCCCAAACTAAACATAAAATGCAGTCAGGTCACACAACAAATGGGAAAAACAATAATTCTGCAATATAAATGATTTGGGAGTAATTATGTTGGAAGGCCTCGCTTTAAAAGAACACAATATAGTGGCTGTTACAAATTGCAAGAAAAAGGAACGCCGTATAACAAGAACATTACAAACAAATGCCACACCAATTATGGTACTTTTTAAGACACGTGTGTTGATAGTGTCTTAATACTGTAGATTGAATATTGTTGCACACTAATGACTCGACTTCAAGCTGGAGAAGTAGCTGATCTGCTGAGAACTATTTTTACCCGAATCTCAAATCAAATCAAATGTTTATTTAGGTAAAATACATACATACAAGGGGTGATACAAATATTGATGAATTTATATATAGAGCTAGTACACACAATGCCTAAAGCCACTATTACGCAAAGCGTTTCGGGCAGGAAAAACACTAATGACTAAAACTTAATACTAATTGAGATTAAAGTATAAAATGTGTTGAAAAAATATAAAAATAAAAAAGGGGGAAACATGGCAGAAAAAAACAAAAATACAATTTGGTCGACAAACAGCATTGTTTAAAAATAACAGACATAGGAGTAAGGTAGGTTATAGGGGTAACCTACCTTACCTAGGCAAAAAGAATCCATCAGGTCAAAACCAGCGGAAAATTCGCCTGAAGCTGACTTCCCAGTCCATGAAATCGCATCTTGTCCGGACAGCTGCATCCCAACGGAAGGAATTATACATCAACGAGTGCTTGACTAGGAACAGACAGCAACTCCTCTACCGCCTGCGACAAATCCGTCATCAAAACCCAGATGCGATTCATCAGTGCTTTGTTAGAGATGGACTGATTAAGGTGAGAAAGACTGCAGGGGGTAAAATGTTTACAATTGCTAATGAAGAGAACCTCAATATTTTCCTCTCCCAATGTGGTTTGTCTCACCATATTATCACTCTCAATGAATCAACTTAATTAACCCCCTTGTCAACTAGTGGGGCTAGGTATCCTAAGTCTCCTTGTTTCATTTTTGACATAATTTTTAACTTACTCTTCACTAGTCATTTACTGGACTTAATTAATTGAGTTCATTAATATTACTCTAGGTTTTATTAATTTTACAGTCATAACTGAACTATTTATAGTTAATAATCGTTAGCTTAAATTTGCCTATGTTTATTATTCAACTTTTTTCTTTGATTTCATTTATTACCTAGGTTGCCTAGCCTCGCCATGCTCCCTTACTCCATTGTACCCCTGGCTTTGCCTGCATCTCAAATTGCAAATTGTTACTTACAGTGTACCTGAGAGTACTTGTAAGCAATCTACCTCATTTTTCTTTTTTTGTTCAATTTGTTTTTGTATTCAATAGTCTTGTTTATATCTTTGTTTTGTACATCTATATCTTTTGTTTTGTATAGTCCATGTTTATATGTTTTTTCTTTGATTTCATTTATTACCTAGGTTGCCTAGCCTCGCTATACTCCCTTACTCCATTGTACCCCTGTAAGCACCTTGTAAGCTACCTCATTTTTTTCTTTTGTTGTTCATTTTGTGTTTGTTTTGTATAGTATTGTTTATATATTTTCCCCTTTTTATAGCTTAATTCTAATTTGTAATTTGCCATTCTTGCCTTGTTTTCCTGCAACCAGCTTTTTTATGCAGACACGTATAGACCCAGAACTAAATCTCTTATCCACTATCTATAACAATCATCACTTTAATGATCTAAATTGCAGATATTTTGCAGTACATGATGTAAACAATGTATTAACACATAATCACAATATCTCTGTAATCAACTTGATTGAAACTATTGACAACAAATTCTCTTTTATTATACTTACTGAAACATGGTTGAAAGAGGATACTACTCAACTCTTTAACATGCCTAACTACTCTGCAGTTCACAACTGTCGTCAAATTCAGAGAGGTGGTGGTACTGCTCTTTACTACCACCAAGAACTAACATGCTTAAAAGTAATTAGAACTAGAGACTGCTGTGGGGGAGTACATCTTTGCCAGCTTCAGAGTCAAGGGTGCCGAGTTTGTCCTGTCTGTGGGTGCAATCTATAGAATTCCTAACACTGATGTGTCCGAATTCAACTCAAACCTTAGAAATCTAATACTCGATAACAGACTGAACAAAAACCATCTAATTATCGCAGGGGACTTTAATATTGACCTCTGCGAGCCTGAACACCCTACTGCTGTTAGCTTCCTCAACTGTATGAATTCCTGCTTCCTCATACCCTTAATCACTTGACCTACTAGAATCACTGATAGTACTGCTACGACTCTAGATCACATCTGGACCAACATAACCTCTCCGCTTACTTCAGGTATAATCACCGATAGCACTACAGACCATTACCCCACATTTCTCTTAACTAAGATTAGCAAACCACCTCTAGAGTCAAGGGAGTTAAGTTTTAGGCTGCACAATGAAACTGCTATAGACAATTTTATAACTGCTGCTGATAATGTCAACTGGGAATCCGAGTTAGGTAACATAGGGGACATCAACCTAACAGTGCAATCTTTTCTTCAAAAAACTCTTAGCCTTTATAACACCCACTGTCCTATGGTTTCAAAACAAGTCACAACCAAAAGGCTTAACAATCCCTGGCTTACAAAGGGAATACTTAAATCCATTAATAAAAAACATGACCATGAGAAGAAGTATAGGTAAGGAATTGTCTCCAAAGAATTCTCAAAGAATTACTCGTTATTGCTATTTAAGATAATTAGACGAGCCAAAACTAAATACTACGAAGATAAATTTACCCAAATAAAGAGCAACATTAAAAATACTTGGAGCACAATTTCACAAACATTGGGATCAAAGAAGATTTTCAATAACAAACCAACACTCCTGTCCAATAACGATGGTCAGCTTTCAGCCTCTGATTCTGCTATTGAGTTCAATAGGTTCTTCTCTTCCATTGGGTCATCCCTGGCAAATGACATTCCATCTTCCAGTACTGATGTTAAGGACTATCTTACAGGTAACTATCCACAGTCTTTGTACCTAAAGCCTACTAATTCCACTGACGTCAATGAGATAATCCTTTCCCTTAAAACCAAGTCTAGTGCCCTTGAGGAGATACCAACTTTAATTTACAAAAAAGCTTTCAGACCCTTAGCCCCTGCTATTGCATTGTTCTTCAACAAGTCACTTGAACTCCAAACCTTTCCAGATATTCTAAAAAAAACGAGAGTAACCCCTGTCCACAAATGTGGTGATCTCACAGATGTTAACAAGTACAGACCTATATCAATCCTGCCTAACCTGTCAAAAATTTTTGAAAAACTAATCTACAGGCAGCTTTACTCTTATCTAGCCAAACACAATATACTTAGCACTTGCCAACATGGCTTCAGACCCAAAAAAAGCACTAAGGATGCACTTAGTATCCTTATCCTGCCCGAAACGCTGCGCATGCTAGTGGCTTCACAAGACTGTAATTACCATATTTGTATCCTCACATTCCTTATGTACATTCTTGTATATGCATAAATAAATAAATAAATAAATAAATAAATAAATAAATAAATAAATAAATAAATAAATAAATAAATAAATAAATAAATAAATAAATATTATACATATATAAAACGCTGAACTGTAATGCCAATCCTGACCTCAAAAGCTTCATTGAAGGTTGTAACAGAACCCATGAGCACCACACCAGAAATAAATACAGTTTTGATATTCCAAGAGTACGACTTAATCAAACTAGAAATACTCTATAAATCAAGGGACCCAGAATGTGGAATGACCTTCCCAACCATGTTAAAGCCTGTACCTCTCTCAACCAGTTTAAGATAAAAACGAAACACTACCTAATAAATTCCCTGTAACCTACCTTACCCCTCTATTGTCAACCCATGTCTGTTTTTTTTTTAAACAACACTGTTTGTCGACCTAATTGTATTTGTGCTGCTTTTTCAGCCATGTTCCCCCCTTTTTTACCTCTATTTTTATATGTTCTCAACACATTTTATTCTTTATACTCAATTAGTATTAAGATTTAGTCATTAATGTTTTTCCTGCCCGAAACGCTGTGCGTAATAGTGGCTTTAGGCATTGTATGTACTAGCTCTATCTATAAATCTATCAATCTTTGTAAAATCTCTTGTATGCATGTACCTTACCTAAATAAACATTTATTTATTTATTTATTTATTTAGTAGTATGATTAAATTGATTCATGCAGCTCTTGATAAAAATGAGTTCCCTGTTGGGTTATTTGTGGACCTGCGTAAGGCTTTTGACACTCAACCACCAAAATCTTCTTCTTAAATTACATCATTATGGAGTCAGAGGACACTCCCTGCAATACTTGAAATCTTACCTTACTGACAGGCTCCAGTATGTTTCTGTGAATAATTCAATTTCTCCCACCCTACCCATCGACATTGGTGTTCCTCAGGACAGCATACTTGGCCCTCTCCTCTTTCTCATCTACATTAATGACCTTCCTAATGCCTCCCAACACCTCACACCAATTCTATTTGCTGACGACACAACCTTCATTTACTCCAGTCCTGACCCCCTTGCTCTAAATGCCACAGTAAATACTGAGCTAAATAAAGTCCATCTTTGGCTAACTGCCAACAAACTCACCCTTAACATTGACAAAACTTTCTATATTCTGTTTGGCAATAAATCCTCTAATCAAATAAATCTCAAAATAAACAATAGCCAAATTTGTAACAAATTAGATGGCAAATTCCTTGGCGTTTTCATTGATCACAAGCTGAATTTCCAAGGACACATTCTAAATATATCAAAAATACTTTCAAAAACTGGTTGCATTCTTTCTATGATCAGATATTATGTACCCCGCAATGCCCTGGTGACTCTCTATTACTCCCTCATCTATCCATATCTCAACTATGGTATTTGTGCTTGGGGTTCTACTACCCAAAATCATTTACGTCCTCTAATTACTCAACACAAAGCTGCTATTAGGACAATATCCAACTCTGGCCCCAGACATCACTCGGTAGCCTTACTCAAATCTCTGAATATGTTAGATATTAAGTCACTGCACATTCTCTCATGTGTATTATACATATATAAAACGCTGAACTGTAATGCCAATCCTGACCTCAAAAGCTTCATTGAAGGTTGTAACAGAACCCATGAGCACCACACCAGAAATAAATACAGTTTTGATATTCCAAGAGTACGACTTAATCGAACTAGAAATGCTCTACAAATCAAGGGACCCAGAATGTGGAATGACCTTCCCAACCATATTAAAGACTGTACCTCTCTCAACCAGTTTAAGATAAAAACGAACCACTAACTAATAAATTCCCTGTAACCTACCTTACCCCTCTATTGTCAAACCAAGTCTGTTATTTTTTTTTTAATCAACACTGTTTGTCGACCTTTTGTATTTGTGCTGCTTTTTCAGCCATGTATTTTTTTTTATCTCTATTTTAATTTGTTCTCAACACATTTTATTCTTTATACTCAATTAGTATTAAGCTTTAGTCATTTAAGTTTTTCATGCCTGAAACGCTTTGCGTAATAGTGGCTTTAGGCATTGTATGTACTATAGCCTTATCTATAAATCCAACATTCTTTGTAAAATCTCTTGTATGTATGTACCTTACCTAAATAAAAAAAAAAATTATGTACTAATGGTAGACATAAGACTGTTCAATTACTCCGTGATACTGGAGCTTCACAGTCTCATATTGCCCAGAACGTACTTGCTGATGTTGACACCCGAGATCTTGGTGAAGTTGTGCTTCTCCAAGGTATTGCAGGTAGTGTGCAACCGGTGTTTTTAATGCAAATTAACCTTGATTCTAATTATACTTCAGGATGGTGTAATGTTGGTGTAAGTAAACAACTGCCCATTCCTGGGGTAGACATTATTCTAGGTAATGATTTTGGCAACCGAAAGGTTGCAGGGCCCAAGTGTCCCATAATGTTAACTAATCCCTATAATGTATTAGTTCAACCAGAAGCAGATAATGATATTATTTACACTGCTTGTGTTGTAACTAGATCAATGGGAAAAACAGGTGAGAGTAATCCTGTCTTCACTGAGGTTGCTGTTCCCAAGACCAGGACCCCTTCAGTAAAGGAGTGGGAGGTGGATCTTGAGGATTCCTTTATGACTCGACTGGATGATGAGAGTGAGGCAGTAGTAGAAGCCCCGCCGAACCTAAATCACAAGGAAAGTGAAGATGAGGAGGCTGAACTATCTGTGCCTTGCCCGCTTGTCTCCAGTGAACCAGTTGTCGAGAGTGAGGCCGAAGTAGCTATGACTCCATTTTATTCTGATCAATCAGGAAAAGATATCAAGTTACTAGGTTCTTGCCCGCTTGCTGCTGAGTCTGAGTCATTGCCCTTAAGTGTTGCACAGACTACTGATCCTAGTTTAATTAAGTGTATTTCTGAGGCACCTGATAATATTATGCTTTGGAGGAAGGGACGGGTTTCTTCTTCAAGGATCGACTTCTGATGAGAAGGTGGAGACCCAAGGGAACTCCCTCTTCAGATGATCGTGAGACCAGAACCCAACTCGTTGTCCCCAATGTTTATCGTAGGCAGGTTCTGCAGGCTGCACATGATGACCCCATGGGAGGTCACCAAGGTATCACAAATATATACCATAAGATATGCAAATATTTTTCTGGCAAAAGTTAAAGAAAGATGTAGTCAGATATTGTCATAACTGTGTACCCTGTCAAATTGTTGGCAAACCAGACAAATCTGTGCCTAGAGCACCTTTGCAACCTATTGTAGTTCCTGATGAACCATTTACTCATGTTGTAATTGATTGTGTAGGTCCTTTACCTAAGACTAAGTCGGGTAACATGTTTTTGTTCACTCTCATGTGTATGAGAAGAAAGCGAAGCCTTCTTACCTACCGGGAAGGAGGAAGGAGAGGAGCCAGGTTTCCGCTTCTGACTCAAAGAGACAGGTTTCCCAGCAGCAATGTACTGGGCAACAGACTCCAACATCTCGAAAGGAGAAGAAGAGCGCAAACGAACAACATGACCACCAGGAGATCGATGGACATCGGCCCGCACAGTCAGGTGGCATGGTGAGCCAAGAGACGGAGGAGAATGATGGGAAGGAAGACCAGAGGAGAGGAGAAAGAAGACACGGGAGACATGACAAACTGGGTAGAAAGAAGGGATACCCTAGACAGAGAACCAGAAGGGGGGGGACCCTCTGGGACAGAACGGGGAGGTGGTGGTGGGTGTGTCCGGGTCTAAGGCTTGGAAACGGTTGTGAGACTGAGTAAGGTGGGAAGGACGAGGAGAGGAGGAGCGCACCACGCAAGCACAGGATACGCCAGCGAAAGAGGGGAGACAATGAACTTAGCACTGAACCTCAGGAAAAGACAAATGGTCCCGGTGCTTCAAGTTGAGGACAGCCGCCTCAAGTTTGTAACGTATACACGTGCGGGAGAAGGTAGGGTTGGCCTCACCGCAATTGAGGCAGCGGACCTAAGGAGAAGTGCACTCCAGCTTAGAGTGACCCTGGCCTCCACACATGGGACAGAGAGAGACAGGACTAGAGCATTTGAGGGCACCATGCCCAAACGTCCAGCACTTATTGTAGAGCCGAGAAGATGGAATATACTCCTGAACGGAGCATCTGGCACCAGCAAGAATGACAGAGGGTGGAAGGGTCCTACCATCAAAGTTAATCTTCACAACCCGAAGGGGCAGACGGCGATAACCATGAGGGGGATGAGTAAACGTATCCACCTGGAGGACAGAATGACCCCTAGGCCTTGAGGATACCCTTGATATCCTCGTGGTCTTTTCTGTCTTTTAGATTCCTAACACCAGTCGCAACATGGTGTGGGAGAACAGTGCCAACACTGGCATTTGCCCGAGCGTTCTTTGAGACCTGAACAGGGGTCTCGCCAAGGCAGGATAAGGCGGCCAAGTGGGTGGCTGCATCCTGAGAAGCAGCAACGACACGGGTACCAAGATGGGTGGGGTTCAAGATAACTGAGGCATCTACGGAATCTACATGATGCCTATGAAGGGAAAAATTGTCAGGAGTTGAATGTAAAGGATGGAGGTCAAAGTACTTAGTCCATGTAGCAGGACCAAACAAAGCATGGTACGAATTAGTATGGGAAGGGAGCATACGAGAGTAGCCATGGTGGGGACGGTGATGAGAACCTTTAGAGAGAGATGGGTCAAAAGGCGCAGTAGTCACAATAAGATGGAGCCATGCAAGGGGACAAAGCGGTCACCACAGCAGGCTTGGGGCTCGACCCAACCACAGAGGATGGAGGGGAGCAGGAAGGAAGAGTCCAGTCTGGGCCTAAACCGGGCCCTGTAGCGGGGGCTACAGATCCTGGTCTTCCAGGACGGTCCGACTCAGGGGCCTGGTCACCCACCCCATGAGCCTGGGTAAGAGAAGTCGTGTCGTCATCCATGCAGCAAACAATATCAAAAGTTTGGGACCTGGAACCAAGAGATACCACCTACCAGGGCAGCCAGGGAGACTGAGCGCGGGCCAGTGCAGGAAGTGTGCGTTGACCCCAGCGGTGCTCCCCCTTTTCAACAGGAGAGTCCTACTACATCGTCCATTCTCCCACACTGGTGCTAAGACCCCATTCCCCCTATCGCCCCAGCCTGGACACCCAACCATCCACTCAGGGCGGCCCCTCACAGGCGACCCCTCCAGTGGGTGGTCCGATGGCTCATAAGGCCTCTACGTGGTGCCCTTCAGCACGTCCACCACCCAAAAAGGGGCAGGAGAGGGGGCAAAGGCAACCTACACCGGTCACAGGGAGGTGTACGTGAGCCCCTCACCACGGCAAGGAGGCACCACAGAGGGGTTAAAAGGGGCAATACCAGTTGTCTTGCACTCCAGAAATTATGAAACTTGACAGCAATAATAACTTTTTAAACTCAAATATACTTTTATTGTTTATTATCAAGACAAGTTGTGGTACACAACTGTTATCAATCAAACCTTTATCTGTATACAAATCATGGAATACATTCTTAAGGAAAAGAACATCACTTGTGATACAGGAATCACAATATCATGATACATTTAATGAACAAATCCACAAAGGCCGTAATGAAGGTTCGAACTTGTGACCGGGCTAAGATGCATGCTAAGGTCCGATTAAGGCGTTTCCGGGATCATCCAGCACATAAATTAGCACAGCCACGATGGGTCGTACCGCTGCGGCCAGATCACTTCGCCGCCACACCCACACAAGCAACGCCATATTCAAGTGGTGTTCCTGCCAAAGAGAAAAAAAAAGATTCTCTATAATATTCTCTCTACTCCGAGTAAATACCTAACCTGTCCTCCGATAAAAAGCATCACTTTTTGCTCATATGCATCACACAAGGCCAAAAAATTTACGAGAAAATGAAAGCAACTCAAGAAAGTGATGTTCTGTCCCATTTTCTGTTTTGGAGCCTCTGGTAGGGTAGGAGAGACTACTTTAAATTGACCGTTTTCTTGACATTGTGAAACCTTTGGAGGATGGCCTGAAACACCGTCCATCCCATGAAACCGGGTAATGATGATCACTGTTATTTATTACCCGAGGCAAACTTACATTACTGTATAGTGTGCCCAAAGCATGAGCTTTGGGCACGTGTGTTACAAACCAAAATTCCTCGCCCGAGCACGAACCGTGAAGTCCACGCCATCTGTGAGTTCGCTCTCGAAAATCCCACAACATGGACAATGCCATCTAGTGATGACGAGAGATGCCGGCAATAAGTGCTGGATGCCTGTCCTTCTCGGCTCGTGACGTAGCCACTGCTCACCTCTAGTGAGGTGGCACTTAGACAGTGAACGCCATCTATGGAGCAAATAGGTGGACGTTTGTATCTAAGCTAGTAGGTGATGTTTCCTAGTGATCCCATGCAGTGTCCCCAGTACTGATGACGTGTCTGCTTTCAGAGTCAACGTAGGACGGCTGTGAGGTACGTTGAATCTGTCTACCCAAGGCAGCCAAGGTCTCTTCACCAGTCTGCTTTGTAGAAGCTGTGAGCCACCCCCGGACAAACTCTGCTGTGTCTGTAATAGCCTGCCTGAGGAGTGGCAGTGACGGGATTCGCCGTCTCCGGAGCTGGCTGGTGGAAGAGACCACCCACTGCAGTGCCGACCGAGGAGAGTGACCAGCGAGTCACACGAGGCTCCTGCCTAGGGCTCGCAACCTTAGTATTAGTCGTGGAGTGGCCTAACAGCGAGGCTGACTAGTACCTGCCAGCTACAGGCTGAACTGTGGTTGTAGGCCATCACGACGAGGCACCCAGTGGGATTGTAATTTGGCTGGAATGTGGCCAGGGTAGATTCATCGTTGGTTCTGGGCCATGGAAGAGAAAACCAGGAAAAACTACCCAGAATGAGCATCGCCAAGTATCCAGTGTCTTCAGAGGAAGACGAAGATGTAAATACTGTGTAGTAATAATTCCCTTTTGTGACTTTAATTTACATATGGTGGTGGGAAAGGAATATATATAATTAAGTATACTTGTGTATTTAATGTACCTCCCCCGTTGATTTTACTTGCGTTATGAAGCTCACCCCTTGAAAGCCTCTACTAACTTGGGGCCGGATACCCAAAAAACTAGTACCATCAGAAAAGAACCCGGTTGTGTCCCAATAGGGCCGTAAAAACGTGCTCTTAACAAATGAATCAAATTACATCCAAAAGATCTATTTGGTCTCAAGTCTAACACACAATTATGTAAATGAACTCCACAACTCACTTGCTTGTACCATGTAAGGTAGACAACAACATCAGTTATTGTAAATAAACACTCATCTTGACAATGTCCAAAATGAGCTCATATTCTAGTGTAAAAGTCAAATGAGAAGTAAAGTGTACCTCTAGCACACCCTAACAAACTGTTTATAATTAAAAATAATTTAAAACACAACAAAACTTTTGGCTACACTGACACCACAACTGTTACTCACCAGACTAATCAGACACATTACAATCTCAGATTCTACACACTCACACTGTAAGCTCACTGAAGTGCAAACTAACATTAATAACAGTAGTAAGTCCAACAGAACCAACACGCTAAAAGGCTTATTCAATCAATTCAATTTCAGCAATAAGAGGATCGACTGGGAAGAAATAAATATAGATCTTGGAAACATTCATTGGGAAACCATCTTAAGCGACAAAACTCTCACACAGGGAATAGCTCCACTGACAGCTGAAACCTACAAGATCTGCATAGAGCACATGCCTGTGAGGAGGGTCAGAAAGAGGATAAGTCTAGAAAGAGAACACGCAGATGACTGTACAGAAGGAAAGAATCACAGAAATTGCTTAAACAGACACAACTGTCTTTAAAAAGGAAAATAAAACTAAACAGAGAGATCGAAGAAATAATTCTATGAATAGAGCAGACGTTGAAGTGATCATATTAGTGAGGGAAACAGATAACAGACTGAACAAAAACCATCTAATTATCACATGGGACTTTAATATTGATCTCTGCGAGCCTGAGGACCCTCCTGCTGCTAGTTTCCTCAATTGTATGAATCCCTGCTTCCTCATACCCTTAATCACTAGACCTACTAGAATCTTAAACAGTCTCCGTGGTGTAGTGGTAAGACACTCGCCTGGCGTTCCGCGAGCGCTATGTCATGGGTTCGTATCCTGGTCGGGGAGGATTTACTGGGCGCAATTCCTTAACTGTAGCCTCTGTTTAACGCAACAGAGAATGTGTACTTGGATGAAAAAACGATTCCTCGCATCAGGGGATCGTATTCCAGGGACCTGCCCGAAACGCTATGCGTACTAGTGGCTGTACAAGAATGTAACAACTCTTGTATATATCTCAAAAAAAAAAAAATCACTGAGAGTACTGCCACGGCTCTTGATCACATCTGGACCAACATAACCTCTCCACTTACTTCAGGGATAATCATCGATAGCACTACAAACCAGTACCCCACATTTCTCCTAACATTAACAAACCACCTCTAGAGACAAGGGAGATAAGCTTTTGGCTGCACAATGAAACTGCCATGGGAAATTTTATAGCTGCTGCTGCTAATGTCAACTGAGAGACTGAATTAGGTAACACAGGGGACATCAACCTAGCAGTGCAATCTTTTCTTCAAAAAATTTTCAGCCTTTATAACACCCACTGTCCTATGCTAACGAAACAAGTCACAACTAAAAGGCTAAACAATCCTTGGCTTACAATGAGAATACTTAAATCTATTAATATAAACATGACCTTGAGAAGAAGTATAGGTTAGGAATCATCTCCAAAAAAAATTTCAAAGAATTACTCATCATTGCTATCTAAAATAATCAGAAGAGCCAAAATTAAATACTAGGAAGATAAATTTACCCAAACAAAGGGCAACATTAAGAAAACATGGAGCACAATTTCACAAATATTGGGATCAAAGAAGACTTTAAATAACAAACCAATACTCCTGTCCAATAACGATGGTCAGCTTACAGCCTCTGATACTGCTATTGAGTTCAATAGGTTCTTCAATTCCATTGGGTCATCCCTTGCAAATGATATTCCATCATCCAGTACTGATGTTCAAGACTATCTTACAGGTAAGTATCCACAGTCTCTGTACCTAACGCCTGCAAATTCCACTGATGTTAATGAGATAATCCTTTCGCTTAAAACCAAATCTAGTGCCCTTAAGGAGATACCAACTTTAATTTACAAAAAAGCCTCCAGATCTTTAGCTCCTGCTATTGCATTGCTCTTCAACAAGTCACTTGAACTCCAAACCTTTCCAGATATTCTAAAAAAAGTAAGAGTATCCCCTGTCCACAAATGTGGTGATCTCACTGATGTTAACAACTACAGACCTATATCAATCCTGCCAAACTTGTCAAAAATATTTGAAAAACTCATCTACAAGCAGCTTTACTCTTATCTAGCCAAACACAATATACTTAGCTCCTGTCAATAAGGCTTCAAACCCAAAGAAAGTACTAACGATGCAATTATTAGCATGATTAACTTGATACATGCAGCTCTTGATAAAAATGAGTTCCCTGTTGGGTTATTTGTGGACCTACGTAAGGCTTTTGACACTGTCAACCACCAAAACCTTCTTCGTAAAATACATCATTATGGAGTCAAAGGTCACTCCCTGCAATACCTTAAATCTTACCTTACTGACAGACTCCAGTATGTTTCTGTGAATAATTCAATTTCTCCCACCCTACCCATCAACAGTGGTGTTCCACAGGGCAGCATACTTGGCCCTCTCCTCTTTAGCATCTACATTAATGACCATCCAAATGCCTCCCAACACCTCAAACCAATTCTATTTGCTGACGACACAACTTTCATTTACTCCAGTGCTGACCCCCTTGCTCTAAATGTCACAGTGAATACTGAGCTAAATAAAGTCCATCTTTGGCAAACTGCCAACAAACTCACCCTCAACATTGACAAAACTTTCTATATTTTGTTTGGCAATAAATCCTCAAATCAAATAAATGTCAGGATAAATAATACCAAAATTTGTAACAAAATACATGGCAAATTCCTTGGTGTTCTCATTGACCAAAAGCTGAATTTCCAGGGACACATTATAAATATATAAAAAAAAGTTTCAAAACTGTTGGCATTCTTTCTAAAATCAGATATTATGTACCTCGCCTTGCCCTGGTGACGCTCTATTACGCCCTCATCTATTCTTATCTCAACTATGGTATTTGTGCTTGGGGTTCTACTACCCAAAATCCTTTACATCCTCTAATTACTCAACACAAAGCTGCAATTAGGACAATATCCACCTCTGGCCCCAGACATCACTTGGTACCTCTACTCAAATCTCTGAATATGTTAGATATTAAGTCACTGGCACATCCTCTCATGTGTATTATATATATTTAAAATGTTGAACTGTAATGCCAATCCTGACCTTAAAAGCTTCATTGAAGGTTGTAACAGAATCCATGAGCTCCAAACCAGAAACAAATACCTTTTTGATATTCCAAGAGTACTACTTAATCAAACTAGAAATGCTCTACAAATCAAGGGACTCAGAATGTGGAATGACCTTCCCAATCATGTTAAAGACTGTACCTCTCTCAACCAGTTTAAGATAAAAACTAAGTACTACCTAACTAACTCGCTGTAACCTACCTTACCCTTATAATGTCAACCCATGTCTGTTATTTTTAAACATTGCTGTTTGTCGACCAAATTGTATTTTTTACTGTTTTTCTGCCATGTTCCCCTCTTTTTTTTTATATTTTCTCAACACATTTTATACTTTAATCTCAATTAGTATTAAGTTTTAGTCTTTAGTGTTTTCCTGCCCGAAACGCTTTGCATATTAGTGGCTTGAGGCATTGTATATACTAGCTCTATCTATAAATCCATCAATATTTGTATCACCTCTTGTATGTATGTACTTTACCTGAATAAACATTTGATTTTTTTTATTTATGTACATAATATCTGATTTAGAAAAGAATGTCAAGTGATTTTAAAATATTGTTTAGCTATATTTTGTATGTGGCACTGGAAAATTCAGCTTGTTATCAATGAGAACTACATAGAATTTGCCATCTACTTTATTACCAATCTGGATATTGCCAATTCTTGATTTAAGAAAATGAGGATTATGTAAACAGCATATATAACTGGCTTGAGGAATTGAGACACATTTGGAATTTCATTTATGTAGATGAGAAAGAGTACGTAAGTAATTATCTAAAGAGGGCACCAAGCCAGGAAAGCTATGAAGCACCATTAACTATGTGGAATATAAAAAAATGGTAAATATCACTAAGGATGCCAATTCGAGAACAAAAGCACATAAGGCAAATGATATCCCCCAGCAAAAATCTGATGTCAGAATAATAACAAATTCTGCTTTCAGACAACACTCAGCCCCCTTGTTTAACTCCCTTAACATACTAAACATAATCTCACCACAAATTTTCTTGTGTCAATTACATTTACAAAACCCTGTTCTTAGACGCAAATCCTGCTCTGAAACTCTCCCTGGACAGATGTAATAGGACCCATTATCACCACACCAGAAATAAATATCTCTTTGATATCCTCAGAGTCAAACTTAATGTGTAAACACTCTATGCAAATAAAGGAACCCAGTCTATGGAACTCACTCCCTAATGAATTGAAAAGCTGTCCAACTCTTGCGTCATTCAAAAACAAAACTAAAAAGTACCTAATCTCATCTGCATAGTTTTTTTTACCTTGTTGCTTTAAAATTGTACTGTATCTATTGCTACCCAATCTCCCTATCTTTATGTACCCAATCCGAACATCTTTACCAATGTGGTCATTACTGTCTTCTTATATGTGCTATCAATCTGCTGTACGGTGTCTGTTAATCTTGTTTAAATTACCAATCAAGTTGTCAATGTAATCAACCAGAGCTTTAATATACCAATGTGCTTTAATATACTTACTATTCTCTCTCATCTCATTTTTTTCTTGCAATGTATCTGTTATCATTTTATTAATTCTGCTAGAATTTACCTACTTAAAATTATCTGTTAGATTAAGGACCTGCCCGAAACGCTGCGCGTACTAGTGGCTTTACAAGATTGTAAATACTGTGCTATGCAGTCTCTCTAACCCAATGTACCTTCTTGTATATAAATAAATAAAATAAAATAAACTAAAATATCAAAGGTATCTGATTCATCAAGGATTCTATCGAGGGACAAGTGAGGGACTGTCGGGAAGCAAGATATACGCACCTCCTGTTAGTCAGGTTATTCGACAAGGAAGTGTACGACCGTAAGAGGGACAATGCAATATGAACAATAAAGAGCAGGGAAGCACTCCATTAAGTGCCTATGAATTAAACATGTATGGCTAATACGTAATCTCGTCAGAGCCAATTCTCACCGCCGGTTACGGTGGTAGGAAGAAGGCAAAGGGGGCATGGTACCTTTAGGAGAACGCAGTTTGTCACGAGTAACAGAAGACCAACAACCCTGCTAACGGGCAAGGATTGAAGAATGAATAACTGGATAGAAGACAGAATAAGGAACACCTTTACGGGAGATGGGGCAAGTGCAGAGAGCCTCCTTGGTGAAAAAGTCTGCAGACTCATTTAAGGACACCAATATGGCTTGGGACCCAGCAAAACTCCATTGTCTTAAATCTGCTGGAGATAAGAAACAGACAATGTTGAATTTCGAACACCACAGGATGAACTGGATTAAATGACTACAGAGCCATGAAATGGAGCGGAAGTGTGATGAAAAGTGTGCAAGGAAAAGTACGACATAAGTGAAAGTGAGGAGGGTGTTGTAGGGACTGCACAATGTAGCGAAGACAGTAGCGATCACAGCGATCCTGTAGAGACAGGGTGCCTGTTTCGACATACAGGCTTAGGGTAGGAGTCGAACGCAAGGCACCAGGGCTGAAGATTAACCCAGTATGGTGTAGAGCATCAAGACAGCAAAGAGTAAAATGAGAGGCAGATGAGTAAGCATGACAACCATAATTGAGTTTAGACAGTACAAGAGAGGAGCGTGCTCGTATCAGCTCCCCAGGAAGTATAACTTACCTTAAGTAAGTTAGGGACCTTAAAACATTCAACTCAGAAGTAAGAGATATGGGGAGACCAAGACAAATGAGTGTTAAAGAATAACCCCATAAGTTTAGCAGAATCTATGCACAAAAGGGGATTACCATAAAGCGACTAAGGGGAACGAAGAATGACCTACTTCCAAGTAAAAGTCAGAGCACAAGTTTTAGTTGTGGAGAAGTAGATGCCATGATTGATTGTCCAGGACGACACGGCATCAATCGCAAGTTGAAGATGCCGTTGGAGGAAAGGCAATTCATCACCTCGACATCGAAGGGTAAGATCGCTGACAGAGAGCTGAGAAGATGCCAGAGGAAAGGGAGTAAAGATGATTGAGGGCAACCAGGAAAATGAGCAAGTGCTCAGAACACTACCGTGGGGTACACCTTCGTATTGCCGAAAAGAGGCAGAATGGTACAAACCCTCACTCTAAAGGAACGATTGGAGAGGAAGCTTTGTAGGAAGAGAAGGAGATTACCACGAAGGCCAAAGTAACAGAGTTGGGACAGAATACAGTATGCCATCTCCAGGTGGTGTCGTATGCCTTTTCCAGGTCAAAAAAGGACAACAGCAACAACAGAGATCTTTGCAGCAAAAGCAGTATGAATATAGACATCAGGTTCATCAAGACATCAGTCATGTTTTGACACTTGCGAAAGCCAAATTGAGAATGGGAGAGGTGGCGATAGTGTTCCAAAAACCACATCATACCGTCATTGAACATACATTCAAAGAGTATGGAGACGCAACTCGTGAGGGCAATGGGGCAGATGTCCTTAGGAGCTGTTCCTAGAGGCCCTGGTTTCCGAATAGGAAAAACAAACACCTCAAGCCAGTCTTTAGGGGCAGATGACGACTCGCAGATACGGTTAAACAGATTCAGTATATACTGAAATGTGCATTGAGGGAGATGACATTCATTATGAGATGTTTCGCCATCTGAGCCCGCTGCCATAGAACCGCAATGAGTCAGGGCAGACTGGAGTTTGGAAAGAGAGAAAGGATCATTATAGAGAAGCTGGAGATGCATGTGAAAATCTATGGAACAAGATTCATGAAGGTGCTTACAAATAAGGAAAGATGGAGGAAGACTAGAACTGGAGCCAAGAGTCGAAAAACGGGGAATCCAGTTGGGTGGCAACCGACACTGGATCCACCACAATAGAACCACTGAAGTGAAGGACTGGCGAGATATCTGGAACAAACTTATCCGATATCTTACAGATTTTCTTCCTGATCTGGGGCAGAGAAATATCAGTCGTAATGGTGAAGACAAAAGATTTCAAAATCACACGTTTAGCCATACGGACCGCACTTGTCTTGTGAAATGAAAGAAAACAAACAACCATCAATCTGCATCTGTCTTTCTTCTATGCTGCGCTCTTACAGCAGACAGCCGAAACACAGCCTGCAGTCCACCAGGGAACGCAATTCCACATGCCTCGGGAGGTAGAGCGAGGAATAGAGCGGAGGACAGCGTCAAATATGGTGTGATGAAAAAGGAGTGGGGCTTGAGGGCTAGGCAGATCGGAGTGGTCGAAAAGAGTAGCATGTAGGGTGAATAGATTCCAGTTAGCTTTGGCAAACTGCCACCAAGGGACGGAGACGGAAAGGTGAAAAGAGAAAAAGGTGACAAGGATGGGGAAATGGTTACCGTTATGGAGGTCCCGAAGAACCCGCCATGTGAAATCTAAATAAAGAAACAGGGGCAGGAGAGAAAGATCAAGACAGCAGACGGTGCAAAAGCAGGTATCAACATAAGTGGGTTCACCAGAATTCAGAAGAGACAGAGAAGAACAGAGGATGAACCCTTCGGGAAGGCGGCCCCATGTGCAGAACATCGCCCTAGAGAGTATGCCGACAGGTAAAATCAACCAACAGGAGCATAGGCTCTGGTAAAGAGTCCAATAGGTGTTTAAGACCAGGAAGAGAAAGTGGGAAATTTGGGGAGAGATAAATGGAACAGACTGTATACCAATTACTCAAAACATATGGGCCACAGAACACTCAATGTGCAACTGGAAAAGTATGGGGACGAAGGTAATATCAGTACGAATCAAAAGACCAGTAGTGTTATGGGCCCTAGCAAAAAATGGAGGGGGGAAGAGAATGGCGAAACCACGGAAGTGACCAGGACAAGTGCCAAGCATCGGCTGCTGGAGACAGACACAAAGCAGTGAAAACTGTGATATCCGAAGCTGGAATTCATAGAAGTTGGCATAAAATACACGAATATTCAAATGAAGAATAAACATTGTCAAAAATAGAGAGAATAGAAATAGAGAACACGGGTCAAACAAAGGCAAATTAAAACAATATACTAAGTAAGATCAGGATCAGTGAAATTGGGGTTATGGGGCATAGATAAATCTAGCAAGAACAGGTAAATCTATCAAGAACAGGTAAATCTATCAAGAACAGGTAAATCTAGCAAGAACAGGTAAATCTGTCAAGAACAATGGAGTCAAGGTAGTGGTAGGATGAACCAGAGGGGGACTGACAGGGGTCCAGAGCAGCATTGGAGAGGAGTGGTCAAGGCAATCAGGGAGAGGAGGGGCAGAAACAGGGGAGCGCACCTCATCAAGGGCAGCATCCAAGAGAGAATTGAGGGCCAAGGGAATTTCCATATTTGGGACAGAGGACTTAACCACTGAAATGGGAGGGGGATTCAGGGATAGAGTCGGAGTCGGAAGATGAGGAAGAGATTGATGCCTTCTGACCTGCTGGGGAGAAAGAAGAGGAGCCAGGCTTATGTTTCTAATATAGACAGGTGTGCCAGCAGCATCGTACTGGGCGACAGCCGTTGCAGTCTCAACAGGGGTAGGAGATCAGGAGCAGTCAATATGAAGATTGCTGGGAGGAGGGACAACGACCTGGATGGACAGACGTGTGGAGGGCCAAAATACAAGAGGGGAGGGCCGAGAAGGAAAAGAGGGCACAGGAGACAGGGAAGACTGGAAAGGAGGGAAGGAAGGAAGGAAGGAAGGAAGGAAGGAAGGAAGGAAGGAAGGAAGGAAGGAAGGAAGGAAGGAAGGAAGGAAGGAAGGAAGGGAGGAAGGGAAGGGAGACACCAGACAGAGAACCAGGAGGAAGACCCTCTGGCCCAGAATTCAGTAGAGCAGGTGAGGTGGTGGTGGTGGTGGTGGTGTCCAGGTCCATGGCCCGGAAACGGTTGCAAAACTGAGATAGGGAGTGGGAGAGGGCGACAAGTGGAACGCAATATACGAGTATAAGACATGCCAGAGGAAGATAAAAGATGGCGTACTTGGCGTCTCACCTCACGAAAAGATAAATGATTCTGATGTTTCAAATTGAGGATGGCTTCCTCAAATTTGTATTGCACACATGGGCAGGAGAAGGTAGGGTCGGCATCACTGCAAATGATGCTGTGAGCTTGGGAAGAAAAGCACTGTCTTATAATGACCTGAGTATCCACACAAGGGGCATAGAGACTCGGCACTTTTGCATTTGAAGGGACCATGCCCAAATTTCCAGCACCTATTCCAGAGGGGAGGAGAACAGATGCTCCTTCAGGAGAATCTGGCACCAGCAAGAATTACGGAAGACGGAAGGGACCTACTATCAAAAGTGATCTTCATTACACAAAGAGACTGGCCAGGATGACCACGTGGGAGGTTGAGTAACATATCAATCTGGAGCATTGAATGGCCTTGGGTTTCAAGGATATGTTTACTATCCTTGTGGCAATCTATTGGGGCAATATTTATATATATATATATATATATATATATATATATATATATATATATATATATATATATATATATATATATATATATATATATGCGAACAAGCCTGAATGGTCCCCAGGACTATATGCGAATGAAAACTCACACACACCCCAGAAGTAACTCGAACCCATACTCTCAGGAGCAACGCAACTGGTAACTACAGGGCGCCTTAATCCAGGACTTAATAGTCCTGGGGACCATTCAGGCTTGTTCGCATTTGTGTTCCTCACGTGTGCCCCAAAGAATGAGGTGATTTGGTGAAATGCTATGCCCAAGATTACCATCCGAGTTGCCGTCGGGGTGTCGTGACGCTGAACCCCGGTTCATTCCGAACACAGCGATTACACAACACATAACACCTTGCCTCAGCAACCGTTACTACCACCTATACTCCTACACACACCAGACCCTTGAGGCGTACCACTAGGTTTGTACTGGAACACATTGAATGAACATATGGAAGGTATTTAAAGGCCGTCGGGTTTTGTCATTTAATTACAAAGAATAGACTCTGACAAATAATACTATATTAATTAACATACTCTATTAGGTCAATACACTTCCAATACCCATAGACCACTTGACCTCCGCGATCACCACCCACACTCGTAACTTCCGCCTAAGTCCCTAATACGGAATGATTACTACAACGCTCCACACCCGGTTAGTCTTTCATTCAATACTCACATACTGCAGACTTAACTTGGTCACTAAGATCACAACAGGCTCTCGCATAGCTGTCTGCTACACTTCGCTGCTGCCACAAACGGGGATCCAAAGGACTTGCTAGTTCAACCTCCACAATCAGACTCACTCCAGCCAACCATGGCCTCAATCATTTCACCACGCCTCTTGAGGAAGGTATAATCCGATTAACCTTATCCCTAGAGCGGTAACCTTGTTCCTAGAAGCCTGACGAAGAATAATTCCTCTTTCCAGGAATTATTAATTTGGCTAAACAGCTTCGGTCTTAATCCATTGACCTTTCTTAGATATGTGATCCATAGTCTGTCTACTTACATGTACTTTCAATCATCATTCGTTAAGTGTTGTAGTAATGATCCTCTAGCTAACAATTCCTACTAACTTGTGGATTACAACACCACTCCCCTCCTTAAACACGCATATGTCCCCATATGCATCATTGCAATGGTTCCATTAGTGCAAGGACCTGGAGGATGCACCCACCATATGTGTACAACTAAAAAATCATCCAATAAGTTCATCATACACACAATGAAATAAATTAAAATTTTCCCCGACATGACTCACAACACTTCTCCAACATATACATTATATTCACATCATAGCACAGGTAAAATAGTCTGTAATAATTTTTCCCATCTCCAACAATGCACATATACCTAAACTGCTGACATATAGTTACATACAAACATAACCATAAAATTACATGGACCAGAATGCTGGCACTTAAACAGAAATGACACTAGTCATTAATATACACACAACACATATATATCTAAGGTTCTTCATCCTTAGTAACAAGTTAATAATTTAACATCTTGCCCTGTACTGTTAACATAAGGGCTTACAATGATCACACAATGTTTCACTGGCCTCCTCCAAAATTGGCAGCATCACCTCTCTTGTCTTCGTGTCCCATGGTTGCTAGGTCATAGATCCTCCATGACCCAGACAAAACCCAGGCTGTCCAGCCTGGTGAATGTTGTCAATGTCCCATCGTTGCTCTGAGCTAACGTGATCCTGGCCTCCAGAGCAACGGAGATTCCTACCCCAGGGTCATGTTCCCTTGGGTCTGTGCTGACGTCTCGTTCCAGGGCACCAATCCCAGAACGCTGTAGATCCCTCACAGCTCTCTGGTCTAGGCCCATCCGCCCAGAGTGTGTCCACCTGTATTCACACCTTCCCGACCGCTGTACCTGCAAAATATTCCCTCGGAGCCCCCTGGCTCGATCCCATTATTACATAACCCCCTCGGCTCCTTACTCTCTCCCCGTATATAGCCTGAGCACAGCTGCAAAACCATTGCAGCTGGCCCTTATCCCTGCTTTGATGTCAGGGGGCGAATTTCGCCTATAACGTCACGTTGGCTTCACTTCCACCCCCCTTTTTTTCTAGAATAACTGAGTGTAGCCTCATAGCTTCCCTTCTACTCTACCTGAAGCTCTGTGACATGATCCCGGGGGACCTTCTCAAGCCTAACACTCAGTAATGGTGCCGATGAGGTAATATACAGTATATACATACACATACATTATCACAATAAATACCTCATTAAAATAATTTCACAACTAATGTCACTAAAGCATCATACTGCCACTGGCTCGCTTCTAGCGAGATTCCTGTAACAACTTAATTAATGAGAAATTAGTATATCTACTTGGCTCGCTCCCTGCAACCACCAACACCTGAAATTTTGAAATTCTACATTATAATCTTATCCATAATACTTACCCACTCCGACACACCATCACCTCTGGTCAACCCAACCACTGATGACCTCATTATAACACCACGTCTCTCAACAGCCAGGCTCTGCGTCCTGACGCACCTGACCTCATTACACCGATACTCACCGTACCCACCACCACCTGGCCTCCTGTGCCGCTATGTACTCCACAACACCACACTCCATCCCAGGCGTCCAAACGCCACTACACTACACCACCCAATGGCGTCCCCAACGCTATCAACCCTCGGCGTCTCCAGTGCCATCAACACCACGCACGGCGTCCCCAATGCCCTCAACACAACACACGGCGTCCCCAACGCCCTCAACACAACACACGGCGTCCCCAACGCCCTCAACACAACACACGGCGTCCCCAACGCCCTCAACACAACACACGGCGTCTCCAACGCCCTCAACACAACACACGGCGTCTCCAACGCCCTCAACACAACACACGGCGTCCCCAACGCCCTCAACACACGGCGTTAAAATTAACAGTAATGCTACACATGCTACACCTTGGCGCTACAATGCCAACAATTAATGTCATGCACTATACTACATCCATGATATCCACAGTGAAAACATGCACATTTCACTACAGTAAATACTATGCATTACGCTGGCGTCTAATAAGCCACTACACATGCATTACACTACACACCCCGGCGTACAAACGCCAATACACAACCATGCACTACACTTGGCGTCCAAACACCAATCCACACTGCGTCGCCAGCTCTGGACGCAACACACCCCCACCAACGGGACACGCTCCCTGTGTCCCAAGGTAACACTCTCCATAATGCTACCTGTACCCACTAAAAATCTCCATGGCCCTCTCCAGGGTACACTAGACGGCGAACCCTAGACGTCAAATTATGCGTCGCTCGCTATGCCAAGGCGTCCATAATTCACTGCGCCTATTTTCTGTATCTACACCTGACAACGCCGGAACTCGCACAGTACTTTAGGTAATATTTCATTATCCTTAAAATATTCGATTTACACGTTACATGAAATTTAATTAACTTCAAATTACGTAGTTTTCACGCTTGATTTGTCCTTAGCAACGGTTTCTCACTATTACCACCATACCGACGATATAAAACAAGCTCCAAGGTGAGGCTTGCTTGGCCCACCCATCGCTTGGCGCGCACATGGCCAACGCTGGCCCACATTCACCCGCGCTAGTTTACCTCGCCACGCAGTATAATCCGCACTACGAACACTGTATAATCCGCACTACGAACACTGTATAATCCGCACTACGAACACTGCACTTGTTTTGGATCCCGATGCTTCAGTGGTCCAGACTTGCATCTTAGCCGTCTCTCGTTGAGGGAATCTGGAAAGAAAGAAATAAACCCCACATGTGCCCCACAATGGCCTAGTCCCTTTAATTAACTAACTCCTCTGACCTGGTCTCACCTGACCCTTCTTTCCTCCGTCTAGTAACCCCCATTCTCACCACAACCCGACGTCCACCATTTCCCGAACATTCCCTCACCAACTAAACCAGAACCACACTTCCTTCATCTCGCAAAGTGTTCCAAAACCTGTTTGCGCTGCCACCAAATATGTCGTGACGCTGAACCCCGGTTCATTCCGAACACAGCGATTACACAACACATAACACCTTGCCTCAGCAACCGTTACTACCACCTATACTCCTACACACACCAGACCCTTGAGGCGTACCACTAGGTTTGTACTGGAACACATTGAATGAACATATGGAAGGTATTTAAAGGCCGTCGGGTTTTGTCATTTAATTACAAAGAATAGACTCTGACAAATAATACTATATTAATTAACATACTCTATTAGGTCAATACACTTCCAATACCCATAGACCACTTGACCTCCGCGATCACCACCCACACTCGTAACTTCCACCTAAGTCCCTAATACGGAATGATTACTACAACGCTCCACACCCGGTTAGTCTTTCATTCAATACTCACATACTGCAGACTTAACTTGGTCACTAAGATCACAACAGGCTCTCGCATAGCTGTCTGCTACACTTCGCTGCTGCCACAAACGGGGATCCAAAGGACTTGCTAGTTCAACCTCCACAATCAGACTCACTCCAGCCAACCATGGCCTCAATCATTTCACCACGCCTCTTGAGGAAGGTATAATCCGATTAACCTTATCCCTAGAGCGGTAACCTTGTTCCTAGAAGCCTGACGAAGAATAATTCCTCTTTCCAGGAATTATTAATTTGGCTAAACAGCTTCGGTCTTAATCCATTGACCTTTCTTAGATATGTGATCCATAGTCTGTCTACTTACATGTACTTTCAATCATCATTCGTTAAGTGTTGTAGTAATGATCCTCTAGCTAACAATTCCTACTAACTTGTGGATTACAACAGGGGAAGTGGCTCAAATAGCCTTGGCTATCACTTCCTTTTGACGGCCGTGATGGTCAAGTGGATTAAGGCGCCCTGTAGTTACCAGTTGCGTTGCTCCTGGGAGTATGGGTTCGAGTCACTTCTGGGGTGTGAGTTTTCATTCATATATATATATATACATATATATATATATATATATATATATATATTATTATATATGACCGAAAAAGTAAGATTAATAATTCTAACATGAATTTTCTCAATATTTCTTATGTCTCTTTTCACTGTTGATAGTAATTGAAAAATCAATTCTCCAAAATTCATTTTTATTTCAAGTCTGACGCGACACTTGAACGCGTTTCGTAATAACTTATTACATTTTCAAAGACTTTTAGTTTACACACACACAACTATAACCTGCAAACACTAAACAGAGTTCTTACTATGCTATGATTTAAGCAGCTTTCATTTCATACCTGCATTTTGGGTGAGGTGATATGTTACAATCAGTTTTGGATGAGGTGAACAGAACTTTTTAACACAGGACAGAACACGAAACAATGGGTATTAATTGAGTAAATTGAAGGTAAGGATGGAAGTAACTGCAAAGGGCCTATTAGCCCATATTTCCTGATGCTGCTATATTGAGGCAGTCTTGAAGTGGGTAGAATATAGTTGTGCATTAATTGGCTGTTGATTGCTGGTGTTGACTTCTTGATGTGTAGTGCCTCGCAGATGTCAAGCCGCCTGCTATCGCTGTATCTATCGATGATTTCTGTGATGTTTGCTAAGATTTCTCTGGTGATGGTCTGGTTGTGGATAGAGATTATATGTTCCTTAATGGAGCCCAGTTGCTTATGCATCATTAATTGCCTGGAAGGAGATGTTGTTGTCTTGCCTATATACTGAGTTCTTTGAGGCTTACAGTCCCCAAGTGGGCATTTGAAGGCATAGACGACATTGGTCTCTTTTTAAGCATTCTGCTTTGTGTCTGGAGAGTTTCTCATGAGTAGGTTGGCCGTTTTTTTTGTTTTATAGTAAATCGTCAGCTGTATCTTCTGATTTTCGTCTGTGGGGATAACGTTTCTATTAACAATATTTTCTGGACCATTTCCTCCGTGTTATGAGCTGTGGAAAAGAAGTTCCTGTAAAATAGTCTAATAGGGAGTATAGGTGTTGTGTTAGTTGTTTCTTCAGAGGTTGCATGGCGTTTCACCTTCCTTCTTATGATGTCTTCAACGAAACCATTGGAGAAGCTGTTGTTGACTAGGACCTGTCTTACCCTACAGAGTTCTTCATCGACTTGCTTCCATCCTGAGCTGTGGCTGAGAGCACGGTCGACATAAGCATTAACAACGCTCCTCTTGTACCAGTCTGGACAGTCACTGTTGGCATTCAGGCACATTCCAATGTTTGTTTCCTTAGTGTGGAAACCTCCGCTCCTTTCCACGACCGTTACATCTAGAAAGGGCAGCTTCCCATCCTTCTCCATCTCGTAATTGAAACGCAACAAAGAATTCTGCTCAAATGCCTTCTTCAGCTTCTGCAGAAGTCTGACATTAGGAACCTGTGTAAAAATGTCGTCAACATACCTGCAGTATATGGCCAGTTTCAAGTTCATGTCGACTAAGACCTTTTGTTCGATGGTACCCATGTAGAAGTTCGCAAACAGGACACCTAGGGGAGAACCCATGGCGACCCCATCTACTTGCTTATACATGTGCCCATCCGGGCTCAAGGAGGGTGCCTCTTTAGTACAAGCTTGGAGTAGTTTCCTTAGAATGTTTTCTGGTATGTCAAGAGGAGTACAGGCCGGATCACGATACACTCTGTCCGCTATCATCCCGATTGTTTCATCCACATGTACGTTGGTAAACAGTGATTCTAAGTCCAACGAGGTTCTTATCCCTATGGCCCGTATTCCCCGCAGTAAGTCAATATGTTGCTTTGGAGACTTCAGGCTGAAGGCGCAAGGGACATAAGGAGTCAGCAAGCCGTTGAGTCGCTTCACCAGTCTGTACGTGGGATTGGCTGAAGGGGTTTCCAGGCTTATGTGTCTTGATATTTCCATACGCATATACTAATATATATATATATATATATATATATATATATATATATATATATATATATATATATATATATATATATATATATATATATATATTTTATATATGTATATATATATACTGTACATATATATATATATGTCGTACCTAGTAGCCAGAACGCACTTCTCAGCCTACTATGCATGGCCCGATTTGCCTAATAAGCCAAGTTTTCATGAATACTTATATTTTCTCTAATTTTTTTCTTATGAAATGATAAAACTACCCATTTCATTATGTATGAGGTCAATTTTTTTTTATTGGAGTTAAAATTAACGTAGATATATGACTGAACCTAACCAACCCTACCTAACCTAACCTAAACAAACTCAACTACGTCAATAATTTATGTTCTTAATATAATATAATAATAATAATTCAAATAAACTAACTGCAAACAATTTATTGAAAATAAAATAAATCACTCGGCCTATTAGGCAAATCGGGCCTTGCATAGTAGGCCGAAAAGAGGGTTCTGGCTACTAGGTATGACATTATATATATATATATATATATATTATATAATATATATATATATATATATATATATATATATATATATATATATATATATATATATATATATATACATGTCGAACCTAGTAGCCAGAACGCACTTCTCAGCCTACTATGCAAGGCCCGATTTGCCCAATAAGCCAAGTTTTCATGAATTAATTGTTTTTCGGCAACCTAACCTACCTAACCTAACGTAACCTAACTTTTTCGGCTACCTAACCTAACCTAACCTATAAAGATAGGTTAGGTTAGGTAGGGTTGGTTAGGTTCGGTCATATATCTACGTTAATTTTAACTACAATTAAATAAAATTGACCTCATACATAATGAAATGGGTAGCTTTATCATTTCATAAGAAAAAAATTAGAGAAAATATATTAATTCAGGAAAAGTTAGCTTATTAGGCAAATTGGGCCTTGCATAGTAGGCTGAGAAGTGCGTTCTGGCTACTAGGTACGACATATATATATATATATATATATATATATATATATATATATATATATATATATATATATATATATATATATATATATATATATATAGTAGTATCTTTTGGTAGCAGTCTTTCTTGAAAACACATGTTGTTAAATATGACCGAAAAGGTAATATTAATGATTTTAACATGTATTTTCTCAATATTTCTTATGTTTCTTTTCACTGTCAATGGTAATTGAAAAATCAATTCTCCAAAATTTATTTTTATTTCTAGTCTGACATGATGCCTGAACACATTTCGTAATAACTTATTATATTTTCAAAGACTTTAGTTTACACACACAACTGTAACCTGTAAACACTCATCATACATCCATACTTATACTCGCATTTGGGTGATGTGATATATGGTACAACAGTTTTGGGTGAGGTGAACAAACTTGGGACAAGCACAAGACAAAACATGAAACAATGGGTATAACTTTAAATATAAAGTATAAATAACACACACAAAAGGAACATTGGGTTTGTTAGTGGTACATAGTATGGTGTTTACATTCTTGTAAAGCTACTAGTACATGCAGCGTTTCCAGAAGGTTCTTAATCTAATGGATAATTTTAAGTAGGTAAATTGTAGCAAAATTTATAAAAAGTTGATAGATACTTTGTAAAAAAAAAAATGAGAGAGATTACTAGGTATATTAAAGCACATCAATAGCTCTGATTGATTGCATTGACAGCTATCAACAGTCGCTACATGGTGCAGGAGAATAACTGTGTAAATCCTAGCATTTAACAAGGCATTTTTGTTGATCCGAACCGGGGTTTCCCAATGCAGGACAACGAGGCTAAGCAGACAGCAGCTTCCCGAGAAGGAGCTGCAAAGAAACACGTACCAGTAGGCGTGGGGATAAAAATGACAAAGGTATCCACCAAATCAACTAGGTGTTTATGGATGAATAAATCATCAGGACGAGTAGAATCAACATGACTAAGATCAAAATACTTAGTCCATGCAGCAGAACCAAATAAAGCTTGGAACATATTAGAACTGGAAGGAATCGTGTGAGTGTGACTGCGGAGGGAACAGCACCGAGCACCCCCAGTATGAGCGGGGGGGGGGGGGGGGGGACAAAGAGGCCAAGTTGTTACAATGAGAGATGGAGCCACTCCATGTGATGAGGTGGTCATCATTGGGAGCTTGAGGCTCAACCCAGCCACAGAGGTGGGAGGGGGAGCAGATAGGGGTAGTTGGGACCTGGTGGACCAAGCACTCACAAGTCAGGTAGTAGAAGAGCTCCCAGAACCCCATCAAGCAGGGAGAGTCAGGAGCTGCCTGATCTGGGACCAATGCAGTGTGGGCTACAGAGCCCAGCTTTCCATCACAGTCCGACTTGGGGGCCTGGTCTCCCACCCCTCACGTCTTAGAAGTTAAAAAGAGGGTCAGATATCAGCATGTAAATGAATGAGTAAACATTTCATCAACAAACAAGGCCCCATACCCACCATGGAGCCACAATTAGAGGATAGGACACCCAACAAGACAAAGGCCCCCACCCACAAGGGTGGAGGGCCCTTGTCTGGTGGGGTTATCTTGAGGTTATCTTGAGATGATTTCGGGGCTTTAGTGTCCCCGCGGCCCGGTCCTCGACCAGGCCTCCACCCCCAGGAAGCAGCCCGTGACAGCTGACTAACACCCAGGTACCTATTTACTGCTAGGTAACAGGGGCATTCAGGGTGAAAGAAACTTTGCCCATTTGTTTCTGCCTCGTGCGGGAATCGAACCTGCGCCACAGAATTACGAGTCCTGCGCGCTATCCACCAAGCTACGAGGCCCCCACGAAGGGGGCTACGAGGGGTGCACTGTAGATATACGCCCTACAATCGCAACCATAGGAATCAACAGCCCGTCAAGATATAATGGAAGCTCAGCACGATATAATTGGGCTCAGCAATGAAGGAAAAGATTGACAATAAAGGTGTCCTCTTGCTCGACAATGCCGAGTACCACAGTTTTACGGGTGAGAGGGTGTGCCTCCCCAAAAACCCGGTGTCTAAACAGAAGAAAACATCTGAAAGAATAATCAAGAATTGCAAAACGTCACAAGGAAATAGCAATTAAACAGGAGAATTGGGAAGGAAAAATTAAACTTAATAGGAAAAAGTATTCAGCACAATTAGCGAAGATGGCAGCAAGAGCATTAGGCTTCAAAAGGACAGAGGACACTGTCCAATGGAGCATTACACTCTAGCATCTGCCAACCAAGCCCCCTCATGATGGCAATGGGCTGGAAAGGGAGGGGGAGATGAGAAAGACGAGAGGGTGAAGAATACTGCCCAGTGTAACACCAGTGTTAATAGGTAGAGTGGGTGAATTGGAATCATTCACAGAGACATACTGGAGCCTGTCACTAAGGTAAGACTCTAGGTATTGGAGGGATTAACCTCTTACTCCGTAATGTTGTAATTTAAGAAAGTTAATGTGTTAACAGTGTAAAAAAGTCTTAACGTAGGTCAACAAATAAATGAACAAGGGTACTCATTTCTTCCAAGAGCTGCATATATAAAGTTAATCATACTAATTGGTGCATGATTGGTCCTTTTTTGGGCCTGAAACCATTATGGCAAGAACTAAGTAAATTTTGTTTTGCTAAATAGGATTAAGGCTGCTTGTAGATTAACTCTTTAAAATATTTTAGACAAAATCTGCAGAGTTGATATTGGTCTATAATTGTTGACTTCAGTGAGATTGACACTTTAATGGACTAAGGTTACTCTTGCTTTTTTTCCCCTTAGAATATCAGCAAAGGTTTGGAGTTCAAATGATTTGTTGTAGAGCAATGAAATGGCTGGAGCTAAAAACTAGAGGTTTCTTTGAAAATTAGGGTTGGTATGTGAACATATGATATCTGTGCATGGGGTTCATTCATCCACTGCAAATTATCTGATGCTCATCACCACCCAATAAAAATCTGCTATCAGAACAATAAAATTGTCTTCAAACAACACACAGCCTCTCTGTTTAAATCCATGAACATGCTAAATATACACTCGCTCTACACATTCTCTTGTGCTATTTACATGTACAAAACCTTGTTCCTAAATGCTAATCCTGATCTGAAACTCTCCATTGATAGATGTAATAGAACCCACGAGCACCACAACATAAATAAATATCTGTTTGATATAAATTGACAGTCATGCTAATATAATTGCCAGTATGGTTTATGTAATTCACAATCATCTTAATATAATTGCCAGTTAGGATAATATAATTGACAGAGGATTATACGAATCACGATAATATTATTGCTAATCAAGCTAATATAATTTTGAAACAGGCTTTTTCACCCACAGGGTTATTGATCGATGGAACCGACTACCCGCCAATGCCATAACTGCCAAAATGTGCTGAATTTCAAAATATACCAGGAAAAAATCAAGGAAAATTGGGGGGGGGGGGAAGGGAATCTTCAACAAGCTGCCAGCTTCCCGTTTTTATCAAGGCCACTAGGGTTAGTGGCCCTCAGGTAAATCAGGTAAAATATTATTCCAAGATAATTACAGCATAACTGATAAAGTTAGGCTAGAGTAATATAAATTTCTGGTAAATTTAGAGTGATGTAAATTTCTTGAGTAATATAAATTTAAATTTCATATTAACTTGACTGACAGTTATAAATGCCAATCTGCCTTCAATAAACTCTTCGGTGAAATATTTATAATCAAGAGTATTATTCATAAATATGCCTAAACAAAAAATATAAAATAGACATCAGTTTGCATATGAATCTGATGAGAAAATTCCTTGATTAACCTACATTTCCCTATCAATCAAATGGTCTCATCTTAAGTACGTCTCAGACTGTCTTCTTCACCAGCACCAATGCTAAATAATATTACAACAATAATGTCCATAACTTAGCTACAGAGTATATTACATTTTAAATAAATTTTCACAGAGAACAAAAACAGAAAACACATTATTATTTACATCAATATGAAGAAAAACATTTAAAGCTTTGATTTATCTTTGCTAAACTAAAGAGAAAAAAAAACTAAACTAAAAAAAAAAAATAAAACAAATATTTCTATACTTATAAGCAATTTTGAATTTTCCTATAGTGACAGCTTCTCTAGTTCTTGCTTGGTCATTTAACTTTCATAAAAGAACAATATAATAAAATATCTTGATCTTTACCTTTCATGGTGAAGTGTATTTCTCAAACAAAATAGAATTACCTTTGAAGAACATCCAACTGACATTGTGATAGCAAACTGTTAGATTAAAGTTAAGTTACTATACCTGTATGTGCCTCATTATCCTTCAACATTCTCTTATTTACCTTCCACACTCTAAATGTTTAGCCTATTATCTGCATGTATCATTTTGTGCCTCTTCACATCACTAAGACGACTGAATCTCTTCCCACACGCGGGACACTCGTGAGGCTTGTCACCTGAATGCACTAACATGTGCCTTATTATATTTCCACGTACTCTAAATTTTTTGCCACACTCGGCACATTGAAAAGGTCTCTCATCCACATGCACCATCCTGTGAGTCTTCATATTTCCATGCTGACTGAATCTCTTCCCACACTCTGGACACTCATGAGGTCTGTCACCTGAATGCACTAACATGTGAGTCGTCATACTTCCACGTTGACTGAATCTCTTCCCACACTCTGGACATTCATGAGGTTTGTCACCTGAATGCACTAACATGTGGCTTATTATATTTCCACGTACTCTAAATTTTTTGCCACACTCGGTACATTGAAAAGGTCTCTCATCCACATGCACCATCCTGTGAGTCTTCATATTTCCACGATCACTGAATCTCTTCCCACACTCTGGACACTCGTGAGGTTTGTCACCTGAATGCACTAACATGTGCCTTATTATATTTCCACGTTCTCTAAATTTTTTGCCACACTCGGCACATTGAAAAGGTCTCTCATCCACATGCACCATCCTGTGAGTCTTCATATTTCCACGATCACTGAATCTCTTCCCACACTCTGGACACTCGTGAAGTTTATCACCTGAATGCACTAACATGTGAGTCTTCATACTTCCAAGACGACTGAATCTCTTCCCACACTCTGGACACTCATGAGGTTTATCACCTGAATGCACTAACATGTGACGTTTCACATCTCCAGGACGGGTGAATACCTTCTGACACTGTGGACACTGGTGAGGTTTCTCACCTGAATGCACTAACATGTGAGTCTTCACATGTGAAGGACGGGTGAATACCTTCGGACACTGTGGACACTGGTGAGTCTTCATCTTCTTTATGACAGGTGGTTTGTGTGAAGGTTTTCTCCCCCGGATGTTGGGAGAAGCGTCAAGGCTTGAGTGTTGTTTCTTAGAGTTAGACTTGATGTGAGCACTTGGCGCTCAATGGTGGTGCTTCTTCTTTATGGTAGGTGCAGTTTGTGTCAAGGTTTTCCCTCAATGCTCGTGCTGGACATCACCGGCGGGAGCTGCTAAAATGGTGGCGGTTGTTTACCCTCTCATCACCTGAGCGTTCCAACGTTTTTATCTGGGTCTACTTATCATTTTTCCTACTTATTTTTGTTTATAACTGGTCATTTACAATTAACACTTGTATTTATATTCATGTTTTTCAATCAAAGAATGTACTTAAAATTGTTTCTTTAAACATAAAGCCACACGATTATACTTTTTGAAGAAAATAGCTCTCCCATAGTGGATGCACTACATGCGCAGAGTTGACCGACAAGAGTTTCATATTCACTTTTATCTATCTATCTGATTCAGATTCAGATTCAGATGTTTATTCAGGTAAGGTATATACATACAAGTGATGTTACATTAATGGATTGATATATAGATAGAGCTAGTACATACAATGCCTAAAGCCACTATTACGCAATGCGTTTCGGGCAAGAAAAACATTAATATCTAGAACTTAATACTAATTGAGCATAAAGAATAAAAAGTGTTGAGAACAAATACAAATAAAGATAAAACAAGGGGGAACATGACTGAAAAAGCAGCACAAATACAATAGGTTGACAAACAGTGTTGATTAAAAAAAAAAAGAAAATAACAGACATGGGTTGACAATAGATTCAGATTCAGATTCAGATGTTTATTCAGGTAAGGTATATACATACAAGTGATGTTACATTAATGGATTGATATATAGATAGAGCTAGTACATACAATGCCTAAAGCCACTATTACGCAATGCGTTTCGGGCAAGAAAAACATTAATATCTAGAACTTAATACTAATTGAGCATAAAGAATAAAAGATGTTGAGAACAAATACAAATAAAGATAAAAAAAAGGGGGAACATGACTGAAAAAGCAGCACAAATACAATAGGTTGACAAACAGTGTTTATTAAAAAAAAGAAAAAAAAAAAAAGAAAAAAAAAAAAAAAAAAAAAAAAAAAAAAATAACAGACATGGGTTGACCATAGAGGAGTGAGGTAGATTACAGGGAATTTATTAGGTAGTGTTTAGTTTTTATCTTAAACTGGTTGAGAGAGGTACAGTCTTTAACATGGTTGGGAAGGTCATTCCACATTCTGGGCCCCTTGATTTGCAGAGCATTTCTAGTTTGATTAAGACGTACTCTAGGAATATCAAAACTGTATTTATTTCTGGTGTGGTGCTCATGGGTTCTGTTACAACCTTCTATGAAGCTTTTAAGATCAGGATTGGCATTATAGTTTAGCGTTTTATATATGTATAATACACATGAGAGAATGTGCAGTGACTTAATATCTAACATATTAAGAGATTTGAGTAGGGGTACCGAGTGATGTCTGGGGCCAGAGTTGGATATTGTTCTAATAGCGGCTTTGTGTTGGGTAATTAGAGGACGTAAGTGATTTTGGGTAGTAGAACCCCAAGCACAAATACCATAGTTGAGATAAGGATAGATAAGGGAGTAATAGAGAGTCACCAGAGCAGGGCGTGGTACATAATATCTGATCTTAGAAAGAATGCCCACAGTTTTTGAAACTTTTTTTGATATATTTAGAATGTGTCCCTGGAAATTCAGCTTGTGGTCAATGAGAATGCCAAGGAATTTGCCATCTAATTTGTTACAAATTTGGTAGGAGTAAGTTAGGTAAGTTAGGGGTAAGTTAGAGGTAGGGGTAAGTTAGAGGAGTGAGGTAGATTACAGGGAATTTATTAGGTAGTGTTTAGTTTTTATCTTAAACTGGGTGAGAGAGGTACAGTCTTTAACATGGTTGTGAAGGTCATTCCACATTCTGGGCCCCTTGATTTGCAGAGCATTTCTAGTTTGATTAAGACATACTCTAGGAATATCAAAACTGTATTTATTTCTGGTGTGGTGCTCATGGGTTCTGTTACAACCTTCTATGAAGCTTTTAAGATCAGGATTGGCATTATAGTTTAGCGTTTTATATATGTATAATACACATGAGAGAATGTGCAGAGACTTAATATCTAACATATTCAGAGATTTGAGTAGGGGTACCGAGTGATGTCTGGGGCCAGAGTTGGATATTGTTCTAATAGCAGCTTTGTGTTGGGTAATTAGAGGACGTAAGTGATTTTGGGTAGTAGAACCCCAAGCACAAATACCATAGCTGAGATAAGGATAGATAAGGGAATAATAGAGAGTCACCAGGGCAGGGCGTGGTACATAATATCTGATCTTAGAAAGAATGCCCACAGTTTTTGAAACTTTTTTTGATATATTTAGAATGTGTCCCTGGAAATTCAGCTTGTGGTCAATGAGAATGCCAAGGAATTTGCCATCTAATTTGTTACAAATTTGGGTATTGTTTATTTTGAGATTTATATGACTAGAGGATTTATTGCCAAACAGAATATAGAAAGTTTTGTCAATGTTAAGGGTGAGTTTGTTGGCAGTTAGCCAAAGATGGACTTTATTTAGCTCAGTATTTACTGTGGCATTTAGAGCAAGAGGGTCAGGACTAGAGTAAATGAAGGTTGTGTCGTCAGCAAATAGAATTGGTTTGAGGTGTTGGGAGGCATTTGGAAGGTCATTAATGTAGATGAGAAAGAGGAGAGGGCCAAGTATGCTGCCCTGAGGAACACCAATGTTGATGGGTAGGGTGGGAGAAATTGTATTATTCACAGAAACATATTGGAGCCTGTCAGTAAGGTAGGACTCGAGGTATTGTAGGGAGTGTCCTCTGACTCCATAATGATGTAATTTAAGAAGAAGGTTATGGTGGTTGACAGTATCAAAAGCTTTAAGCAGGTCCACAAATAACCCAACAGGGAACTCCTTTTTATCAAGAGCTGTATGAATCGAGTTAAGCATACTAATAAGTGCATCGTTAGTGCTTTTTTTGGGTCTGAAGCCATATTGGCAAGGGCTAAGTATATTGAGTTTGGCTAGATATGAGTAAAGCTGCTTATATACAAGTTTTTCAAAAATTTTTGACAAGTTTGGCAGGATTGATATAGGTCTGTAGTTGTTAACATCTGTGGGGTCACCACATTTGTGGACAGGCGTTACTCTCGCTTTTTTTAGATTACCTGGAAAGGTTTGGAGTTCAAGTGACTTGTTGAAGAGCAAAGCAATAGCAGGGGCTAAAGATCTGGAGGCTTTTTTGTAAATTAAAGTTGGTATCTCCTCAAGGGCACCAGACTTGGTTTTAAGGGAAAGGATTATCTCATTGACGTCAGTGGAGTTAATAGGCTTTAGGTACAGAGACTGTGGATAGTTACCTGTAAGATAGTCCTTAATGTCAGTACTGGAAGATGGAATATCATTTGCAAGGGATGAACCAATGGAAGAGAAGAACCTATTGAACTCAATAGCAGAATCAGAGGCTGAAAGCTGACCATCGTTATTAGACAGGAGAGTCGGTTTGTTATTTAAATATTTCTTTGATCCCAATATTTGTGAAATTGTGCTCCAAGTTTGTTTAATGTTGCTCTTTATTTGAGTAAATTTATCTTCGTAGTATTTAGTTTTGGCTCGTCTAATTATCTTAGATAGCAATAATGAGTAATTCTTTCAGAATTCTTTGGAGACAATTCCTAACCTATACTTCTTCTCAAGGTCGTGTTTTTTGTTAATGGATTTCAGTATTCCCTTTGTAAGCCAAGGATTGTTAAGCCTTTTGCTTGTGACTTGTTTTGTAAGCCTAGGACAGTGGGTGTTATAAAGGCTAAGAGTTGTTTGTAGAAAAGATTGCACAGCTAGGTTGATGTCCCCTATGTTACCTAACTCGGACTCAAAGTTGACATTATCAGCAGCAGTTATAAAATTGTTTATAGCAGTTTCATTGTGCAGCCTAAAGCTTAACTCCCTTGTTTCTAGAGGTGGTTTGCTAATGTTAGTTAAGAGAAATGTGGGGTAGTGGTCTGTAGTGCTATTGGTGATTATACCAGAAGTAAGCGGAGAGGTTATGTTGGTCCAGATGTGATCTAGAGTCGTGGCAGTGCTATCAGTGATTCTAGTAGGTCTAGTGATTAAGGGTATGAGGAAGCAGGAATTCATACAGTTGAGTTCATACTATCTATATATATATATATATATATATATATATATATATATATATATATATATATATATATATATATATATATATATATATATATATATATATGTATATATCACCTGTTATATATACATATAACATATATATACATATATATATATATGTTATACATATATGAGTTATATATACATATATATATATATATATATATATATATATATATATATATATATATATATATATATATATATATATATATATATATATATATATATATATATATATATATATATATATATATATACATATATATATATTAGTATATTTTGGTAGCAGTCTTTCCTGTAGACATATATTATTAAATATGACCGAAAAAGTAAGATTAATAATTCTAACACGAATTTTCTCAATCTTTCGTACATTATGCTTCACTGTTGGAGGTAAATCAAAAATCACTTCTCCAAAATTCATTTTTATTTCTAGTCTGACGCGACATGGGCGCGTTTCGTAAAACTTATTACATTTTCAAAGACTTCACAAATACACAACTGATTAGAACTTGCGTTTCCCTGATTTTATATCTACATTTGAGTGAGGTGGGAAGGGTGATGTGGCATTACATTTGAGTGAGGTGGGAAGGATGATGTGGCATTAACACAAGACAGAACACTAGAGGATATTAATAGGGTATTAAAAGTATCAACACAAGACAGAACAGAAACAATGGGTATTGAATAGAAGTGTTTGTAGAAAGCCTATTGGTCCATATTTCTTGATGCTTCTATATTGGAGCGGAGTCTTGAGGTGGGTAGAATATAGTTGTGCAATAATTGGCTGTTGATTGCTGGTGTTGACTTCTTGATGTGTAGTGCCTCGCAAACGTCAAGCCGCCTGCTATCGCTGTATCTATCGATGATTTCTGTGTTGTTTACTAGGATTTCTCTGGCGATGGTTTGGTTATGGGAAGAGATTATATGTTCCTTAATGGAGCCCTGTTGTTTATGCATCGTTAAACGCCTAGAAAGAGATGTTGTTGTCTTGCCTATATACTGGGTTTTTTGGAGCTTACAGTCCCCAAGTGGGCATTTGAAGGCATAGACGACGTTAGTCTCTTTTAAAGCGTTCTGTTTCGTGTCTGGAGAGTTTCTCATGAGTAGGCTGGCCGTTTTTCTGGTTTTATAGTAAATCGTCAGTTGTATCCTCTGATTTTTGTCTGTAGGGATAACGTTTCTATTAACAATATCTTTCAGGACCCTTTCCTCTGTTTTATGAGCTGTGGAAAAGAAGTTCCTGTAAAATAGTCTAATAGGGGGTATAGGTGTTGTGTTAGTTGTCTCTTCGGAGGTTGCATGGCTTTTCACTTTCCTTCTTATGATGTCTTCGATGAAACCATTGGAGAAGCCGTTATTGACTAGAACCTGCCTTACCCTACAGAGTTCTTCGTCGACTTGCTTCCATTCTGAGCTGTGGCTGAGAGCCGGCCATATACTGCAGGTATGTTGACGACATTTTTACACAGGTACCTGATGTTAGACATCTGCAGGAGCTGAAGGAGGCATTTGAGCAGAGTTCCGTGCTGCGTTTCACTTACGAGACGGAAAAGGATGGGAAGCTGCCTTTTCTAGATGTAACAGTCATGGAAAAGGGCGGAGGTTTCCACACTGCAGTCTACACAAAGGAAACAAACATAGGAATGTGCCTAAATGCCAACAGCGACTGCCCTGACAGGTACAAGAGGAGTGTTGTTAACGCATACGTCGACCGTGCTCTCAGCCACAGCTCAGAATGGAAGCAAGTCGACGAAGAACTCTGTAGGGTAAGGCAGGTTCTAGTCAATAACGGCTTCTCCAATGGTTTCATCGAAGACATCATAAGAAGGAAAGTGAAAAGCCATGCAACCTCCGAAGAGACAACTAACACAACACCTATACCCCCTATTAGACTATTTTACAGGAACTTCTTTTCCACAGCTCATAAAACAGAGGAAAGGGTCCTGAAAGATATTGTTAATAGAAACGTTATCCCTACAGACAAAAATCAGAGGATACAACTGACGATTTACTATAAAACCAGAAAAACGGCCAGCCTACTCATGAGAAACTCTCCAGACACGAAACAGAACGCTTTAAAAGAGACTAACGTCGTCTATGCCTTCAAATGCCCACTTGGGGACTGTAAGCTCCAAAAAACCCAGTATATAGGCAAGACAACAACATCTCTTTCTAGGCGTTTAACGATGCATAAACAACAGGGCTCCATTAAGGAACATATAATCTCTTCCCATAACCAAACCATCGCCAGAGAAATCCTAGTAAACAACACAGAAATCATCGATAGATACAGCGATAGCAGGCGGCTTGACGTTTGCGAGGCACTACACATCAAGAAGTCAACACCAGCAATCAACAGCCAATTATTGCACAACTATATTCTACCCACCTCAAGACTCCGCTCCAATATAGAAGCATCAAGAAATATGGACCAATAGGCTTTCTACAAACACTTCTATTCAATACCCATTGTTTCTGTTCTGTCTTGTGTTGATACTTTTAATACCCTATTAATATCCTCTAGTGTTCTGTCTTGTGTTAATGCCACATCATCCTTCCCACCTCACTCAAATGTAATGCCACATCACCCTTCCCACCTCACTCAAATGTAGATATAAAATCAGGGAAACGCAAGTTCTAATCAGTTGTGTATTTGTGAAGTCTTTGAAAATGTAATAAGTTTTACGAAACGCGCCCGTGTCGCGTCAGACTAGAAATAAAAATGAATTTTGGAGAAGTGATTTTTGATTTACCTCCAACAGTGAAGCATAATGTACGAAAGATTGAGAAAATTCGTGTTAGAATTATTAATCTTACTTTTTCGGTCATATTTAATAATATATATATATATATATATATATATATATATACATATATATATATATATATATATATATATATATATATATATATATATATATATATATATATATATATATATATATATATATATGTCGTACCTAGTAGCCAGAACGCACTTCTCAGCCTACTATGCAAGGCCCGTTTTGCCTAATAAGCCAAATTTTCCTGAACTAATATATTTTCTCTAATTTTTTTCTTGTGAAATGATAAAGCTACCCTTTTCATTTTGTATGAGGTCAATTTTTTTTTATTGGAGTTAAAATTAACGTAGATATATGACCGAACCTAACCAACCCTCCCTAACCTAACCTAACCTATCTTTATAGGTTAGGTTAGGTTAGGTAGCCGAAAAAGTTAGGTTAGGTTAGGTTAGGTAGGTTAGGTAGTCAAAAAATAATTCATTCATGAAAACTTGGCTTATTAGACAAATCAGGCCTTGCATAGTAGGCTGAGAAGTGCGTTCTGGCTACTAGGTACGACATATATATATATGTCGTACCTAGTAGCCAGAACGCACTTCTCAGCCTACTATGCATGGCCCAATTTGCCTAATAAGCCAAGTTTTCTTGAAGTAATATATTTTCTCTAATTTTTTTCTTATGAAATGATAAAACTACCCATTTCATTCTATATGAGGTCAATTTTTTTTTATTGGAGTTAAAATTAACGTAGATATATGACCGAACCTAACCAACCCTACCTAACCTAACCTAACCTATCTTTATAGGTTAGGTTAAGTTAGGTAGCCGAAAAAGTTAGGTTAGGTAGTCGAAAAACAAATAATTCATGAAAACTTGGCTTATTAGGCAAAATGGGCCTTGCATAGTAGGCTGAGAAGTACGTTCTGGCTACTAGGTACGACATATATATATATATATATATATATATATATATATATATATATATATATATATATATATATATATATATATATATATATATATATATATATGTCGTACCTAGTAGCCAGAACGCACTTCTCAGCCTACTATGCAAGGCCAGATTTGCCTAATAAGCCAAGTTTTCATGAATTAATGTTTTTTCTACTACCTAACCTACCTAACCTAACCTAACCTAACTTTTTCTGCTACCTAACCTAACCTAACCTATAAAGATAGGTTAGGTTAGGTTAGGTAGGGTTGGTTAGGTTCGGTCATATATCTACCTTAATTTTAACTCCAATAAAAAAATTTACCTCATACATAATGAAATGGGTAGCTTTATCATTTCATAAGAAAAAAATTAGAGAAAATATATTAATTCAGGAAAACTTGACTTATTTGGCAAATCTGGCCTTGCATAGTAGGCTGAGAAGTGCGTTCTGGCTACTAGGTACGACATATATATATATATACATATATATATATATATATATATATATATATATATATATATATATATATATATATATATATATATATATATATATATGTCGTACCTAATAGCCAGAACGCACTTCTCAGCCTACTATTCAAGGCCCGATTTGCCTAATAAGCCAAGTTTTCATGAATTAATGTTTTTTCGTCTACCTAACCTACCTAACCTAACCTAACCTAGCTTTTTTTGGCTACCTAACCTAACCTTACCTATAAATATAGGTTAGGTTAGGTTAGGTAGGGTTGGTTAGGTTCGGTCATATATCTACGTTAATTTTAACTCCAATAAAAAAAAATTGACCTCATACATAGAGAAAAGGGTAGCTTTATCATTTCATAAGAAAAAAATTATAGTAAATATATTAATTCAGGAAAACTTGGCTTATTAGGCAAATTGGGCCTTGAATAGTAGGCTGAGAAGTGAGTTCTGGCTACTAGGTACGACATATATATATATATATATATATATATATATATATATATATATATATATATATATATATATACATATATATATATATATATATATATATATATATATATATATATATAAATTAATAGGCACAATACAGCATATGGCTAGCACATAAAAAACAGCAATGAACACAATGATAAAGTTGTTTGGATTAAGTACATAAAGATTGGGTGATTAGGTAACACTAGATACAGAGCAAATTTAAAGCTCAGTGTAGGAAACTACGAAGATGAAATTAGGTACTTTTTGTTTTTATTTTTAAATGAGGCAAAAGTTTGACAGCTTTTCAATTCACTAGGGAATGAGTTCCATAGACTAGGTCCCTTAATTTGCATAGAGTATTTACACAGATTAAGTTGACCCAGGGGATATCAAAGAGATATATATTTCTGGTGTGGTGATAATGGGTCCTATTACATCTGTCCAGGGAGAAATTCAGAGCATGGTTTACATTTAAGAACAGGGTTTTGTAAATGTAATTGACACAAGAGAATGTGTGGAGGGAGTAAATATTTAGCAAGTTAAGGGATTTAAACAAGGGAGCTGAGTATTGTCTGAAAGCAGAGTTTGACATTATTGTGATAGCAGATTTTTGCTGGGCGATGATGGGCTTAAGGTGGTTTGCAGTGGTAGACCCCCCATGCACAGATACCATAATTAAGATAAGGATAGATTAGTGCATAATATAGTGAGAAGAGAGCAGAGTTAGGAACATAATATCTTATTTTGGAGAGTATTCCAACTGTTTTAGAGACTTTCTTAGTTATGTGTTGAATGTGGGTGCTGAAGTTGAGTCTCTTGTCTAGGAATAGGCCAAGAAACTTGCCATCATTTTTATTACTGATGTTAATGTTGTCAATCTGTAGCTGAATTGCAGTCGATGATTTGCTTCCAAATAAGCTGTAGTAGGTCTTTTCTATGTTTAGTGTTAGTTTGGTAGTTGACATCCATAAGTGGACTTTTTAATTCATAATTCACAACATTATTTAGTGTATGTGGGTTGAGGTCTGAATAGATAAGGGTAGTATCGTCAGCAAACAATATAGGTTTGAGAATATTAGAGACGTTAGGCAGATCGTTTACATATATAAGAAATAGAAGAGGTCCTAAGATACTGCCCTGTGGCACTCCAACGGTAATTGGTAGAGTGGAAGAAGTTGTGATATTGATGGTTACATATTGGTGTCTGTCACTAAGATAGGATCGGATGTAGTCAAGGGCAAGGCTTCGGATTCCATAATGCTGGAGTTTAAGTAAGAGGTAGTTGTGATTAACAGTATCAAAGGCTTTTCTTAGGTCAATGAAGATTCCAATCGGAAACTCATTTTTGTTAAGGGCTGAGTAGATTATGTCAAGGAGACTAATGATTGCATCGTTGGTGCTCTTTTGGGACCGGAAGCTAAACTGGCAGGGGCTGAGTATGTCGAATTTTACGAGGTAGGAAGAGAGCTGTTTGTAAATAATTTGTTTTCAAATATTTTTGATAGAATGGGTAGATTTGATATTGGTCTATAATTGTTTATGTCCGCCGGATTGCCTTCTTTATGGACTGGCGTTACTCTTGCTTTTTTAAGGATATCAGGGAAGGTGTGACACTCTATAGATTTGTTGAACAGTAGGGCTATGGGTGGGGCAAGGGCATGGCAGGAGCTCTTGTACACAATGGATGGAATTTCACTGGTGTTCCCTGCCTTGGCTTTTAGAGAGTTTATGATGGACACAACATCTGCCGGGCTGATTGGTGAATCGAGAAGAGAGTTTGGATAGCTGCCTGAGAGATATGTGTCTGAGTCTGTGGAATTTTACTGGCAAGATTAGCACCAACCGATGAAAAGACACTATAAAATTCATTTGCCATTTCTAAATCAGTTGACGGTATATCCCCATCCTTGTAGAGTTTTATTTGGTTATGTGAGTGTTGTTTAGTTCCTAGGATACTAGAGATGGTTTTCCAAGTGTTTTTCATGCTGCCTTTTGCTTCACTGAATCTATTCACATAATATGCAAGTTTTGCCTTTCTTATGATACTGGTAAGCATTGATGAGTACATTTTAGCTACTTCCCTTGAAATATAGGCCAATCCCAAGTTTTTTTTCATATTCATGTTTCTTGTTGATTGAGTTGAGAATGCCACTTGTGAGCTATGGATTGTTTAATCTTTTGTCAGTTACTTGCTTGGAGAGACAGACTAGTAAGGACCCCTGAGGGAGAGACAGACTAGTGAGGACCCCTGGGGGAGAGACAGGCTGGTGAGGACCTCTGGGGGAGAGACAGACTAGTGAGGACCCCTGGGGGAGAGAAACAGGCTAGTGAGGACCCCTGGGGAAGAGACAGGCTGGTGAGGACCCCTGGGGGAGAGACAGACTAGTGAGTACCCCTGGGGGAGAGAGACAGGCTAGTGAGGACCCCTGAGGGAGAGACAGGCTAGTGAGGACCCCTGGGGGAGAGACAGGCTGGTGAGGACCCCTGAGGGAGAGTCAGGCTAGTGAGGACCCCTGGGGGAGAGACAGGCTGGTGAGGACCCCTGGGGGAGAGACAGACTAGTGAGGACCCCTGGGGGAGAGAGACAGGCTAGTGAGGACCCCTGGGGAAGAGACAGGCTGGTGAGGACCCCTGGGGGAGAGACAGACTAGTGAGTACCCCTGGGAAAGAGAGACAGGCTAGTGAGAACCCCTGAGGGAGAGACAGGCTAGTGAGGACCCCTGGGGAGAGACAGGCTGGTGAGGACTCCTGAGGGAGAGACAGGCTAGTGAGGACCCCTGAGGGAGAGACAGACTAGTGAGGACCCCTGGGGGAGAAACAGGCTGGTGAGGACCCCTGGGGGAGAGAGACAGGCTAGTGAGGACCCCTGAGGGAGAGACAGGCTAGTGAGGACCCCTGGGGGAGAGACAGGCTGGTGAGGACCCCTGAGGGAGAGACAGGCTAGTGAGGACCCCTGAGGGAGAGACAGACTAGTGAGGACCCCTGGGGGAGAGACAGGCTGGTGAGAACCCCTGGGGGAGAGACAGACTAGTGAGGACCCCTGGGGGAGAGACAGGCTAGTGAGGACCCCTGGGGGAGAGACAAGCTAGTGAGGACCCCTGTGGGAGAGACAGGCTAGTGAAGACCCCTGGGAGAGAGACAGGCTAGTGAGGACCGCTGGGAGATACACAGGCTAGTGAGGACCCCTAAGGGAGAGACAGGCTAGTGAGGACCCATAGGGGAGAGACAGGCTAGCAAGGACTCCTGGGGAGAGACAGGCTAGTGAGGACCCCTGGGAGAGAGACAGGCTAGTGAGGACCCCTGGGAGAGACACAGGCTAGTGAGGACCCCTGAGGGAGAGACAGGCTAGTAATTAGGACCCCTGAGGGAGAGACAGGCTGGTGAGAACCCCTGGGGGAGAGACAGACTAGTGAGGACCCCTGGGGGAGAGACAGGCTAGTGAGGACCCCTGGGGGAGAGACAAGCTAGTGAGGACCCCTGTGGGAGAGACAGGCTAGTGAGGACCCCTGGGAGAGAGACAGGCTAGTGAGGACCGCTGGGAGATACACAGGCTAGTGAGGACCCCTAAGGGAGAGACAGGCTAGTGAGGACCCATAGGGAAGAGACAGGCTAGCAAGGACTCCTGGGGAGAGACAGGCTAGTGAGGACCCCTGGGAGAGAGACAGGCTAGTGAGGACCCCTGGGAGAGACACAGGCTAGTGAGGACCCCTGAGGGAGAGACAGGCTAGTGAGGACCCCTGAGGAAGAAACAGGCTAGTGAGGACCCATGGGGGAGAGACAGGCTAGTAAGGACCCCTGGGGGAGAGACAGGCTAGTGAGGACCCCTGGGAGAGACACAGGCTAGTGAGGACACCAGAGGGAGAGACAGGCTAGTGAGGACCCCTGATGGAGAGACAGGCTAGTGAGGACCTGTGAGGGAGAGACAGGCTAGTGAGGACCCCTGGGGGAGAGACAGGCTAGTGAGGACCCCTGGGGGAGAGACAGGCTAGTGAGGACCCCTGAGGGAGAGACAGGCTAGTGAGGACCCCTGGGGGAGAGACAGGCTAGTGAGGCCCCCTGGAGAGACACAGGCTAGTGAGGACCCCTGGGAGAGAGACAGGCTAGTGAGAACCCCTGAGGGAGAGAGACAGGCTAGTGAGGACCCATGGGAGAGATACTGGCTAGTGAAGACCCCTGGGAGAGAGACAGGCTAGTGAGGATCCTTGGGGGAGAGACAGGCTAGTGAGGACCCCTGGGGAAGAGACAGGCTAGTAAGGACCCCTGGGGGAGAGACCGGCTAGTGAGGACCCCTGAGGGAGAGACACAGGCTAGTGAGGACCCCTGGGAGAGAGACAGGCTAGTGAGGATCCCTGGGGAAGAGACAGGCTAGTAAGGACCCCTGGGGAAGAGACAGGCTAGTGAGGACCCCTGGGAGAGAGACAGGCTAGTGAGGACCCCTGAGGGAGAGAGACAGGCTAGTGAGGACCCTTGGGAGAGAGACTGGCTAGTGAGGACCCCTGCGGGAGAGACAGGCTGGTGAGGACCCCTGCGGGAGAGACAGGCTGGTGAGGACCCCTTGGGGAGAGACAGGCTAGTGAGGGCCCCTGGGAGAGAGACAGGCTGGTGAGGACCCCTGGGGGAGAGACAGGCTAGTGAGGAACCCTGGGAGAGAGACAGGCTATTGTGAGTACCCCTGAGGGAGAGACAGGCTAGTGAGGACCCCATGGAGAGAGACAGGCTAGTGAGGACCCCTGGGAGAGACACAGGCTAGTGAGGACCCATGGGGGAGAGACAGGCTAGTAAGGACTCCTGGGGGAGAGACAGGCTAGTGAGGACCCCTGAGGGAGAGACAGGCTAGTAAGGACCCCTGAGGGAGAGACAGGCTAGTGAGGACCCCTGAGGAAGAGACAGGCTAGTGAGGACCCATGGGGGAGAGACAGGCTAGTGAGGACCCCTGGGAGAGACACAGGCTAGTGAGGACACCTGAGAGAGACACAGGCTAGTGAGGACCTGTGAGGGAGAGACAGGCTAGTGAGGACCCCTGGGGGAGAGACAGGCTAGTGAGGACCCCTGGGGGAGAGACAGGCTAGTGAGGACCCCTGAGGAAGAGACAGGCTAGTGAGGACCCCTGGGGAAGAGACAGGCTAGTGAGGCCCCCTGGAGAGACACAGGCTAGTGAAGACCCCTGGGAGAGAGACAGGCTAGTGGGGACCCCTGAGGGAGAGAGACAGGCTAGTGAGGACCCCTGGGAGAGATACAGGCTAGTGAGGACCCCTGGGAGAGAGACAGGCTAGTGAGGACCCTTGGGGGAGAGACCAACCCGTTCTCACACAAGACAGCACATATATGACTTAATGCTTAAAGTCAATATGTTGAATTTTGAATTAGTAAATATGTGATATATTCCCAGTTACTTTTTTTACCAAGGCCCAAACTCTTCCTCACGTACCAATTTACGTGTCACAGTACCCGTCCGTCAACATAGATAGCAGAATAGTCGTGATTGGTTCAATTATAAGGAAAATTGTAGTTTTCAGGTCCCACATGGGTTGTGAAATTTACTTACTATTGTCCATGCTCTTAGAATATTACAGATCAGCTACTTCCTATTGAAGGCTCGTAGTTTTGTTTTGAGAAATATTAGTTGTTCTTAGTAAATTATAATAAGCACTAAAAATTATTACATAGAATAACAGTCCTTCACCAATCAATATTATATACCATAGTTTGTGCTTTACAAATCTTTAAAGGATGTTTTGTAGGAACGCTAACAGAAAACGATGTTACGTTGGAATGTCTATGGGGTAAACTACTGCAAACAGGACGGTATTGTGTCTACTATACCAACTATAGCTAGGATGGGTATATTGTCACCTACCGCCTGTTAGGTGGGAAAGGGGTCCAATACCACCCACAGGATGGGTATGAGGGTCACATCCACCCACAGGTTGAGTATGGGGATCACATCCACCCACAGGAAGGGTATGGGGTCCAATACCACCCACAGGATGAGTATGGCGTCCACTACAACCCACAGGATGGGTATGGGGCTGCAACCACCCATAGAATGGGTATGGGGCTCCAACCACAAATAAAATGGGTATAGGGTCCAATAACACCCACTGGATGTGTATGGCGTCCATTGCCGCGCGTCGAGCTCGAAAACCGCAGCATTCATCTCAGAACCATGCCTATTTCACACAGATTCCTTAATAAACGTAAGAGTTTTATATGTCACAAGAAAGATATAAATATAAGCTTCATTCTAAATACCTTACCATGGGCATATTTAAATTTAAAGCGAAGATACGTGCACTTTTATAATAGCCGAGCTTTGACCCCGGACAGATTGATCGACCGAGCAACTCTCTCTCAGAACAATGTTTATTTCACGTGAATTCGTTAATAAACATATATGTTTTATATGTCTCAAGAAAGGCAGATATATAAGCTTCACTTTAAACACTTTACCATGGACATATTTAAAGTTCTAATGAAGATACATGTATTTTAAAAATTACGGAGCTCCCACCCCGTACAGATTGAACGACAGAGCAACTCTCTCTCAGATCAATGTTTATTTCACGTAAATTCGTTAATAAACACAAATGTTTTATATGTCTTAAGCAAGATAGAAATAAGAGCTTCATTTTAAATACATTACAATAGACATATACAATAGACATATTTATAGCTCAAGTGAAGATACATATGTTTTTATAGTAGCGCTCAGTAGCTTGTCGGGCATGGAGTGCAGACGCCTACGCACTTGCAGATATATTGTATAATTAACAAAGATACGTTAATAAAGCCTAAAATCTTATATGCCTCCAGAAAGACCGAGATATGAACATTATTATGATTTCACCAAATGAAATATATCATGTTCGAGAACAAAGATATATCAATTTTAAATTAAGTTTCGACTCTTGCTCGGGCGAGAGAGATGGGGCGACTCTCGCCCCATCTATTGGAGATTCTGTCCACTAAAGACCCAAAGCTACTCAAACCCTCCTAGCATTATTTAAGTAATGAAGTAATATGGTATATTTACTATAATGTAGGTGCTGAATGCAGAACATGAGAAAACATATATTTACTCCAAACTAATATAATTTCATTATGAAATAAGTAAATAAGTAGCATCAAAGGAAGTCGACGGTCCAAGCGTCAATGTTGTGGAGTGACTTATCCAAGATATATCGTTGTTTGGAATGTGTTTGTTGGCATATCCAGTTGTCGCACTTCTCTGCACAAATTATCACAAATTTAAATTATAATGTTAACAAGTAGAATACGTATTTTTAATAAAATCTAACATAACTAGCCAGAAAACATTTAACATTTATTAAAAAAATATATGTTTGGAAGTTAAATCGACTTCATAGGACAATAGTTTTGTTATATATACTCGTTATTCGTTGACATGCGTTCGCTACTTAAACTACCATGTACTGTACTTATGTAAAATCTCCCATGTCTCTTCGCTCATCTCACCGAACCCTACAGGCTCTTTGATATATTGTTTAATTAATTGAGGTTCACAAATAAAGCTTATAATTGTATATGTTGTAACGGTTCTATTGTTACGTAAAGTATGGTGACAAATAAACACAGACACTAAGATACTATATATATATTTGGTCGAATATACAGAAGTACACAGGTGATACGTTGGTGTGAGTTGAGCGCACTGAGTGTTGGTACAGTATCTCGCAAGTGTCTGCTCTAGACCACACTTGAAAGTAGACTAGTTAATGTTCGCTACACCGCTGCTTATATTGCTCGGGCATCTCACCGTGTTGCCCGGGCAACGCCTCACCTCATTCATCTCCAAAGGTTGACAGGAACATTAACACTATATTTGGAGCGAGTATATTATTGGGATAATCTACTCGCTACAGAACTCCCCCTCCCAGGGGATGAAAGGAAAAATACTTGATCAAGGAACTTAGCTGGTCGGCGAATTGTACGCCCTGCTCGCGTTACATAACCATCAAAGTTAACTTCCTCCTCTTCGCTGATGTCATCTAACTGGGGTCGTAGGGTGGGAGGTCGCACAGGATCGTCCGTCGTCGCAGGATCAGGTTGTGGTGCGGCTGGTAACTGGGGTTGTAGGGTGAGAGGTCGTACAGGATCGTCCGTTGTCGTAGGTGGCGGTGCTGCTGGTAACTGTGGTCGAAAAGTGAACTGCGTAGTCGGCGGATGTGTCTCTGGAGGGATGTCTGGGGCAGCGTCACAGTGTGCTGGTTTAAGGCGATCGATGGAGATGTTTACCCGCTGTCCTCGGCGTTCAATGGTGAAGAACTTCGGTGTTCGAGAAACCACTTTAAATGGTCCTTCGTAAGGTGACTGTAGAGGGCGTCGAACAGCGTCGACTCTTACAAACACGTGTTCAGTTGTGTGGAGCTCATGAGGCACATATGTAGCACTAGTTGTCGGTTGGCGTGGTGGTGTAGACCGAATGTTTGTCATGGCCGCCCGTAATTTCTGGACAAAAGTGGGGTCTGGGGGTGTGATAAGTGGCGTTGGGGTTAAGAATTCGCCCGGAAGCCGCAGGCTAGATCCGTATACTAAGTCTGCTGCCGAGAATCCACTGCCCTCCTTCGTGGCCGAACGGATGCCAAGCAAGACTAATGGAAGGTTGTCGATCCAATCATCAGGGCGTGCTTGAGCTCTTAGGGCAGCTTTTAGTTGTCTATGAAAGCGTTCTACCATTCCGTTCGACTCAGGGTGGGATGCTGTGGTTCGGTTATGTGTGGTGCCGAGGAATTCCATAAGTTCCTTCCATAGATATGATTCGAACTGTCGTCCTTGGTCGGTGATGATGACAGAGGGGCTGCCAAAACGGGCGACACATCCAGAGAGGAAAGCCTGGACCACTGACTCAGCTGAGATGTTGATTAATGGGATTGCTTCCGGCCATCTGGAGAATCGATCGATGCAGGTGAGTAGATAAGAATATCCTCTTGCCGACGGTAATGGTCCAACGATGTCTACATGCACCACCTCGAAACGGTCAGAAGGTAACGGAAACTGTTGAAGAGGGCTCTTTGTGTGACGATGTGTTTTCGCTCGCTGGCACTGGAGACATGAGCGAGTCCATCGTCGAACATCGGCATTGATTCCTGGCCATACAACACGCTCCGTTAGTAGTTTCTGGGAAGCGCGTACTCCTGGGTGTGCTAGGGAGTGAAATACTGAGAACGTTTTCCAGCGAAACTGGGCAGGAATGTAGGGCCTAAGTGCTCCCGTCCGTGAGGTGTCACAGATTATACTTCCGCCACCTTCCATGGGAATCTCGATGAACCGGAGAGCTGTGTCAGATGTTCGTAATCGCTGCAGATCAGGGTCTTCCCGTTGGGCCTTACTGATTACACAATAGTCCACCTGAGCTGGGTTTGTCACGACGTGGTTTATGGTGGGTCGAGACAGTGCATCGGCTATGACATTATTAGTTCCTTTGACATGACGGATATCCGAGGTAAATTGGGAAATAAATCCCAGGTGGTTGGCTACTCGAGGAGAGTGAGCATCACCCTTGGCCGCCAGCGCATAAGTGAGAGGTTTGTGGTCTGTGAGGATGTGGAAGTTCCGCCCCTCGAGAAAGTGCCGGAAATGTTGTATGGCTGAGTAGATGGCGAGCAGTTCCCTATCAAAAGTGCTGTACTTCTCTTCAGTGGGTGACAGGCGCGCTGAAAAGAATGCAATTGGGCGCCATTCTCCTTCAATGAGCTGTTGTAGTACAGCATCAATTGCTGTGTTTGAAGCGTCGGTAGAGAGATTGGTGGGAGCGTCAGACACTGGGTGTGCGAGTAAGGTGAATTCCGCCAGCTTGTTTTTTATGTCGGTGAATGCTGTCTCTGCCTGGGGAGTCCACTCCAACGGAAGACGGGACGTGAGTTTCCGACCATGTAAGAGGTCGTATAAGTGTCGCAAGATGTCCGAACAATGTGGGATGAATCGATGATAAAAATTCACCACACCAAGAAATTCTTGCAACTTCTTTGGAGTAGATGGGCGTGGGAATTCCTTGATTGCCTCGATTTTCTTCTCTAGTGGTTGGACCCCTGTTGCTGACACACGGTGTCCCAAGAAATCCAGCTCTGGAACATGGAAAATACACTTCTCGGAGTTGAGCTGCAAGCCGAAGTTGCGCAGACGGGTGAGAAGGAGTCGGAGGTGTAGCAGATGTTCTGTTGGTGATGTACTGGCCACCAGCAGATCGTCAATGTAGGCGTAGCAAAAAGGAAGGTCCTTAACTACTTGGTCGATGAAGCGTTGGAATGTCTGGGCTGCATTCCGTAGACCAAAAGGCATCCGGACGAATTCAAACAGTCCAAAAGGTGTTGTGATCGCTGTTTTCGGAATGTCTGCCGGTTCCACAGGGATCTGATGAAATGCCCGCACAAGGTCAATTCTCGAAAAAACGGTTGCGTTGCTCAATCCCTGTGAGAAATCCTGGATGTGTGGTATTGGGTAGCGATCCGGCAGAGTATGAACGTTGAGAGCCCTGTAGTCTCCGCAAGGGCGCCATTCCCCTGGGGCTGTTTTCGGGACCATATGGAGAGGTGAAGCCCATGGACTGTTCGAAGGGCGGATTATTCCCGCCTCCTGTAGCTTATTGAATTCAGCACGTGCTACCGCCAGTCGTTCCGGTGCCAGGCGGCGTGGTCTGGCGAAGGTAGGTGCTCCCGTTGTAGTAATGTGATGCGTAATCGTATGTTGCACCTCTGGTCGAGGGCTAGCGGGTTGGGTCACATCTTTGAATTCATCCAGGAGTGCTTGAAGTTCCGTAGATGCGACTGGGGTGACGATGTTAACTTGTGGTGAGGTACTAGGAGAGGCTCGAAGTACTGCACCTGCGGGATCCACCATAAGTCGATGGTGTTGCAGGAAATCCCATCCAAGAATGGGTTGTTCCACATCCGCTATGAGGAAAGTCCACGTAAAGCGACCCAGAGAGGCGAACTCGAGAACCAGGGCGCGGGTCCCATATGTACGGACGGACGTACCATTGGCGGCTCGTAAGTCCAAACCAGGAGTACGGGTTGGTTTGACCAGTGGGGGAGGCAACACACTAGCTGCTGCACCTGTGTCAACGAGGAAACGGCGTTTGGTTATGACGTCAGATATGTAGAGCAGTGTAGTGTTTGAAATGGCGGGGTCACTGGCCGTTAACAGTCCCCGCCGAAGTAGTTTCCCGACCAGGAACAAGGAGCCCTACAGTTGCGGGCTTGGTGTCCGAACTTCTGGTGGTAAGAACAAAGTTCTCCACGACGTTCTCGCTGTCGCTTAGAGACTGATACTGGATTCGCATGGTACGTCTTCCCTGGGTGGAAAAAACGCCGGTTCTGGAGGACGTCGAGTTGTTGGGTGTCTGTAGTCTGCTGTGTATCACTGAGGTGGGACAGCGTAGCGTTATCAGACGTCGTATGAAGCCGGTCTGCCAGTGTAGCCAGTTGGGCTAATGGGGTATCGTCAGCCATACTGAATAGGGCCGATTGAATGTGTTTTGGACAGAGTTGTATCCACAGTGATCTCACAATCTCGCTGGGGGCTAGACCAGTTGCAGTATGCATCACATACTGAATATGCCGCAGAAGCTGGGCTGGTGTTTTGTCTACTAACCTTTTGTCAGTGAGGAGTTGGTCCCTTTGTTGAATGCGGCGTTTCATTGCTGCCTGTAGAAGAGCGGCCTTCAATGCAGTGTACGTCCTGGTGTCCGGTGATGGCGCGGTGATGACAGCGGAGGCAGTGTGCATAGCCTCCGAGGTAAGTGTTGGCTGGGTACAGGCATATCGGGCTTTCTCAGTCGAAATTTCGTGAAGGTCGAAAATAGCCTCCATCTGCATGAACCAAAATTCTGGCTCATCTGCGTTGTATGCTGGAAACCTGGTAGATAAATCCATGGCGAAGATCTAGTTTGTGACTAGGTGTTCTTTGTCACTCACTGGGTCACCAATGTAACGGTTCTATTGTTACGTAAAGTATGGTGACAAATAAACACAGACACTAAGATACTATATATATATTTGGTCGAATATACAGAAGTACACAGGTGATACGTTGGTGTGAGTTGAGCGCACTGAGTGTTGGTACAGTATCTCGCAAGTGTCTGCTCTAGACCACACTTGAAAGTAGACTAGTTAATGTTCGCTACACCGCTGCTTATATTGCTCGGGCATCTCACCGTGTTGCCCGGGCAACGCCTCACCTCATTCATCTCCAAAGGTTGACAGGAACATTAACACTATATTTGGAGCGAGTATATTATTGGGATAATCTACTCGCTACAATGTTATCAAAAAGGCAGAGCTTATTTTAGTTCATTTATTATGCACCCCATACCCATCCTATGAGCGATAGTGGAGTGTTACAGAGGCACATAATGGGC
>NC_091164.1:34766617-34869117 GCF_040958095.1 Procambarus clarkii
CTATGTATAGGTGAAGGAACTTTCCATAATTGTCATTGCTAATGTTTACTTGTAATACTGGGTATACATCCGGTGTTCTTACCCTCGACCGCGGCGAGGGTAAGCCGCGGTCGTATGGTATGAAACCCACAAATATTTACAATGGGGGGGGGGGGGATAACATTTCCTCTTCAAGCACGCGCACACAAATGAACTATGTTACTTAACTGGAAGCACTCGTACAACATAATTTACACGATTTCTCAGGATAATTATACTTCTTACCAGCATATATACACTATAGTACCTAGGAGGTTCTCTTCAATGGTATCTAAGATAATTAAAAGAACCCAAGCAAACCACTGTGGAAATGTGCAGGACAAACATATCAATTGTGACACTAGCTCTCCACATATGGCATTTGCTTAATTTAGAAACTGTACTTGTGGTCGATCTCGAACCCACGTTGTTGATGTGACGATGTGTTATGAATTTTGTGGCTAGCTCCTCAAGATTGTAACTTGCTTAGATAAATAAATTGTGTGTTCAGTCCCTGAACCCATTATGTGATAAATTAACTAAACTAAAAACTATAGTCTGGCGACGAAACCTGAACTGCATAATGTAAATAGGGATTAACCAGAAAAAGATATAGGTGATGAATAACACCAGGTAACTGCGTTAATTACAATATCTAGATCAAACTAACATTGATTTTCAAAGGTTGTATATTTTCCATCAATGGAGAGCATCAGCCAAGAAGCCTTCTTTAAAATATGAATATCTTTCCGCACCCAATAAGATCTAATCTCTAAATAAAACGCAAAAAACGACTTGATTGTAACCTATCCACCGCTGCCCATTGGATGGGGGAGAGGGGGTTATGTGTAGGATAAACATATCAATTGTGACACTAGCCCTCCATATATGTCAGTTGCTTAAATTATAAACTGTACTTGTGGTCGGTCTCGAGCCCATTGTTGATGTGACAATGTGCATTGACTTTTGTAACTAGCTTATCAAGATTATAACTTCCTTGGCTATATGAATTGTGGGGCTCAGTCCCTGAGCCCATTATGTGCCTCTGTAACACTCCACAATCGCCCATAGGATGGGTATGGGGTGCATAATAAATGAACTAAAATAAGCTATGCCTTTTTGTTAACAAATACAATTATCAGCTTTATTTGTGAATCTCAATTAATTAAACAATATATCACAGAGCCTGTAGGGTTCGGTGAGATGAGCGAAGAGACATGGGAGATTAAATGGGATTCTTGTAATGTTATTTGTCTATTTGTACTCACTGAAATTGTGCGCCCCTTGAGGGATTTGAAGTAGAGGGGGGTAGAAATAGCCTAAGCTACTCTATCCCTTTGAGATGTATTTATTGCTTATCTCAATAAACATACTTGAACTTGAACTTGACATGGGAGATTTTACATGGCTCTCCCTCAGATGGCTCTCCCTCAGAGAGATGGCTCTCCCTCAGGGGTCCTCACTAGCCTGTTTGTCCCGCAGGGGTCCTCACTAGCCTGTCTCTCCCCCAGGGGTCCTCACTAGCCTGTCCCTCTCCCAGGGGTCCTCACTAGCCTGTCTCTCCCTCAGGGGTCCTCACTAGCCTGTTTCTCCCGCAGGGGTCCTCACTCGCCTGTCTCTCTCCCTCAGGGGTCCTCACAAGCCTGTCTCTCCCTCAGGGGTACTCACTAGCCTGTCTCTCTCCCCCAGGGGTCCTCACTAGCTTGTCTCTCTCCCAGGGGTCCTCACTAGCCTGTCTCTCCCTCAGGGGTCCTCACCAGCCTGTCTCTCCCTCAGGGGTCCTCGCCAGCCTGTCTCTCCCTCTGGGGTCCTCACCAGCCTGTCTCTCCCCCAGGGTCCTCACTAGCCTGTCTCTCCCCCAGCGTCCTCACTAGCCTGTCTTTCCCAGGGGTCTTCACCAGCCTGTTTCTCTCCCAAGGGTCCTCACCAGCCGGTCTATCTCCCAGGGGTCCTCACTAGCCTTTCTCTCTCCCAGGGGTCCTCACAAGCCTGTCTCTCTCCCAGGGGTCCTCACTAGCCTGTCTTTCTCCCAGGGATCCTCACTAGCCTGTCTCTCTCCCAGGGATCCTCACTAGCCTGTCTCTCCCTCAGGGGTCCTCACCAGCCTGTCTCCCCCTCAGGTGTCCTCACTAACCTGTCTCTCCCAGGGGTCCTCACTAGCCTGTCTCTCTCCCTCAGGGGTCCTCACTAGCCTGTTTGTCCCGCAGGGGTCCTCACTAGCCTGTCTCTCCCCCAGGGGTCCTCACTAGCCTGTCCCTCTCCCAGGGGTCCTCACTAGCCTGTCTCTCCCCCAGGGGTCCTCACTAGCCTGTCTCTCCCCCAGGGGTCCTCACGAGCCTGTCTCTGTCCCCCAGCGGTCCTCACTAGCCTGTCTCTCCCCCAGGGGTTCTCACTAGCCTGTCTCTCCCCCAGGGGTCCTCACTAGCCTGTCTCTCTCCCAGGGGTCCTCACTAGCCTGTCTCTCTCCCAGGGGTCCTCACTAGCCTGTCTCTCTCCCAGGGGTCCTCACTAGCCTGTCTCTCTCCCAGGGGTCCTCACTAGCCTTTCTCTCTCCCCGGGGTCCTCACTAGCCTGTCTCTCCCCCAGGGGTCCTTACTAGCCTGTCTTTCTCCCAGGGGTCCTCACTTGCCTGTCTCTCTCCCAGGGGTCCTCACTTGCCTGTCTCTCTCTCAGGGGTCCTCACTAGCCTGTCTCTCCCTCAGGGGTCCTCACCAGCCTGTCTCTCCCTCAGGGGTCCTCGCCAGCCTGTCTCTCCCCCAGGGTCCTCACTAGCCTGTCTCTCCCCCCGCGTCCTCACTAGCCTGTCTTTCCCAGGGGTCTTCACCAGCCTGTTTCTCTCCCAAGGGTCCTCACCAGCCGGTCTATCTCCCAGGGGTCCTCACTAGCCTGTCTCTCTCCTAGGGGTCCTCACTAGCCTGTCTCTCTCTCTCAGGGGTCCTCACTAGCCTGTCTCTCCCCCAATGGTCCTCACTAGCCTATCTCTCTCCCTCAGGGGTCTTCACTAGTCTGTTTCTCTCCCTCAAGGGTCCTCACTAGCCTGTCTCTCCTCCAGGGGTCCTCACTAGCCTGTCTCTCCCCCAGGGGTCCTCACCAGCATGTCTCTCTCCAAGGGGTCCTCACTAGCCTGTCTCTCCCAGGGGTTCTCACTAGCTTGTGTCTCTCCCAGGGGTCCTCACTAGCCTGTCTCTCCCTCAGGGGTCCTCACTAGCCTGTCTCTCCCCCAGGGGTCCTCACTAGCCTGTCTCTCCCTCAGGATTCCTCACCAGCCTGTCTCTCCCCCCAGGGTCCTCACTAGCCTGTCTCTCCCAGTTGTCCTCACCAGCTTTTCTATCTCCCCCAGGGGTCCTCACTAGTCTGTCTCTCCCCCAGGGGTCCTCACCAGCCTGTCTCTCCCAGGGGTCCTTACTAGCCTGTCTCTCCCCCAGGGGTCCTAATCAGCCTGTCTCTCTCCCCCAGGGGTCCTCACTAGTCTGTCTCTCCCCCAGGGGTCCTCACTAGTCTGTCTCTCCCCCAGAGATCCTCGCCAGCCTGTCTCTCCCAGGGGTCCTCACCAGCTTTTCTCTCTCCCCGAGGGGTCCTCACTAGTCTGTCTCTCCCCCAGGCGTCCTCACTAGCCTGTCTCTCCCAGGGATCCTTACTAGCCTGTCTCTCCCCCAGGGGTCCTAACCAGCCTGTCTCTCTCCCCCAGGGGTCCTAACCAGCCTGTCTCTCTCCCCCAGGGGTCCTCACTAGTCTGTCTCTCCCCCAGGGGTCCTCACTATTGTTTCTCTCCCCCAGAGATCCTCACCAGCCTGTCTCTCCCAGGGGTCCTCACCAGCCTGTCTCCCCAAGGGGTCCTCACTAGCCTGTCTTTTCCCCAGGCGTCCTCACTAGCCTGTCTCTCTCCCCCAGGGGTCGTCACTAGTCTGTCTCTCCCCCAGGGGTACTAACCAGCCTGTCACTCCCCCAGGGGTCCTAACTAGCCTATCTCTCCCTCAGGGGTCCTCACCAGCCTGTCTCTCCCCCAGGGGTCCTCACTAGCCTGTCTCTCCCTCAGGGGTCCTCACTAGCTTGTCTCTCTCCCCCAGGGGTCCTCACTAGCCTGTCTCTCTTTTAGGGGTCCTCATAAGGAGCATGAGGAGCATGGTAGAGGAGCACGAGCATAAGAAGCATGGTAGAGGAGCCGGAGCATAAGAAGCATGGTAGAGGAGCCGGACATCAGAAGCATGGTAGAGGAGCCGGTGCGTAAGAAGCATGGTAGAGGAGACGGAGCATGGTAGAGAACCCGGAGCATGATAGAGGAGCCGGAGCATGGTAGAGAAGCCGGAGCATGGTAGAGGAGCCGGAGCATTGTAGAGAAGCCGGAGCATGGTAGAGGAGCCAGAGCATGGTAGAGGAGATGGAGCATGGTAGAGGAGCTGGAGCATGGTAGAGGAGCTGGAGCATGGTAGAGGAGCTGGAGCATGGTAGATTAGCTGGAGCATGGTAGAGGGGCTGGAGCATGGTAGAGGAGCTGGAGCATGGTAGAGGAGCTGGAGCATGGTAGAGGAGCCGGAGCATGGTAGAGAAGCCGGAGCATGGTAGAGGAGCCGGGGCATGGTAGAGGAGCCGGAGCATGGTAGAGGAGCTGGAGCATGGTAGAGGAGCCGGAGCATGGTAGAGGAGCCGGAGCATTGTAGAGGAGCCGGAGCATGGTAGAGGAGCTGGAGCATGGTAGAGGAGCTGGAGCATGGTAGATTAGCTGGAGCATGGTAGAGGAGCTGGAGCATGGTAGAGGAGCTGGAGCATGGTAGAGGAGCCAGAGCATGGTAGAGGAGCCGGAGCATGGTAGAGGAGCCGGAGCATGGTAGAGGAGCTGGAGCATGGTAGAGGAGCTGGAGGATAGTAGAGGAGCTGGAGCATGGTAGATTAGCTGGAGCATGGTAGGGGAGCTGGAGCATGGTAGAGGAGCTAGAGCATGGTAGAGGAGCTGGAGCATGGTAGACGAGCCGGATCATGGTAGAGAAGCCGGAGCATCGTAGAGGAGCCGGAGCATGGTAGAGGAGCCGGAGCATGGTAGAGGAGCTGGAGCATGGTAGAGGAACCTGAGCATGGTAGAGGAGCCGGAGCATGGTAGAGGAGCCGGAGCATGGTAGAGGAGCTGGAGCATGGTAGAGGAGCCGGAGCATGTTTGAGGAGCTGGAGCATGGTAGAGGAGCTGCAGCATGGTAGAAGAGCTGGAATATGGTAGAGGAACCGGTGCATGGTAGAGGAGCTTGAGCATGGTAGAGGAGCTGGAGCATGGTAGAGGAGCTAGATCATAGTAGAGGAGCTGGATCATGGTAGAGGAGCTGGAGCATGGTAGAGGAGCCGGAGCATAGTGGAGGAGCTGGAGCATGTTAGATTAGCTGGAGCATGGTAGAGGAGCTGGAGCATGGTAGAGGAGCTGGAGCATGGTAGAGGAGCTGGAGCATGGTAGAATAGCCAGAGCATGGTAGAGAAGCAGGAGCATGGTAGAGGAGCCGGAGCATGGTAGTGGAGCCTGAGCATGGCAGAGGAGCTGGAGCATGGTAGAGGAGCCGGAGCATAGTAGAGGAGCCGGAGCATGGTAGAGGAGCCGGAGCATGGTAGAGGAGCCGGAGCATGGTAGAGGAGCTGGAGCATGGTAGACGAACCGGAGCATGGTAGAGGAGCTGGAGTGTAACAATTAACCTCTGTTGTACTTAATTGATCCAGACTGGTTGAATTATTTTACTGAAGTTAAATTACACAAGCATCTAATGGCAGAGCTGTTCCCGATCACCAAAATGGTTATTTGAACTTTGAGAAATAGTGGACATGTCAACTCTGATGACCTATGACCGCCGGTCACTCGCGCCTTACAACTTAGATCTGATTCGTGACATCACTGATGGTGACTTAACTCAATAATTAGAATACTCTTGATATTGTACCCAGTACTATTATACAATACAATTTTAATACAAAATGAATAAAGGCTAATTTCTTTAAATTACTGAATACTATAGAATGGTTCATTATGCAAAGCTATGAACAAGGCGTCGATTATTTTCACCTCGAATTCCCTGGGGTCAGGTCCCGGGTCACCACGCGGGCCCAGCTTCCCATTCTCTTTTGTCGATAAACCACTCTGGATAATTCTTACAACCAGCCTAGTTTATTACAACCCCCTCGCACAAGCACTTAGTAAACCTTGTTAATTTGTTAAAAATCACGAGGTTTAGTATCCAAACCCACAATTCAACTCATGCCACAAACAAAAGCTAACCTAACTAATAAAATTTGACAAATATTTGAGTGTCCAACATCAACATGTTTAAATTCATAAATTTCTCAGCTGTCAACTGACAGCAGTCCTCCAACACCAGGAAACATACATCCTATCCTTACTGACATAGCTAAATAACATGCCCCTACTCTATCATCAAAGACTAGCTATTAAACTCACTTGGCTCTTCACTAGCCAAGTTCATGTGTCCTCTAGAGCCGGCCACACCGTGCTCAAACATAAACATTAAAGTTATATCTTCAGACTGAACTTTCAGTCATCCGGGAGCGTACTACGGAACTATCAAGTTCACATCCGTGTACTACCCACTCCCCATCAATGTCAACCTTGACATGCTAAGGAACACACCTAACGTTTATTACATGTATCTAAAAATATAAAAAAAAAAAAAATCCTATACTATATCACACGTTTCAGCTGACTGTACAGCCAAGTGTCCGCACTCACTGTAAGAGTGTCAATGTTTATATTGGTCTGCCTCTCCTGTGTTCAAACATTCTGCAAAAGTGGGGATCAAGCCCCAAGGTTGATCAATTAGCATGATCGATCCAGACCTCGATCATTGCTCAGTGTTACTGGTCTGGTGGTGGCGGCGGAGGCGACTCTAGGGTTTTGCTCGAAGCCTATGTCACGTCATACGGGTTGTAGAATCCTAAGTCGGTCAATCGTCTTAGGACCACGTGGCGTGGAGTTGGCTTTAGTAAAAGTTTTGGAGTCCCTTGTAGAGAAATAAAAAGTAAGAATACGGGTAGAGGGGGAAAAGAAGAAGGAAAGATAATTCGAGAACACACTCCCCGTGTTACAGGAGCATTGTAGAGGAGCCGGAGCATGGTAGAGAAGCTGGAGCATGGTAGAGGAGCCGGAGCATGGTAGAGGAGCTGGAGCATGGTAGAGGAGCCGGAGCATGGTAGAGGAGCCGGAGCATGGTAGAGGAGCCGGAGCATGGTAGAGGAGCTGGAGCACGGTAGAGGAGCTGGAGCATGGTAGAGGAGCTGGAGCATGGTAGAGGAGCTGGAGCATGGTAGAGGAGCTGGAGCATGGTAGAGGAGCCGGAGCATGGTAGAGGAGCTGGGGCATGGTAGAGGAGCTGGAGCATGGTAGAGGAGCTGGAGCATGGTAGAGGAGCTGGAGCATGGTAGAGGAGCCGGAGCATGGTAGAGGAGCTGGAGCATGGTAGAGGAGCTGGAGCATGGTAGAGGAGCTGGAGCATGGTAGAGGAGCTGGAGCATGGTAGAGGACCTGGAGCATGGTAGAGGACCTGGAGCATGGTAGAGGAGCGGGAGCATGGTAGAGGACCTGGAGCATGGTAGAGGAGCTGGAGCATGATAGAGGAGCCAGAGCATGGCAACATTCCAGTACTCACAACAATGTCCATTATTTACCCTTGACCTTCACACTGACACCTGAAGGCCCTTCCTTGCCTCCCTGTCCACCTACACCCGTCTCCTCTACACCTACACCCGTCTCCTCTACACCTACACCCGTCTCCTCTACACCTACACCCGTCTCCTCTACACCTTCACCCATCTCCTCTACACCAACACCCGTTTCCTCTACACCTACACCCGTCTCCTCTACACCTACACCCGTCTCCTCTACACCTACACCCGTCTCCTCTACACCTACACCCGTCTTCTCTACACCTACACCAGTCTCCTCTACACCTACACCCGTCTCCTCTACACCTACACCCGTCTCCTCTACACCTACACTTGTCTCCTCTACACCTACACTCTCCTCCTCTACACCTACACACGTCTCCTCTACACCTACACCTGTCTCCTCTACACCTACACCCATCTCCTCTACACCTACACCCGTCTCCTCTACACCTACACCCTCCTCCTCTACACCTACACCCTCCTCCTCTACACCTACACCCACCTCCTCTACACCTACACCCGTCTCCTCTACACCTACACCCGTCTCCTCTACACCTACACCCTCCTCCTCTACACCTACACCCTCCTCCTCTACACCTACACCCTCCTCCTCTACACCTACACCCATCTCCTCTACACCTACACCCTCCTCCTCTACACCTACACCTGTCTCCTCTACACCTACACCCACCTCTACACCTACACCCACCTCTACACCCACCTCTACACCTACACCTGTCTCTTCTACACCTTCACCTGTCTCTTCTACTCCTACACCCGTCTCCTCTACACCTACACCCATCTCCTCTACACCTACACCCTCCTCCTCTACACCTACACCCGTCTCCTCTACACCTACACCCGTCTCCTTTACACCTGGAGCGAATTACGGCTCCTTTAAATTCTCTTGGACGAAGTGTTATGGAAGATCAGAGTAGTGATCTGCCATCATCAACACGCTGTCATCAATCTCAAGGGAAGTGTCTCCGAAACCCGTTTATCTTTCATTTATGGCCATTAATGTCAGTAGATATTGGGTGAGCCGGTTAGATCACAAATGATCGACTCAAACAAGGTAATTAAGCCTAGGTCTTTATGGTTCCTTGTACAGTGTTTTCTCTGATATAGCTGTCATATATTAGGATTCTGGCTTTACAGCTAGCGCCCTTTTGACAGGTCAAGACGAGGAAGCATGCTTTGTGCATCAGTTACCAGGGTGATGGAAGCTACCTCACACGAGGGAAAATGTGGTGTCTATATCCTGGTTATACCTGGTGGACTAAGGCCTGCTGTACAATAAGATAAGGAACCTCTTCAATGTACAATATATGTAGTTAATACTGTAGTTTGATTGGCTGCATATATATAAATTTAATATAAACCCCCCGTAATGTGTAGTGGATCGATTTGTGAGATTATTGCAGAAATACAGTCCACTTATCATCATACCAATTGCTATCGAAGTATATAAATTAATGTAAATATAAATTCTATATAAATTAAATAAATATAAATCTCACAGGTCGGTTCCCACATTATTTGGTCCTTCGAAACCGAATTATTTGGACCTTCGGAACCGGAATATTTGGTCCTTTGAACCCACATTATTTGGTCATCTGCGAGTCGGATGACAGATTATTTGGTCATCTTAGTAAAGGATTAACCAGTTAACCAGTGGATTCATTAAATATACTAGTGCAGTTTGATTTATACAAAGCCAGCAGTCAAAGACGGCGGCGTTGCATCGAGCGAGTTCACGAGCCCCGCTCAGTTCAGTTCAGCCTCATCAGCGGTTTCATGCACACCCACAGATTTGGTGGCGTGTTATTCTGTGAGATGACAGCGCTAATATTGAAGTCAGCCAAATTAGTGGCTGTGTCTTCGCGAGATTGTTCACGGATTTCGTGGTGTTAAATTTCGCGAGAGATTATCCACGAATTTTGTGGACTTTATTTCGCGAGGTCACTAATAATATTTAATACTTCTTGATAATATTAGAAATTTCATAGAGGCTAATTATGATGCTATTATCAATAATTGTGTATATTATTTCTCCAAAATAGAGAATTATTTAATATATTGCCTAGTGTTCACAATATAATATTTACTAATTGCCAACCCACAACAGGGTAGGATATTACCATTGACTAGTTGAACTATTTATTGTTCATCCTAGTCCCATTATTACCATAGTCTAGTTGTACTATATTAAACAACCTAGCACCATTAATGAATGGTGCAGACCCTATTTTGGGTGTAATTGTTACCAGCTCGAGTTGAGTTGTGTATATATAATAATTTACTTATGATCATTACACCTTTGAGTGATTAATTAGTGTCTATACCATCCTAGGGTGATATAGAAGAGCTAACCTAAAGGTACTTCCATGACACTGGTTTATCACTCAAATCATTAGTGTGTATGATTGTATATATATAATGTGTATTAATTTTAAGTGCTAACCTCTAGTAGAGGTAGGATTACAGCCTAGCGCGTGCAGAAATTTTACCCAAGGCTACCATCAGTGTTTGTTCAGTATTATGAGCGACCCAAGTACAAGTCCCACAAGGCTTCACCAACTAGCCAGTATGGATAATGCAGGGAGAATGAAAAGTACCCTTGCAGGTCTTAAAGGCCACTTAACAAGACAGATCAAGAAATGTGAAGATTTGTCACAACAATCTCCAGTTGATTATGCTGACCTGGAAAGCTATTATCAAGCAGCTGCAGGTAAATTTGAGCAAATCAAATGCCAAATAGCTCTCCTTGTGGGGACAGACTACTACCATCAATTCATCAGTAGCCCTACTAAATATCAGGGCATAACCATGTTAAATTCTACAGGAGGTAAACTACTCTCAGGCCCAGTATCAAGCCTGGGGAGACCTATGGCTGCAGATAAACAATACCAATAGAAATCTAAATTTGTCAGCTGATTATATTTCTCCAGTAGCATTATACTAAGGAGATTACAGCTGACTATACCAACAGAGGTTGATGTTAGTATCATCATTTAAAGCTGAAGATGAGTTCATGAGGCCTCAGTGGCAAATCAGTGAACAGTAGCCTAAACAGCTACAAGTCACTGTGACCAATGTCACTGAACCCACTGCAGTCTCAGAACCATACTTTACTTTAATGATGAGCTATTCAATCATCTGAATCAATTAACTAAATTAAACCCCAATAAATCTGATGACTGATTTGATACATTTATTATTTAATCAAGATGTATTCCATGGGCCTCAGTGTTTATATATCAGTGACCAGTTACCTGAACAAACTTCAAGTTATATCTAATGTCACTGATCTCACTGCAGTCCCTGAATCATACTTGACTGTAGTACTTGATCACATCCAGTCTTCTGGGTTAAATATTATGTATTTAGGCTTGAATTTTAGCCTTTCAAGAGTTAACAGGGAAATGAAATCGCATTAGACTTCTGACCCCTGCAACTTGAGTACGGGACATCCATCCTGTACGAACAGACGCACAAATGTGTGATTACTAACTACTAACATCAAATTAATCTAATAATCCGAAGGAGGAGTATCGGTGTTCATCTGTTCTAAATAGGACTTCGACCCGTGAGCAGACCCCGCGGAATTATGTCGGAAAATCCGACACCATTTAATAATAATACATACAGGCAGATAATATTGCTGCTGTATTGTATACACAAGTTAACCCATAGAAAATGTAACTTGTAGTTGAATTTCCGTCTATAGAAAACGGGATATCATTACCACATACTATTATAAATTCACCACCTATTATGGTGGGAATTATTCTTAAATACATTAGTCTTTGGACTTTACCATCATAAAAACATCTCATATAAATTAACTTAATTATCAGAATTAAAATAGAGTACATGTGACCCTTCTATCACTTACTGTCATCTGGACAATGTAGGCCAGTAGCGTCAGTGAGGAGGGAGTGGTCTGCCATTGTTATTGTTTAAGATCACAGAGTCGTGGAGCGAATTACGGCTCCTATAAATTCTCTTGGACGAAGTGTTATGGAAGATCAGAGTAGTGATCTGCCATCATCAACACGCTGTCATCAATCTCAAGGGAAGTGTCTTTCTGAAACCCGTTTGTCTTTCATTTATGGCCATTAATGTCAGTAGATATTGGGTGAGCCGCTTAGATCACAAATGATCGACTCAAACAAGGTAATTAAGCCTAGGTCTTTATGGTTCCTTGTACAGTGTTTTCTCTGATATAGCTGTCATATATTAGGATTCTGGCTTTACAGCTAGCGCCCTTTTGACAGGTCAAGACAAGGAAGCATGCTTTGTGCATCAGTTACCAGGGTGATGGAAGCTACCTCACACGAGGGAAAATGTGGTGTCTACATCCTGGTTATACCTGGTGGACTAAGGCCTGCTGTACAATAAGATAAGCAACCTCTTCAATGTACAATATATGTAGTTAATACTGTAGTTTGATTGGCGGCATATATATAAATTTAATATAAACCCCCCCTAATGTGTAGTGGATCGATTTGTGAGATTATTGCAGAAATACAGTCCACTTATCATCATACCAATTGCTATCGAAGTATATAAATTAATGTAAATATAAATTCTATATAAATTAAATAAATATAAATCTCACAGGTCGGTTCCCACAGATGTCTCAAGAATACATATTTAAAGATGTTCAACATTATTTTTATTCAGTTCAGTGTTGAAGCGAAAGTCTTTTATGCTTTTGATAAATTACAAAAAAGAGAGGAGCTAGAATAATAAAAAGTTTTTATGGAAATATTTCAGTAATATTTCAGGAAAAAAGGTGTTTTCAGGCACAATAGCAAGGACTCCACGCCGGGGCGGCAACACACAAAACAAAACCAAAAAGCCAAACTGCATGCAACAAACAAAAGACTTTTCTCTTAATGCCAGGTAAGAATGACTAGAAAAGTTCGATTTTTAGAGCTTGTTGGAACAAAGAAAGAACTTTAGAGCTGTTGTGCTGCGACCTTTGAAGAAACGGGTTGTCTGGGAGAACTGACGGAGAACACTGCCCTAACTTTCTTACTCTCAGTCACAGCAATGCCTCGTGGTTAAGGATGTTGCAGGTCACTGCTCTTGTTGGCCCTGGTGAGTTTCTGCATTTACTACTAGCTGTACCCGGCCATGCGTTGCTGTGGCTCAGCAACCCTTCCCTGTCCCCTCATCCTCCCTTCCATTCCCCACTCCCTTGTCCCCTCGTCCTCCCTGCCATTCCCAACCCGTTCTCGCAAATTTAATAAGTCAATATTGACTTATTAAATATGTGCATAGGTGACATACTTAACATAATAGATACCCTTAAAAAGATTCATAGAAAACACCGACCTTACCTAACCTTGTTAGTATCTTAAGATAAGCATCTTATTGCTTCGTAATTACAATTATTACCTAACCTATAATAGGTATAGGTTAAGTAATAATTGTAATTATGAAGCAATAAGATGCTTATCTTAAGATACTAACAAGGTTAGGTAAGGTCGGTGTTTTCTATGAATCTTTTTAAGGGTATCTATTATGTTTAGTATATCACCTATGCACGTAGTTAATAAGTCAATATTGACTTTACGAATTTGCGAGAACGGGTCGCCATTCCCCACTCTCCCATCCCCTCGTCCTCCCTGTCATTCCCCACTCCCCCGTCCCATGTCCTCCCCACCATCCCCCACTCTACTCCCTTCGTCCTCCCCACCATCCCCCACTCTACTCCCTTCGTCCTCCCCTCCATTCCCCACTCCCTCATCTGATGCATTCCCAAATGATCTGATGAGCACCCACTGTATGCCGCTCACCTCACCTCCGTGCGGGCGGGTGCCATGTCGTTCCTCTCATCTGTTTAGCTGTGACTCCGTAAGCTCCTTTCCCTCACCCGGAGGAGACCCTAACTCACTTTTGTGACCCAGAAGCACAACGCGAATGCCTCCTCCGCGTCCTACCGCGCCGTCCCACCCAAGTACACTAAAAGATTAGAAGGGCGGGAAATTCTCCTAAAGTTTCAAAACGTCATGAAAAAACGTTAATTGAAAGTTTCCTCTCCTAACCTTACCTAGTAGGCCAGAAGACTCAAACAGAAAACGGGACAGTATATCACTTTCGTGAGCCGATTTCATTTCAAATTATGTCCAATTTTGGCCATAGCAGACGAGCAAAAAGCGACATTACTTTAAGAGGACGGGATGTGTGTTGCTGAGGAAGTCTTGGTTGTAGGGTTGATATAAAGCCATTGCTTGGTTATTGACTTTAATATTTAAACTGATACATGACTAGTAGCTTCCAAGCTGGTAGCGTCCTGTACGCTCTCTTGTTTAACTCTCCCTCTGGCGTCTCAGCCGCCGCACATAGAACACGGATGGTACCCTTTTCTGTGAACATGACATCCCTCCTTTTCTTTAAAAAGAATGACTACAGGATGTCTACCATGCTTGTAGCACAAAGCAAAGTTATTGACACAAAGTAAGTTATTAACATATCAACAGATATTGCATACATTTAACATTAATTAAGCACACAAAGAATTTAAACAACTTAATCTTTTCCACAAAGGGTTTCAATGTTAAAAATACAAATGCAATGTTAAACAAACATGAAAGAAACTGTAATAAAAAGTTACAAAATATTGAATGAGAGATCTGCATTATTCAAACAATATTAAATTTAGTTTAGCATAATAAGTAAATACTTTGCATTACATAGGAACACAATTAATCATCAAATCGTGTAGGACGTTTAACATGACGTTTAGGACGAGAGTCCCCAAATACCATAACATCCCTTGATGAATTGTTTATTGAGTTATAACTCATTTTTTCTTTTTCTTTTGCACGACTTTGCACTTCATCATTTTCTAAACTAGTTGGAATCACTTTGAAATAGGCCATATTACGTGTTATACTATGATCTCTATTACTCGCTGTTACCATAGTTCCTTTTACACTAATCACTTTATATGGTTTTGTATCATACGGCATATCTAGCTTTCCCTCTTTTTTCTTTTTAACGAGAACAGTATCTCCAACCTTTATGAATTGTTCCTTTGCACGTTGATCATGAGCAATTTTCATTTTGCCCTTGGCTAGTGCATCCTTCTGAGCGAGACGTTTATCCGTTACCTCGGCTGGCATGACGGGTAGTGAGATCCTCATAGGACGTCCAAATAAAAGTTCGCCAGGCGACTTGCCCAGTGTTCCATGTGGTGTTGCACGGTAGTTCCTGAGAAAAGCATACATAGCTTGTTTCCAGGATCGTCCGTCGGCATGAGCACAGCGTACCGCTTTCATGAGAGGTTGCATGAATCTCTCGACTTCTCCGTTTGCTTGAGGATGTAGTGGCATCACACGGCGGTGTTTGAATCCAATATGCTCAGAAAAGTTGACGAAGTCTTGTCCATTGAATGGTGGTCCATTGTCCGTCTTGACAACTTCAGGAATGCAAAAATTTGAAAAGATCTTGTCGAGTTTCTGGATGACAGCCTTTGCAGATGTGGAAGTGATGATTTCTACTTCTGGATAACGTGAGTGATCATCAGTAACTACCATCAAGTACTCTCCAGTTGGTAGTGGTCCGCAGAAGTCCATCGATACTTCCGTCCATGGTGCAGCAGGTAGTGGTGAAGGTTGTAGAGGTGTTGGTCTTGAAGTATCCACTGCAGCTTGGCAAGGAACACAGGCATCATGCACATCCTTTGCTTGACGATCAATGCCAGGAAACCACACCTTTTCTCGTAGCAGCTGTTTGGTCCTAACAAGACCTTGGTGTCCTTGATGTGCAAGCTTCAGAGCACGTTGCTGGAGAACAGCTGGAATGACGATACGAGTACCTCGCAGCACGGTGTCGCGTTGTTGCGTAACACTTAATTCTGTCTGGATGTGTTCAAGTCCTTTGAATGCATCTTGGTCAACTCCTGAGGGTGGGATGCGTGGAAACTTTCTCTTAGTCAATGCATCCACTGTTGCTTACTAAGTTGGGTCCTCTAGGGTTGCAGTACGGATTTCATCAAGAGTGAGAGCCTTAGGGACTGCATCACAGGTTACAGAGTGTACATATTCCTCGGCAACTTGCTGATGCTTGGTGATGGTGAAACTGTTGGCAGGATGTCGACTGATGTAATCAGCGGGATTGCCTGCACCCGGCTTGTATTTCACCGTAAAGTTGTATGGTTGCAGACGAAGAGCCCATCTCTCAATGCGAGCTAGTGGTTTGGACTTTGGATTACTGAAGATGGTCTCCAACAGTTTGTGGTCAGTGACTATCGTGGTGAAGGGTGCACCAAGCAGATACACATTGAAGTGTTCACAGCCCCATACAAGAGCAAGAGCTTCCTTCTCTGTCTGACTGTATCGTTGCTCAACATCTGTGAGAGAACGGCTGGCGTAGGCAATTACTACTCTGGAATCTGGCTGACCAGGTTTGTGTTGGGCTAAAACAGCACCTGATCTAACAGGACTAGCATCCACCGTTAACTCAGTGTCCATTGATGGATCAAAGTACGCAGCAGTCACATTCTCTACTAGTGCATCTTTCACAGCATCAAATGCATTTTGCTCGATATCGCTCCAGTACCATGATGCATTTTTCTTCAGGAGCTCACGTAGAGGCTTCGTAATGGTAGCAAAATCTGGAATGAAGCGAGAACAGTAGTTTGCCATTCCCAGAAAACTATGTACTTCAGTGTATGTTGAAGGAGGTGCAGCATTCTTGATATCTGCAACTTTCTTAGGATCTGGAGACAGACCTTTGTCACTAAGTACATGTCCAAAGAATTCAATTTTATGTTGATTGAACTCACACTTTGCTCGGCTTAGCATCAAATTCTTTTCTCGTAAGCGTTGCAATGTTGCACGAAGAGCTTTGTCGTGTTCAGCTTGGGTACGGCCATAAACAATGATGTCATCAGACATGTTGTCAGCATTAGGTATATCTTGCAATACCTGGCTGATGATGTGCTGGAATACCTCAGCAGCACTGTTAATACCAAAACTCAGGCGCTTGTACCTATACAGACCTCGATGTGTCGTAAACGTTGTGATGAAGCGACTCTCCTCATCAAGTTCAAGCTGATGATAGCCCTTGTTTAAATCTAACTTGCTAAATACAGTTGCACCATTCAAGCGGTAAATCATATCATCTACAGTGGGTGTAGGATGGCGTTCACGCATTATTGCCTTGTTGGGAACACGCATGTCTACACAAATGCGTATCTCATCTGGATTCTTCGGCTTTGGTGAAGTGACAATTGGGCTTACTCATGGTGTTGGACCTGTTACTGGTTCAATGATATCTAGTTCGATCAGCCTATCCAGTTCGGTATCGACTTTCTTGCGAGTATGGAATGGTTGTCGGCGATGTGGTTGGGCAACTGGAATTACATCTGGGTTGATACGCAGATGTAGTTTGGTATCAGTATAACAACCTATGGATTTAAATCGATCAGAAAATTCAGCAACAATAGCATCAACATTGTTTGCAGATTCCACTGCTACAGCATTGGAAAGCTGAAGTAGCCACAATTTGGTTGAAGTCTTGTAACTGAGTAGAGACTCCTTTGCATTCCTAACAACATGGAATGTAGTAATGAGCATTGCACTCTTTGGCTTGATCTCTGCAGTGAAAGTTCCAATCACTGGCAAGGCTACCTTTGAAGCATAGGCAGTGGCTTTGCCATTATAGTTCTCAAGCTTTGGGAACTGTTTTTTAAATATTTCATAGTGGCACTCAGCAATGGTGTCAATGTTTGATCCAGTGTCAATGAGAACTTTGAGACAAATACCAGCAATGTATACTATATTCTCTGGGTTGTTTGGAAGATCATTCCATTCTGTGATTGATTGTACTCCATAAATGTAATCACATTCACTGTCATCTGAGACTGGTTGTAATGACATGTTGTCTTGTACATTATTAACATTCTGGATATGAGGTGCAATATTGTGTTTACCACCTCGACACCTATGAACTGATCCTCGTACAGTGCTTTTATTCACTGACTGGTTTCTTTAGTGCGGAACGACACATAGCACCAAAATGACCTAGTTTTCCACACTCATAGCACTTCTTACCTTGAGCAGGACAAACATTATCTTGGTGTGGGTAGTCTCCTCCACAACTGTAACATTTATTGTTGACACCCTCTGATGTGGGTCGTTGTGACTGCTTGAGTCTTGTTCCATGACTCCAGTTGTGATGTGGTTCTCGGCTAAATTTGCTGTTAGGTTTGCTATGATATCTTTTATGATCACGGTGTCCTTCCTGAACCTTACGTACCTCATCACTGTTAGTAACAGTGGCAGAACCGTTATTGGCACTGCACTCCATGACACGAGCATCACGTGCAGCATCTTCCATTCGACGAGCCATATCCAGTATCTTGCTATGAGAACTTTCATCATCAACAAGTTCTAGAGCTCTTCGACGGAGACGTGTAGATGTGCATGTTTCAATTATTTGCTGTTTGATTTCTTTGTCAACATCAGCAAACTCACAATTGGCTGCTAAACCCTGCAGACGTGTGTGGTATTGATCAACGGTTTCATTATAGAGTTATTTGGCTCTCCTGAAATGCATAATTTCCATTGCAGTATTTTGTCTTGGTTTGAAATGTTCTGTTAATTTTGCTTTGGCAGTGTCATAATCTTTGGCACCAACAGTGTCTTTCAGTGTGTCAAAGATGTCACAAACTCGATCACCTGCATAATGAAGTTGAAAGGCACGCTTCCTTTCAGCACTTTTGATGTCAGAAACTATCAACATATTTTCAAACCTTTTAAGCCATTTGATCCACCTCTGTGACAGGATTGTCTGGTCACAGTCAGAATCAAATGCAGGAAACTCAGGTATATTTGCCATTTTTACTGAATAAATGTAAACTTATCACTTAAAATGTTCCTCAGAATATTAAACCCTTACTGCACTGTATATGTTAGTTAAGAATTCACTGTAATTACTTTAATTTTGCAAAGCACACAAGCATTTTAATGCAAAAGTTCACAGCAGTGCACAATACAGCAGCAACTGACTTCTTACCTAGCCCTTGTGTACATGTGTTGTTCCTACTCACAGCAGCACAGCAGTTGGCACAGCAGTAGTCAGCAGTTGGTACAGCAGTTGGTACAGCAGTTGGCAGCAGTTGGTACAGCAGTTGGCAGCAGTTGTCAGCAGTTGGTATAGCAGTTGGTACAGCAGTTGGTACAGCAGTTGTCAGCAGTTGTCAGCAGTTGGTACAACAGTTGTCAGCAGGTGTCAGCAGTTGGTACAGCAGTTGTCAGCAGTTGGTACAGCAGTTGGTACAGCAGTTGTCAGCAGTTGGTACAGCAGTTGGCAGCAGTTGTCAGCAGTTGGCAGCAGTTGTCAGCAGTTGGTACAGCAGTTGGTACAGCAGTTGTCAGCAGTTGGTACAGCAGTTGTCAGCAGTTGGTACAGCAGTTGGCAGCAGTTGGTACAGCAGTTGGCAGCAGTTGGCAGCAGTTGTCAGCAGTTGGTACAGTAGTTGGTACAGCAGTTGGCAGCAGTTGTCAGCAGTTGTCAGCAGTTGGTACAACAGTTGTCAGCAGTTGGCAGCAGGTGTCAGCAGTTGGTACAGCAGTTGTCAGCAGTTGGTACAGCAGTTGTCAGCAGTTGGTACAGCAGTTGGCAGCAGTTGTCAGCAGTTGGCAGCAGTTGTCAGCAGTTGGTACAGCAGTTGGTACAGCAGTTGGTACAGCAGTTGTCAGCAGTTGGTACAGCAGTTGGTACAGCAGTTGGTACAGCAGTTGGCAGCAGTTGTCAGCAGTTGTGTTACGGCCCTCTTGGGTCGCAACTGGGTTCTTTTTCTGATGTTAATAGAGCTTGGGTATCCGGCCCCAAGTTAGTAGTGGCTTTCAAGGGGGTGTGTTCCGTAACGCAAGTAAATTAAAGGGGAAGGGAGACAAAGGCAAAAACTTAAATATATAATTATCACCGTCACCATAAATAATATATAAATTATCACACGGGGGAGGTATAAACACTATTTTGTACAATATGGTCTTCCTCTGAAGACGCGGAGTGTTCCACGGTGCTCAACGATGCTTAGCCCTTGGTCCTCTTGTGGCCTCACGATGAATCTTTCGATTCTCTCGAGTCTACCCTGGCCACAGGCCAGCCAAATCACAGCTCCACTGGGGGCACCGTCGTGGAGGCCATCAACCACAAATCCAGCCTGTAGCTGGCAGGTTCCAATCAGTTCCGATGGTTAGGCCACTCCACGACCGATACTAGGGTTGCGAGCCCTAGGCAGGAGCCTCGTGTGACTTCACAGGTCACTCTCCTCACCACAACACCCCAGTGGTTAGTCTTCTCCACTAGTCAGCCCCGGGTACGACAATCCCTGGATCTGCCACCTCACAGGCAGGCTAACACAACAGTGTTCATCCAGGGGGTGACTCACAGCTTCTGCAGCTAACACTTGGAGGTTCTACGGCTGCCTTGGGTAGACTGCCCCACCGTCCGATTCAGCAGTCCCAGGTCGACTCTGTAATCAGACACGTCATCAGTAATAGGGACACTCTAGGGCACCTCACTTACAGGCTTAGACACAAACGCCCACCTATCCACTCCATAGATGGCGTTGCTGTCTAAGCTCCACCTCACCAGAGGTCAGCAGCGGCTGTGTTATGCGCTGATCAGGACGGGAAACCAGCCCTCGTGGCTGGTATATCCTGTCCTCACTAGATGGCACCGTCCATTTGGAGGGGGTTTCGGGAGCTGACCCACAGATGGCGCGGTCGTCACTGCTCCGTGCTTGGACGCTGGGCTCGGGTCCGTAATAAGTTGGTACAGCAGTTGGTACAGTAGTTGGCAGCAGTTGTCAGCAGTTGGCAGCAGTTGTCAGCAGTTGGTACAGCAGTTGGCAGCAGTTGGTACAGCAGTTGGTACAGCAGTTGGTACAGCAGTTGGCAGCAGTTGGTACAGCAGTTGGTACAGCAGTTGTCAGCAGTTGGTACAGCAGTTGGCAGCAGTTGGTACAGCAGTTGGCAGCAATTGGTACAGCAGTTGGTACAGCAGTTGGCAGCAGTTGGTACAGCAGTTGGCAGCAGTTGGTACAGCTGTTGGTACAGCAGTTGTCAGCAGTTGGTACAGCAGTTGGCAGCAGTTGGTACAGCAGTTGGCAGCAATTGGTACAGCAGTTGATACAGCAGTTGGCAGCAGTTGGTACAGCAGTTGGTACAGCAGTTGGTACAGCAGTTGGTACAGCAGTTGGTACAGCAGTTGGCAGCAGTTGGTACAGCAGTTGGTACAGCAGTTGGTACAGCAGTTGGTACAGCAGTTGTCAGCAGTTGGTACAGCAGTTGGCAGCAGTTGGAAGCAATGTTGTTGTTTGATGAGTTTTCAGCACTGTCAACACAGTAGAGTTCACAGCATGATGAAATTTGTAGCACGAAGCGTCGTTTTGTACAGAAAACATCGGGTTTTGTACACAGCATCAGAGCGTCGTTTCGTACACAGCATCGGCACACATGGATCGCAGATTCCTTAGTACACGGCTTCAGTCAGCACAGCTTGGTTAGCACATAGCATTGGTTAGCACACAGCATTGGTTAGCACACAGCATCAGTTAGCACACAGCATTGGTTAGCACACAGCATCAGGTATGGTGCTCACAGACAGCACGACTTCCTTCCTCCTCCGGGGGCGAGACCGCATGTTCTTCCTTGTGTTTTAAGCTGAACAAATACCAGCGTTCCCAGTTCATCCTCGTCTCCAGTGTGGTGTTTGTGTGTAGCTGAGGAAGTCTTGGTTGTAGGGTAGTAATTTCCTCCACCTTGTGAAGGTCACGGGTCTTGTTTACGTTAATGCGTGGCCTTCCCTCCTTCATTGCTCTGTGGATTTTCCGGGGCTGGAACTTTACTCTGCAAATGAAGAGAGAGTGGTCGGTGTCACAATCTGCGCTCTGGAAGCTGCGGGTCAGGTTGACGCTTCTCAGATTGCTTTGCCCCGTAAGCACCAAATAGAGTTGGTGCCAATACTTAGACCTGGGTGTCTCCAGAAAACCTTATGCTGGGGCTTGGTGTCGAAGAAGATGATGATGCAGGGATCATGACGACACCAGAACTCCAGGAGGCGCTGCCCACTCTCATGCATCTTCCCAAACTGGCCCAAGCAGGAAGGCCAAGACCTGTGATCAGAACCAACTCTTACATTAAAGTCTCCCAGGAGGAAGACTGGCTCTTGTTGAGGTATGTCTCTGAGAGTTAGGCCGAGGTCATCATAGAACTCGCCCTTCGCTTCGGAAGAGGAGATCAGTTTTGGTGCTTAGGCGTTGATGAGGCTGGCCAATCCTGCTGCTGTATGAAGCTGAAGTTTGATGATCCTTGCAGACCCCTCCGTGGCCGGTACTATGGACCCTAACAACCTGTTCCTGATGGCAAAGCCAACGCCATGCTCCCTTACCTCTTCTGGTGGTTTGCCCTGCCAGAAGAAGGTAAAATTCTTCTCCCATATGCTGCTGGTCGCGGGCAGACGTGTCTCCTGCAAGGTGACTATGTCCATCTGGAGCCTGCGTAGTTCATTGTTGATCACAGATGTCTTGCGGGCGTCGTTCACTTCCAGTCGATCTTCCGAGAGACCCGGTGTCATGGTCCTTACATTTCATGTGCCCAGTTTGAGAGCTTGGTAGCTCTGTGTTTGTTTTCTTTTGCCTGGTGCATGGTTGACGATCCGCTTATTGGATTGTGGCCCTAAGCCTCACGCACCCAGTGGAGCAGGCGAACCATGGCGGGACAGCACCTTATTGGATGGGGGCTGCCCAGCTTGAGGTGGGCGACAGCTGTCCTATGAAATCGGATGATTTCTCCCAGAAGGCTTATCACTGGTAACTGTCACTTCCCGTGTTGAGCCATCGCCAAGGAGATGCTGGAGTGTCCTCTCCAGGGCACAGGTCTGGGCAGTAATTATAGAGGATCAGCTGTTACCCATGCAACAGATTCACCCTCTCCACGCCACCGATGTGGTCCAAGGGAAGGGCAGGCGCCGATACGCTTGGCACCAGTGTCGTCGCAGGAGTTGCCAGAATGTAGCTGTAAACAGCTGCTGTGGGGGTTTTCTTTTTTGCTTTCACGACTGCAATGCGTACGTCGCCAATGTACATGTGGCAGACGCTTCACGAAGCTGTCGGAATTAGCAGAATAGAAAATACGAGAGCAACCGTACAGGGCCTGGGAGCAAGGTCGAGTTAGAGTCCTTGAGGGTCTCTTCTCAGACTAGCCTCACCTGGTCCTGCTCCACGTTGATCGTTGGAATCTCCTCAATGATTTAACACTTTAAGGGACTCCTAGGATCCTCATCACATTTATAGTTTAGTGAATATAGGCAACTCGGTGTTGAAGACACTTAGAGCTGAAGGCTTAAGTAATATTAGCAGTATTCAGAAGTGGTTCAACGGAAACACCGCATAAAGCTTAACAGTAGTTTATTTACTAACTTAACCACTAATACACAGGGTGCTTGATTTACTTTAGATTGGCGTCAGCAAAGTTATGGTTATATTAGCGAGACTCTTGACGTCTGGCTAAACGACTCGTATCCACTCGTGGAGAAACACCTAACTTAACACAGTTGACAGCCAAACATTAACACGGCAACCTAACTGCCGGTATGCAAAGGGATCACAAGAGTTTCAACCGGATACTCGGTAATGATTATATGCAATAAACACAAATACACTGTCAATGAAACAGGCAATAACATGCACAATAATAATCACACAAAATACTAAATGTGTGGTGTATGTGAAGCTCACATTCACAGACTAATGAAATACAGTGATACCACACAGATAAACATGCATTCACCGTCGATTCACCTATAACCTGTGACAGGTATGAGAAGGTGAGAACTGTGGTTGATCCTTCAGATCAACACAGACACAATAAAACAATGACAAGATATTGTACTTACAGATAGGGTACCTTTCCTTACTCACTCACTCACTCAGGCACATTTATACAAGCACTCGTAGGTAGCCTGACAGCTGGTTTCGCTCGTAGACACGGTGGGTACTTGCAGTAGGGCGTGCTGTATGCTTAACAGACAGACACACGCACACACACTGGCACTGGCGATGGGTAAGGTGGTGACGTCACGTAGTAGCGAGGGCGGCAGCAGGCGCTCGAGGCACAGAGGTACATGGTCGGGACGAGTGGCGGCTGTGGTACCATGCCGGTACACTTGTGGTAAAGTCACCCACAGGTTACTAAGGCGGCGGCACTGCCTTAGTTCACTCTAAGTCACTCACAACGATCTTTGTCACCAGGGGTTACCTGATACCAGTCTGTTTCGCTCTGGAGATTTGTCACTTTAGGCTTCTGAACAATATATTCACACTCGTGATTCTGGGCGAGTGTGTAGTATATTGTAGAGACGCTGAGTTAACTTGACGGTGAGGAATAGACGGTGTTCAGTCTATTGGCCGGTAGACAGAACAGAACCCGTCCTCTGGGTTTGGTCTCCCTCACTTGAATGGGTTTTGCCTGAAGCTCAGGGCATCTTGTTTGGCACACACAAGGGGATTACAATTTGACCAATAGCATTGCAGCAAATGGACGGGAACCAATCATATTAGCTCGTTCGATGAGCAGAAGGAGAGATGATGTCATGAACATGTCACGAACACGTCATAGCTGTTATTCACCATCGCGCCGGTTGACCCCAGAGGTCAGACGCTGCTGGCGTCTCCCCTCTGTCCCACGCTCCCACTGGGCAATGTACTCACTGACCCTTTGGTGGCAAGTATGCTTAATTCCCTGTATCTACTTCCTGCCTGGACATACGGCGCCCTCCGTATTATGAAAGTGTTCCTGGTTAAGTGGGCATTCTGGAGATACCCAACATGCCAGGTCACTATCCAAGGTTAAGAGAGATAGGCTTGTGCACGAAGATCGGTGCACTGTGCACTGCAATGAGCCATTCAAGTCAGCTGTGGGAGAATCTTGAGAAACACTCTCTCACAGCTGCAAACTGCCTTAGGGACTCCGACTCCGAATTTTTCCTCAGGGTTGACTCCCGAAGCCTTTCCCATGCGTGGGTTTAGCCGCAAGACAGCAGAGGTTTGAATTCGGGGTTTTCCTTCCCCTAAATGAACTGCCTTATGAGGTTAACGAGTTCCATCTGCCCGAAACATCCTACCTTTACTAGTACTATAATATAATATAATTTAGTGAAAATGCGAAATTTGTATGTCATTAAATCCCTATTCACTGAAGTCCTCAATATAAGAAAATAACTTCAAGACATTTGGATTTATCTTCGGGCAAACATTTGAAACCTAAGATAAGAAAAATCTTATCTAATCTATATGTCAAATACACTTGATATTCACTTTTTTCTCTGCCTTGCGTTCATTACTTAAACAAGATAAGATGTACAAATCAGCTTGTTTCAAAATGAAACTAAATGAACATCCTACGTCCGGGATGCTCCTGGACGTAGATTCGAATCCTCGTCACGGCCCTTATGGATTTGTTCATTTGATGCATCAGGCTATTGTGACTTGTGTGTGTAATATCAGCTTAGGTCCCAATAATACTTAAGCTTTAATCAAGATGAACAACTGTTTATTAGGGTGTTGAAGCTGTTAATGTTTGCCATAAACAATCTAAACTAACAAACGTTTTAATTAATAAATACTAAGTAGAATAACTCCCAAATATGCCTTAATATATTGGAGAAAATTGCTTCATAAAGTTTGCTCTATTTAATTTTTTTGAGATCTATGATGTCTATAAAATATGTTTTCTGTTCGATCCCCGAAGGTCCAAGTGATTTGGCACCATTTTTCCACTTCATACTTTCGCTTCTTGCAGGGTCAGCGTTCGATCCCCGATGGTGCAAGTGGTTGAGCACCGTTCCTTCACTCCGTCCTCACATCCCAGCCCATCCAAATGTCCCTTCCAAGTGTTATATATTCATACTGGCCTGGCGCTTTCACCTCATCATTTTCTTACCTTACCTTACATCCTCTTCTCATAAAGATTAATTTTCCTTCCCGACTTTCTCCTTCACACGCCTCAGTTGTCAGTTGATGATGTATGATGAAGTGGATGAATGTATGACTGTTGAGTTCTTCATTAAGCAGGAAGAGTCGTGGCCAGACTGGGAGGTCGGACCCGGTGTTCACAAGGTCACCAGTTCCAACTCTATAATAGATGTGAGCTTCCTTTTATCCATACTTTACCCAGAAAACACTTCAGTTTTAATCTAAAACTATTTTTCATCTGTTTTACAACTGATATGAGTGGGGCTTCTATGGGGTTCTGGTAATATTAAGGGGTAAAGGTAGTTAGAAGACAAGAGTATCAAATATGGGAGAGCTAAAAGGCCCGGCCCCCAAAATAAACTATCCACAGTAGTAATAACTTGCTACAAGACCATAAATGTTAGTCTAAGGGTTGATCACTGCGCTCCCACCTTGGAAGAAGAGATACTCTGTAATTCATGTACTTATTTATTAACCCCTTAACAACCCCCCATACACTCACACCAATAACAATAATAATAATAACTTTACCACACTATCTTACGTTAAAAGCCTTGGTCCACATAGGCAGGATACAAGGTTTACACTAATAACAAGCTAGGGTAAAGTACTACTGGATAAGCACTGAAGCTGGATGCAGCTTAGGGTAGTGAAACCACGTGGGACCCTAATACAAAACACAACACTTAGGGGTACCCAAACACTGGCAAAATACTATCCCCAGGTCTCACCAATCGTTACTACCAGAGTAGGCACACTCACTAATGCCCTGTACTTAGCTTAAGGATACAGGAACTTCAGGTAAGGGAAATAAGTAAGAGGAGAAGGAAGGAGAGTAGGGGAGCAGCCACAGAGTAGGTCTTATCCACACACACCAGCCAGCGAGAAGAGCGAGCTCCTCGCGACCACCTGGCCTCCCTCATGTCGTGGTGCCGGAAAGAGCCTAATTGATCGTGCAGCTAAGCACATTAAAGATCTTCCCCTATGCAACGTATTGTTACTTTATGAATGATTAGAAAGTATTAGTAAGCAAAGTTGGTGCCTATGTTATTATTTAATAATCAACCCCCAGCTCAGTCTTTAAATGCTCTTTGAGAAACAATAATAGTCTTACGTCTGGCAGGGAAGATACAAACAATTTCCATTCGAAATGCGCCAACTGTACTACTTAGGAAGTTTAATAGCTCAATTTTGACCTCTGGTTTCCACTGGAGAACCCAGGGTCGTAACACTCCTCCCCCCTTCAGAGAAAAAAAAAAAAAAGTGACCACTAGAATAGTAGTCATATTTTTTTTTGTAAGAGTATACAGAGAACAAAAAGAAAAACATGACAAAAATAAGTAAGTAAGTAATTATCAAAAGAAGGCACCAAACCGGGAAGGCTATGTAGCACCATCAAATACGCAAAATAATCAGAGGGCGCTAAATATCACCAAGGATGCCAATACGAGAACAAAAACGCATAAGGCGAACGATATCAAAAGTATCCGAGTCACCAAGAATTCTATCGAGGGACAGGTGACTGCGAGGGGCGGTCGGAAAGCAAGACACACGCTCGTCCTGGAAGTCAGGACATTCAAGAAGGACATGCACGACCGTAAGAGGGACAATGCAACTAGGACAATAAGGAGCAGGGCGGCGCTCCATCAAGTGACCATGGGTTAAGCGAGTATGGCCAATACGCAACCTAGCTAGAGCTGTTTCCCACCGCCGTTTACGGTGGAAGGAGGACGGCCACGAGGAAACACAACAATTAAGAGTACGTAGCTTGTTACCAGTAACAGACAACCAAGAAGCCTGCCAACGGGTAAGGACTGAGGAATGGATAACCGGGTAAAAGTCGGAATACGGAATGCCTTTACGAGAGATGGGACAAGAGCGGACAGCTTCCTTAGCGGCAGCATCCGCACGCTCATTTAAAGACACGCCAATATGGCTGGGAACCCAACAAAACTCAACCGACTTAAATTTACTGTGAACGAGAAACAGCCAATGCTGGATCTCGACAACTACCGGATGAACTGGATTAAAGCACCCGAGAGCCATGAGGGCACTACGAGAGTCAACAACAACCACAAAGGAAGACTGACAACGAGAAAGCAGGAGACGAAGAGCATAGAGAATAGCATAAAGTTCCGCTGTAAAGATGCTAGTCTCCGGAGGCAAGCGACACATATAAGTGCGATCAGGAAAAACAACAGAGTAGCCAACACCGTCCGCTGACTTAGACCCATCGGTGAAGACAGAAACGGAGCGGGAGTGAGAAGAAAAGTGCTCGAGGAAAAGGCGTTTTAGAACTGTAGGAGGGGTAAAAGCTTTAGTGATACGAGTCAAGGATGTACAAAACCGCGGAAGAGGGACCCTCCACGGGGGCAAAGAAGGAACAACACGAGGAGAAACATCAGAAATACGAACGGAAAGAGAATCCTGCAGGCGAGATACCCGGACAGAAAGAGGGAGGTGGTGAAGAGGAACAGGAACCGCAGGAGGGGTAAAAGTTAAAGCACGACAGAGACAAGAGGAAGGATGTTGCAAGGACCGCGCAAGATAGCGAAGACAGTAGCGATCACGGCGGTCCTGGAGAGACAGGAAGCCAGTGTCAACATACAAGCTAAGGACGGGAGTCGAACGAAAGGCACCAGAACTGAGGCGCAACCCAGTATGGTGCAAAGCATCAAGACGGCGAAGAGTAGAAGGAGAAGCAGACGAGTAAGCAGGGCAACCATAATCGAGCTTAGACAGGACGAGAGAGGAATGTAAAGCAAGGAGAGTGCGCCTATCTGCCCCCCAAGAAGTATGGGACAAGACCCGAAGGAGGGTAAGGGACTTAGAGCACTCAACACGGAGGTAAGAGATATGGGGAGACCAAGACAAACGAGTGTCAAGGAATAACCCCAAAAGCTTTGCGGAATCTTTGTATTCAAGGGGATGACCATAAAGTGACAAAGAGGGACGAAGAACAACCCGTTTCCGCGTAAAAGTCATGGCACAAGTCTTAGAAGTAGAGAACTTGAAGCCATGACCTGTGGCCCAAGACGACACGGCATCAATCGCAAGTTGAAGCCGGCGTTGAAGGAGAGGCGAATCATCACCCTGACAACAAAGGGTAAGATCACCGACATAGAGAGCGGAGAAGACACCAGAAGGAAGAGAGGAAAGAAGACCATTGAGGGCAACCAGAAAAAGAGTAGTGCTCAGAACACTACCCTGGGGCACACCTTCGTATTGCTGAAAAGAGGGAGAGAGAGCGGTACCAAGGCGCACCCGAAAGGAACGACGAGAGAGGAAGCTGCGGAGAAAGAGAGGGAGATGACCACGAAGGCCAAAAGAATGAAGTTGAGATAGGATATGATAACGCCAAGTGGTGTCGTAAGCCTTTTCTAGGTCAAAAAGGACGGCAACAACGGAGGTCTTCGCAGCAAAAGCAGTACGTATATAGACCTCCAAGTTCACCAGGACATCTGTCGTGCTGCGGCACTTGCGGAAACCAAATTGAGAAGGGGAGAGGAGGTGATGGTGTTCCAGGAACCACATCAGACGAACGTTAACCATACGTTCAAAGAGTTTGCAGACACAACTTGTGAGAGCAATAGGGCGAAAGTCCTTAGGGGAAGTACCCAGAGACCCCGGTTTGCGAACAGGGAGGACAACGGCATCGAGCCAGTCCTCAGGGACTGACGACGACTCCCAGATCCGATTATACAGACTCAGTAAATACTGAGACGTGCTCGGAGGGAGATGGCGAAGCATCTCATAATGAATACCATCGGAGCCCGCCGCCGTAGAACCGCAGAGGGCCAGGGCAGAACGAAGTTCAGAGAGAGAGAAGGGATCATTATAGGGAAGCTGAAGATGAGTGCAGAAATCTAAAGGACGAGACTCAAGGACAGGTTTACGAAGAAGGAAAGATTGGGGAAGATGAAGACCAGAGCTAACAGAAGAAAAGTGGGAACCCAGTTCGGAAGCGACCTGCAACGGGTCCGCCACAAGAGTATCATGGAGGTGAAGGACCGGTGAAACATCGGGAACGAACTTACCCGCTATCTTGCGGATACGCTTCCAGATCTGGGCCAGAGGGGTTTCGGACGTAATTGTCGAGACATAAGATGCCCAACATTCACGTTTAGCCGTACGGATGGCCCTACGGGCCACCGCACTCGCTTTCCGAAAGAAAAGAAAAGAATCGGTCGTCTGCCTACGGCGGTGCCTCTTCCAGGCTGCACGCTTACAGCGGACAGCCCGAGCACAGTCCGCATTCCACCAGGGAACGCACTTCCGTGGACCCCGAGAGGAAGAGCGAGGAATAGAGCGGAGGGCAGCGTCGAAGACAGTGTCATGAAAAAGGAGGAGAGCGCGAGAGAGGGGCAGAAGGGAGAGGTCAGAGAGAGTAGCACTGAGGGAAAATAGGGTCCAGTCCGCCTTAGCAAACTGCCACCTAGGGAAAGAGAGGGAAGGGCGAAAAGAGAAAAAGGAAACAAGGATGGGGAAATGATCACTTCCATGGAGGTCATCAAGAACCTGCCATGTGAAATCTAAGTAAAGAGAAGAAGAGCAGAGAGAAAGATCAAGACAAGAAAGGGTGCGAGTTCGAGAGTCCAAATGAGTGGGCTCACCAGAATTCAGAAGAGACAGGGAAGAAGAGAGGAGAAACGGCTCAAGGAGGCGACCCCGGGTATTCGTCAGAACGTCACCCCAAAGAGAATGACGACAATTGAAGTCACCCAGCAGGAGCACAGGCTCCGGCAAGGAGTCTAGGAGGTGTTTCAAATCAGGAAGAGAGAGCGGGACACTCGGGGGGAGATAAATGGAACAAACTGTGTACCATTTCCCCACAAAGATACGAGCAGCAGAACAATGGAGAGGCGAAGGAAAAAGTAAAGGAACAAAGGGAACATCAGCCCGAATCAAGAGAGCAGAAGAATTAGAAGCCCCAGCAATGGCTGGGGGGGGGGAGAGAAAGGAATAGCCACGAAAACGACCAGGACGAGCACCAAGCATCGGCTCCTGGAGACAGACACAAAGGGGCGAAAACCGCGAAACCAGAAGTTGGAGTTCGAGGAAATTGGCGTAATAACCTCGAACGTTCCATTGAAGAATGGACAACGACGAGAAGAGAAAGGACAAAAACAGAGAACAAGGAAGAAACAAAGGCGAAAGACCAACAGAGCACGTTAAAGAATATCAGGGTCGGGATCAGGGTCAGCAAAGTCAGGGTTAGGGGGCATGGGTAAACTGAGCAAAGACGGAGGGAAGGAAACGGGAGAACAGATCAGAGGTGGGCGGGCAGGGTCCGGAGGAGGAGGAGGAGGAGACAACGGAGAGGAGCAGTCAAGGACAGCAGCAGGAAGAGGGGGAGTAGAAAGAGAGGAGCGCACCCCAGCAAGAGCAGCAACCGAAAGGGAAGCAGGGGCCAAAGAAACCTCCATAGCAGGAACAGGGGGCGCAAGCACTGAAACGGGAGGGGAAGGAGCAACAGAGCCAGAAGGAGGAGCTGAGGAAGAAAGCGAAGCCTTCTTACCCGCCGGAGAAGAGGAAGGAGAGGAGCCAGGCTTACGCTTCTGACTTAAAGAGACCGGTGTCCCAGCAACTACGTACCGGGCAACGGATTCCAGTGTCTCAACAGGAGAAGCCGAACGAGAGCACACACGACGGCCGTTAGGAGAGCGATGGACATCCGCCCGCACCGACAGGCGGCGGGGAGAGCCGATAGATGGAGGAAGAGGATGGGAAGGAGGATCGGAGGGGGACGAGGAAGGAGACACAGAAGACACGACAGACCGGGTAGAAGGAAGGGGAACCCCAGACAGAGGACCAGGAGGAGGATCCTTCGGGAGAGAACCCAAAGGGACAGAGGAGGGGGCAGTGGGCGCATCAGGGTCCAAGGCCTGGAAACGGTTGTGAGTCTGAGGAAGGCGGGAAGGACGAGGAGAGGAAGAGCGCAACACGCGAGCATAAGAGATATTAGCATAAGGCGGGAGCCGGCGAACCTGGCGCCTCGCCTCAGGAAAAGATAAACGCTCCCGGTGCTTCAAGTTGAGGACGGCTGCCTCAAGCTTGTAATGGACACATGCACGGGAGAAGGTAGGATGGGCCTCACCGCAGTTGAGGCAACGAGCCTGGGGAGAAGCACACTCCGACTTAGAGTGACCTTCGCCACCACACAAAGGACAGAGAGAGACAGTCCCGGAGCAGCGGAGGGCACCATGCCCAAACCTCCAGCACTTGTTGCAGAGCCGAGGAGAAGGAATGTACTCCTGGACAGAGCACCTGGCACCAGCAAGAATGACAGAGGGTGGAAGGGTCCTACCATCAAAGGTAATCTTCACAACCCGGAGGGGTTGACGGCGACTACCACGAGGGGGACGAGTAAACGTGTCCACCTGGAGAATAGAATGGCCCTGGGCAGCGAGGATATGTCGAATATCGTCGTGGCAGTCGCGTAGGTCCCGAACACCGGTCGCAACATGGGGCGGGAGCAAAATAGTGCCAACACTGGCATTCAACTGAACGTTCTTCGAGACCCGAACGGGGGTCTCGCCAAGGCAGGATAAGGCAGCCAAGCGGGAAGCAGCATCCTGAGGAGCAGCAGCAACGACACGTGTACCGAGACGAGTGGGGTTGAAAGTAATGGAGGCATCCACGGAATCAATGAGATGTCGATGGAGGGAGAAATCGTCAGGAGGCGCAGAATCAAGAGGAAGGAGATCAAAATATTTGGCCCACGAAGCGGGACCAAACAAGGCTTGATAGGTAGCAGAACTGGAAGGAATCGAGCGAGGGCGGCCGTGACGAAGACGGCGGTGAGAACCCCCAGAGAGAGAGGGGTTAAAAGGCGCAGTAGTTACAACTAGAGAAGGAGCCACGCCAGGGGACGAGGTAGTCACCACTGGGGGCTTGGGGCTCGACCCAACCACAGAGTAGGGAGGGGAGCCAGAGGAAGGAGTCAGAGAGGCCAAAGGAGGAGCAAGGTCGGGGCCCAATGCAGCGGAGGCTACAGAGCCCGGTCTTCCAATACGGACCGACTCGGGGGCTTGGTCGCCCACCCCACGAGCCTGAGAAGGTAAACCAGAAGAAGCCGAAGCAGGGGTAATCATCTTGACGAAAGAAAGAATTCACTCACGAATGTGCCCCCACACCCACCATGGAGCCACAATTAGAGGCAGGACACCCAACAAGAAGCTATCGCCGATCTTGTCGGGGCCTCCTAGGGGTGCGTTGCGAGTATACGCCCCACAAACGCCACCTTAAGAAACCGACAGTCCGTCGAGATCGGGTTCAGTGACGAAGTGGGGATTGACAATAAAAGGTTCCCCTCGCTCTCGACGTCGGGTACTGCAGTTCTACGGGTGCATGAGAATGCCTCCTCAAGCACCCGGGCGTCAAAATAGAAGAAGTCCAAGGGAAGAACCAGAACGAGCAAAAGGTCGGTAGGAAACGGCAAGCAGATAGGAGAAGAGGGGGGAGAAAAACGAAACAGACGGAAAAGGAAAAGATGCCCAGCAGAATTGGAGAGGACGGCAGCAGGAGCACAAGGCTAGAAAAGGACAGAGGACCGCCCCAAGGAGCATCACACTCCGGCAGCCGCCCACTAACATGACAAAAACAAAAAATCAATCAAAAGCAATTTCTCTGCAAAAAAAAATACAAAGGAGTTCTCTGAAAGAAAAAAAAACATACACAACAAAAATAAAAGAACAGGGAAGTAAATAAATTGGACACGGAATATTTAATGTCACAGGAGAACCTAAAAAAAAATAACTAAAGCATGACAGTTGGTAAATGGCTTTCTGTGGCTCAGATGAATGTTATTCAGGCAACCGGGACAGAGCGTCGGCTATCACGTTGAGTCTGCCCGGTAGGTGGGTAATGGAAAGATTGAAGTCCTGTAGGTACAACGCCCACCTGAGGATGCGTTTATTCTTACCCTTCATCTGAGTCAGGAAGACTAGTGGGTTATGGTCCGTGTACACTTCCACTATATTACCTGTGAGGTAAACTTCGAACTTTTTACATGTTAACACTAGCGCCAACGCCTCTTTTTCTACCACTGAATAATTGCGTTGCGCCTTGTCGAATTTCACAGAGTAATAATATACTGGGTGTTCCACCTGATCATCCCCAGTTTGCAACAACACTGCACCAGCACCCGAGTCAGACGCGTCAACATGAATTTTAAACGGTCGGTCGAACCTTGGACAAGCAAGCACTGGGGCGGAAGCTAGGATCAATTTCAAATTTTTAAATGCCTCTGCACAGTCTGATGACCACTTAAATTTAACGGCTTTCCGCAACAAGTCTGTGAGAGGAGTGGCAACACTGGAAAAGTTCTGACAAAAACGTCGATAGTACGCACACATACCGATAAATCTTTGAACGTCCTTTTTAGACTTTAGTACTGGATACTCCAGAATGGCATTGATTTTATCTTGCCGAGGTAACACTTTTCCTTGGCCCACTTCATAACCGAGGTACGTCACTGTGCCTTGGCCAAAATGACACTTTTTAGCATTTAAGGTAAGATTTGCCCTTTTCAAGATGGCAAACAACTGGCGTAACCTAGCTATGTGGTCAGCCCAATTACTGTCAAACAGCACGATATCATCTAAATACGGCCGACAATTTGGCACCTTAGCGAGTAGAGAGTTCATGAGTCTCTGGAACGTGGCAGGGGAATTACGCAAGCCGAACGGTAACACTTGATACTCAAAAACACCCTCGGGTGTTACGAATGCAGTGAGCTGTTTAGCACGTTCAGTGAGTGGGATTTGATAATACCCCCTCGAGAGGTCGAATTTCGAAACGTACTTGGCATTTCCCAACTCGTCGATGCAGTCCTCGAGGAGGGGCAGCGGATAGGCATCCACAATGGTCACCTTGTTGAGCTGCCGATAGTCGGTGCATAATCGCCAGGAGCCGTCTGGTTTGGGGACCAAAAGGCAGGGCGAGCACCAAGAGCCCTGGCTCGGCCGGATGAGGCCGTGCTGGAGCAAGAAGTCAACCTCCTTCCGTACGATGGCCTTCTTTTCTGGACTCATCCGATAGGGTTGAAGGCGAATGGGAGTGTAGTCCGTCAACTCGACATCATGGCAAATGGCATCAGTCTGGGTCGGGACCTCCCCGAACAGACTGGAGAATTCATCAACCAACGACTGCACCTCTTCACGTTGGGCCATCTGCAAATGGGACAGTTCCTCCACAGCATTCACAGAACTAGAATTATTGAAAATGAGATTAGTTGGGTCCCCAGAACAATCATCCCCTCTCTCACTGGAAATGGAAACATTGGTTAGTGCAATGGGCCTGGGGCCCTGGAACTTCTTCAGTCGATTTACATGTATGAGCATTACCTGGTTACGTTTGTCAGAGTGCCTCACTTTGTACGTGAGGTCCCCAGTCTTTTCTGTCACAATGTAGGGGCCTTCGTACTTGTGGGACATAGTGTTCCCTAGTCGAGGCTTTAATACCAGGACAGGGTCGCCAGGCTGAAATACCCGTAACTTAGATTTAGCATCGTTACGTTCTTTCATCTTTTCTTGGGCCTTGCCAAGATACTTTAATGCAGCCGCCTTGCAGTCCTTGAGTCTCTGGTGGTGTTGCGCAAAGAAAGCCGAACCTTCAGTTAACGTTACGTTCCCTAACAGATTCTCCTGTAACATTTGCAAGGGTCCACGAACTTTATGGCCAAAGACTTACTCAAAAGGAGAACAGCCCAGTGAACTTTGTAATCCCTCTCTAGCCGCAAACAAAACATACGGTAAATTCTCATCCCAGAAGGTGTGGGAACTCTCGCACGATGTCCTCAACATCTGCTTCAGAGTTAGATGGAAACGTTCAATTACCCCCTGACTCTGTGGATGGTATGGGCTGGAAACCTTATGAGTTATTCCATGTTCCTTACAAAATTGCTCGAAAACATCAGACTTAAAATTAGTACCATTGTCAGTTTGCACGACCCGAGGCAGTCCAAAAGTGGAAAAAAATTGCAACATACGAGCAACAACAGTTTTTGCTCGGATGTTCCTTACAGCAAAAGCCTCTGGGTAACGAGTAGTGATACACATCATCGTGATTAGGTAAATATTACCAGACTTAGTTCTAGGTAATGGTCCAACACAGTCCATTACCACATGAGAAAATGGTTCCTCTGGCACGACAATAGGCCTTAGAGGAGCTTTAGGTGGAGTCTGGTTTGGTTTCCCAACCAGTTGACAAACAATACACGCATTACAAAATTTTGCCACATCGCTTTTCAGCTTGGGCCAGAAAAAATACTTTAAAATTTTGTGATACGTAATATTAATACCTTGATGTCCCCCCATAGGATCATCATGAGCAGCTGCCAAAACTCTTTCTCTATAGCAGGTCGGCAACATAACCTGGTGGACTACCTCCCACTCATTTGACAAGGGAGCACCCTGTGGTCTCCATTTTCTCATCAAAATCCGATCATTGTAGTAGTACCCAGTTGCTGCGTCTACAATTTCCTCCATAGAGACGGCTGTTTCATGACAATCTGCAAGAGTGGGGTCAGCTTTCTGTAACTCACTCAAGGAGGCATCTAGGCCTTGGTCAGATGCCATTGGCCGAGGCTCAACAGTGTTCTCCACCTCCCCACTACTCTCGGTAGATGGCGGTGGCAGGCTCTCCACAATGTCCTCGGCCACGTCATCGAGTCGGTCCATGAATGTGTCCGCGAGGTCCACTTGGTTTTCACCACTCGGAAAGCTCCTCGTGACCTCGGGATTTACCACCTTGGCAAGCACAGGGCTGCCCTTACATTTAAGTCCCATAGACCTGGTCACCGCGCACGCAGGGTACAGAACATTATCCTCTGCGGCGGGTGGATCCAGGCAAACCTTAGGGGTAGGCAACATAATAGGCAGTCTGGAGTCCCCTACCTTATCCCCTGCTAAATCATTACCAACTATTACATCATCATTAGGGAAAGGTAGGTATGGAGTGACTCCGACTGTACAAACACCCTTGTGGAAATCAGATTCCAGGGTAACCTTATGGAGGGGTACTGCCCGAGTATCACTAGTGACACCCTCGACCAGTACCACCTCTCCAGTGTCGAGAGTGTTGGCACCTTGCAACGCACTCTCTAAAATTAAAGTCTGGATGGCACCGGTGTCTCGGAAGATCACCACGTCCTTCCAGGAAGAACCCTCAGACAAAAGTAGTCTCCCTTTCGATAAGAATGGGGTAAGCAAGTCCAACCACTGTAGGTTGGAGGTCTTACTCCCTAACCCTTCTGAAAGCCTCAAGCCCTGTGTCACAACTAGAGCATTGGGTCTTTTTTCAGGGTGCAGTTGCCAACAACGGCTAATAGTGTGGTTTGGACGATTACAGTGACCACAAAAACGTCGGGGAGAAGAGACATTACTAACAGAATTACCCTTTGGTTCACCTTTAGGTGCCGTTGGGCTAGACACTTTAACAGGGTTAGTTATGTCTGAAACAGAAGGTGCATTAGGTAAAGGGTTAGAATGAGCTGGTCTGGACTGGCTGTGGGTATAAGGTTTGCTACTCTGTGGGGTATAATTATTTTTATTGGGCCTTTTGCCCGCCAATTGGTAGTTTTCTGCCAACTTGGCCAAATCCCCTATTTTAGAATTTAACTCTATCCTTCCTTTAATGTATTGTGATACGTTCTCTGGCATAACATCTATAAAATGCTCCATTAAAATTAAGTTCCTGAGAGCCTCGTATGTTTCGGCTTTCGCCGAGCGAATCCATCTATCAAATAATCGAATTTGATCATTCACAAATTCAGTGAGCGGTTGGTTGTGAGTAGGCCTAAGGTTACGATAAACTTGGCGGTGAGCTTCAGGAGTAATTTCATATGCCCGCAAAATACATTCCCTGACTTTATCATATTCGAAACACTCGTCGTCAGGCATGTTTATAAAAATATCTTGTGCTTTACCCCTAAGTCTTCCCTGTAGGATTTTCACCCACTCTTCCTTTGGCCAGTTCATGGACGTGGCCACTCTCTGAAAATGGTTGAAAAACCTTTCAGGGTCAGACTCGGAAAATTCAGGCAAATTATGCTTTTTCTCATAATGCCTGGGGTTTGAATCCCCGGCAGGTGGAGGTCCAGTGGCATTCGCTCTAATTCTAGCCTCCTCGGTTTTGAGTTTTTGCTCCTCTAATTTTATTTTTGCTAACTCTAAAGCTAATTCACTTTCCCTATGAGTTGCACTTTCTGCTTGGCTAGGCTGGCATAAAGGTGTATCACTTGCCAATAGTTGTTCATCAATACAATGTTGTAATATTTCATTCACCAAAGTCCACTTTTTATCTGCGACATTTAATTCTAGGCCAAATTCCTGGCCTAACAATACTAAATTAGACTTTTTAAGTTTCTTTATCTCTACCACTGAAGGCTCCCTTGCCAGGTTCTGCATTTCAGAAGACATCACTAATAATTTTAGCTCCCAGCCAAAGAAAAAATTAAAAAATAAAAATTGGAAAAAAAAACAAAAATTTGCACGGCCCCTAACACAAGGCCACACTAACCTTAATCGTGAAGGGATCCAGCTGGATGTCCAGTCAGTGCAAGAATGTCCTTTGCTAGATGAGCTGGACCCTAGGCTAGCACACAACCGTTCTGCGGAAATAAAAAATTTTAATTTTGGCACTCAAGAATCTAATTTTTTACACTTATAATGTTCCTCCCGGACTGGCCAACCACTTATTACAACTGATATGAGTGGGGCTTCTATGGGGTTCTGGTAATATTAAGGGGTAAAGGTAGTTAGAAGACAAGAGTATCAAATATGGGAGAGCTAAAAGGCCCGGCCCCCAAAATAAACTATCCACAGTAGTAATAACTTGCTACAAGACCATAAATGTTAGTCTAAGGGTTGATCACTGCGCTCCCACCTTGGAAGAAGAGATACTCTGTAATTCATGTACTTATTTATTAACCCCTTAACAACCCCCCATACACTCACACCAATAACAATAATAATAATAACTTTACCACACTATCTTACGTTAAAAGCCTTGGTCCACATAGGCAGGATACAAGGTTTACACTAATAACAAGCTAGGGTAAAGTACTACTGGATAAGCACTGAAGCTGGATGCAGCTTAGGGTAGTGAAACCACGTGGGACCCTAATACAAAACACAACACTTAGGGGTACCCAAACACTGGCAAAATACTATCCCCAGGTCTCACCAATCGTTACTACCAGAGTAGGCACACTCACTAATGCCCTGTACTTAGCTTAAGGATACAGGAACTTCAGGTAAGGGAAATAAGTAAGAGGAGAAGGAAGGAGAGTAGGGGAGCAGCCACAGAGTAGGTCTTATCCACACACACCAGCCAGCGAGAAGAGCGAGCTCCTCGCGACCACCTGGCCTCCCTCATGTCGTGGTGCCGGAAGGAGCCTAATTGATCGTGCAGCTAAGCACATTAAAGATCTTCCCCTATGCAACGTATTGTTACTTTATGAATGATTAGAAAGTATTAGTAAGCAAAGTTGGTGCCTATGTTATTATTTAATAATCAACCCCCAGCTCAGTCTTTAAATGCTCTTTGAGAAACAATAATAGTCTTACGTCTGGCAGGGAAGATACAAAAAATTTCCATTCGAAATGCGCCAACTGTACTACTTAGGAAGTTTAATAGCTCAATTTTGACCTCTGGTTTCCACTGGAGAACCCAGGGTCGTAACAATCACATTACATTTATTTGTTCAATTATTATTTATTAATCCAAATCAACCTTTTCTAGATATTTAATCACGTATATTTATCTGTTTAATCACGTTAATTAATTATTCAATCGCATATGATTTATTTAATAAATAACGTTTTATTTGTGTAATCCCGTTCTATTCATTTATTTTAAACTTTTTAGTTATATTTTCAATAATCTTTTATCGATCTATGCAATCAATGTTGTTTATTTATTTACATATTAGCAATGAAATATGTAAATCGTGAACTTTAAGCAACATGGAAATAATAGTTGTGAGAGTTGCATGTCATAAAAACTTGTTCTGAAAGTTGTAACTTTGCAACACAGGAAGAGCAAGTGAGTGTTTCAACACATATATATCGTGTTGTGAGTGTTGCAAGACAGAAATAACGTATTGTGAGTGTTGAAACGCTGGAATAATGTGTTGTGTGTGTTGCAACACTCAGAAATTTTGTACGTGTTTAATTACAAAACATTCCCGTGTTCCAACAACAACAACCCGTTATTCCAGTACTGTAACACTCACCTCGCAACATCTCATTCCTGTGTTGCAACACTCAAACCACCTCATTCTGTGTTTAAACAATCACAGTACGCGTTGCATGTTGCAACACTTACAAGACATTATTACTGTGTTGCAACACTTACAAGACAATATTACTGTGTGTTGCAACACTTGAAAGACATTATTACTGAGTGCTGCAACTGCAACACTCACGACACGAGTATATGTATTCGTATTATATCTGTGTATTTTTGTTTCTCTTTGAATATAGATGTAGAGAAAATACTTGAAACATAAATTAAAACGCTTTATAAAATAATTGTCTGTCCATCTGGTGTTTCTGGCTTTCAACACTTGAGGCCAACTATAAGACAAATCAATAGCTGATCTATACGTCAAATACACTGATATTGTCTATATTTGCTCTCATTCGTTCATTACGAAAAACACAAATTATACAGATAGAATTTCTATCATGTTATCATTGTAAAAACAACAACTTGAAATGTAAAAAATCAGCTTTAGGTTTTAGTCATATTTTTACCTTTGAACAAGAAGAAACATTGATTATTAAAGTGAACACATGTAAGTGAACACGTCAGGTAAACATCTTACCTATAAACAACATATCCAAACAATTATTAATTAGGTAAATACAAAGTTCTAAACTTTGTTGATATATCTTAAATAATTGGTGAAAACTTTATACACTTAATTTTACTTAAATTTATTTAGATCTATTATATATATATATATATATATATGTATATATATATATATATATATATATATATATATATATATATATATATATATATATATATATATATATATATAAATATATATATATATATATATATATATATATATATATATATATAACATATTTTTGTTTGATCCACGGTGGTCGAAGTGGTTGGGCACGACTCCTTCAATCCTTCCTAATATATCCCAGCTCACCCTAATATCCTTAACAAGTGCTATATAATCAAACTAGAGTAGTACTTTCACCTCAATATTACCTTACCTTACCTTACCTTACTTTACCTTACCTTACCTTATCTCACCTTACCTTACCTTACCTCACGTTACCTCACGTTACCTCACCTTACCTCACCTCACCTTACCTTACCTTACCTTACCTTACCTTATCTTACCTCACCTTACCTTACCTTACCTTACCTTACCTCACCTTACCTTACGTTACCTTAACTTACCTCACCTCACCTTACCCTACCTTATCTCACCATACCTTATCTTACCTTACTTCACCTTACCTCACCTTACCTTACCTCACCTTACCTCACCTTACCTTACCTCACCTTACCTCACCTTACCTTACCTTACCTTATCTTACCTTACCTTACCTTACCTCACCTTACCTTACCTTACCTTACCTCACCTTACCTTATCTTACCTTACCTTACCTCACCTTACCTTACCTCACCTTACCTTACCTCACCTTACCTTACCTTACCTTACCTCACCTTACCTTACCTTATCTTACCTCACCTTACCTTACCTCACCTCACCTTACCTTACCTCACCTTACCTCACCTTACCTTACCTCATCTTACCTTACCTTACCTTACCTTACCTTACCTTACCTCACCTTACCTTATCTTACCTTACCTTACCTTACCTTACCTCACCTTACCTTACCTTACCTTACCTTACCCTACCTTACCTTACCTTACCTCACCTTACCTTACCTCACCTTACCTTACCTTACCTTACCCTACCTCACCTTACCTTACCTCACCTCACCTTACCTCACCTTACCTTACCTCACCTTACCTCACCTTACCTCACCTTACCTTACCTTACCTTACCTTACCTCACCTTACCTCACCTTACCTTACCTCACCTTACCTTACCTTACCTTACCCTACCTCACCTTACCTTACCTCACCTTACCTCACCTTACCTTACCCTACCTTACCTTACCTTACCTCACCTTACCTCACCTTACCTTACCTTACCTTACCCTACCTCACCTTACCTTACCTCACCTTACCTCACCTTACCTCACCTTACCTTACCTCACCTTACCTTACCTCACCTTACCTCACCTTACCTTACCTTACCCTACCTTACCTAACCTCACATCCTCACAGATATTTTTCCTCTACTGATTTTCTTTCATCACGCCTCAGTTGTCAGTTGATGATGTATGATGAAGTGGATGAATGTATGACTGTTGAGTTCTTCATTAATCAGGAAGAGTCGTGGCCAGACTGGGAGGTCGGACCCGGTGTTCACGCGGTCACCAGTTCGTACTTTATACTGTCGATATGAGCTTCCTTTTTCCATATATTGCCTACAAAACACTTTAGTTTTAATCCATTACTATTTTTCATCTATTTAATCAAATTTTATATGTTAAATCAAGTTTTATTTATCAATTTAATCAAGTTTTATATTGTCTCTTTTATCACATTATCTTTATTTTTCAGTCATCATATATTTATTAATCCAATCACCATTTTCTTGATATTTAATCACGCAAATTTATCTGTTTAATCACCTTTATTAATTATTCATTGACATAAGATTTTTTTGCCACCAGTTCGAACTCTCTATTTGCATCTTCCTCTTTTTTCATTTAGTTAAATTATATTTAAGTTTTAATTATTCAATCGCAATTTTCATCCATTTAATCACATTTAAAAAATTCACCCACATTTCATTGGACAATTACAGCAACTTTAATATATCTATTTATACCATTTTATCGACTTGTTAAAGCATCATTTACCAAAGCAATCACCAGTTTTAAGATATTTAATCACCTATATTGCTCTAGTTAATCACCTTTGTTAGCTGTTCAATCTAATTTAATTTGTTTATTCAGTCAGTTTTATTAACTCATTTAATTTTTATTCATCTGTTTATCACTTGTTAGTTATATTTCTTATCACCTTTTGTTGATGTATTCAATCACTAACTTATATGAAATTTAAAGATTAGCAATAAAACATTAATATCTGGCAAGAATACAATGTTAAACACTTGATGGGAATGTTGAGTTGTGAGTGTTGCATCACGGTCCTAACGTGAGTGTTGCATCACGGTCCTAACGTGAGTGTTGCATCACGGTCCTAACATTAGCGTTGCATCACGGACGAATTCACGGATTACATAAGACGAATGCACACAATTTGCGTGATTTGCAACAAAGGAATGGCGTGTTGCGAGTGTTCCAGCACAGAAATAAGATGTTGTGAGTTTTGAAAAAATCTAGTTGTGTGTGTTGCAACTCTCACAACGCGTTATTTCGATGTTGCAACTCTCATAACATTTTATGTATGCGTTGCAACACTAACAACACGATATTATTGTGTTGCAAAACTTTCAATACATCATTACTTAACACTCACATACTTAAGTGTTGCAATACTTTGAACACTTATCACTTAAAACTTGCATACTTATCTACCTAATACTTTCTATTTGTAAGTAATTAAGTAGACATAATTACTTGCATGGAAAGTAATTATAAAATAAAATCAACGTGATTTAATAAATAAATCCTGTGCCATTGAACAGTTTATGAGGTGAAAAAAATATAAATACAGGTAAATAAGTATGTAAGAAATGTGATTGGATTAATAAATACATGATGATTAAGGAAATAATTTATATGTAATAACTAGATGTATAAAAGTTGTTGGAATAGATATATAAAAATAATAAACATTAAAGGGGATAAATTAGAAGGAAAAACAGGACTCAATAATTCCAACTAAAGTATTATTTGGGCAATACATGAAAAAAGGAAGATTTGGATGTGGAGTTGGAACTGGTGACCGCGTGAACACCGGGTCCGACTACCAGTCTGGCCACGACTCTTCCTGCTTAATGAAGAACTCAACAGTCATACATTCATCCACTTCATCATACATCATCAACTGACAACTGAGGCGTGTAAAGGAGAAAGTCGGGAAGGAAAATTAATCTTTATGAGAAGAGGATGTAAGGTAAGGTAAGAAAATGATGAGGTGAAAGCGCCAGGTCAGTATGAATATATAACACTTGGAAGGGACATTAGGATGGGCTGGGATGTGAGGACTGAGTGAAGGAACGGTGCTCAACCACTTAGACCATCAGGGATCGAACGCCGATCCTGTAAGAAGCGAAAGTATGAAGTGGAAAAATGGTGCCCAATCACTTGGACCTTCGGGGATCGAACAGAAAACATATTTTATAGACATCATAGATCTCAAAAAATTAAATAGAGCAAACTTTATGAAGCAATTTTCTCCAATATATTAAGGCATATTTGGGAGTTATTCTACTTATTATTTATTAATTAAATAGATTGTTATCTTAGATTGTTTATGGCAAACATTAACAGCTTCAACACCCTAATAAACAGTTGTTCATCTTGATTAAAGCTTAAGTATTATTGGGACCTAAGCTGATATTACACACACAAGTCACAATAGCCTGATGCATCAAATGAACAAATCCATAAGGGCCGTGACGAGGATTCGAATCTACGTCCAGGAGCATCCCGGACGTAGGATGTTCATTTAGTTTCATTTTGAAACATAAGCTGAGTTGTACATCTTATCTTGTTTAAGTAATGAACGCAAGGAAGAGAAAAAAGGGAAAATCAAGTGTATTTGACACATAGATCAGATAAGATTTTTCTTATCTTAGGTTTCAAATGTTTGCCCGAAGATAAATCCAAATGTCTTGAAGTTATTTTCTTATATTGAGGACTTCAGTGAATAGGGATTTAATGACATACAAATTTCGCATTTTCACTAAATTATATTATATTATAGTACTAGTAAAGGTAGGATGTTTCGGGCAGATGGAACTCGTTAGCCAGGGAAGGCAGCTCATTTAGGGGAAGGAAAACCCTGAATTCAAACCTCTGCTGTCTTGCGGCTAAAAACACGCATGGGAAAGGCTTCGGGAGTCAACCCTGAGGAAAAATCCGGAGTCGGAGTCCCTAAGGCAGTTTGCAGCTGTTTACAGCTACATTCTGTCAACTCCTGCGACGACACTGGTGCCAAGCGTATCGGCGCCTGCCTTTCCCTTGGACCACATCGGTGGCGTGGAGAGGGTGGATCTGCTGCATGAGCAACAGCTGGTCCTCCATAATTACTGCCCAGACCTGTGCCCTGGAGAGGACACTCCAGCATCTCCTTGGCGATGGCTCAACATGGGAAGCGATAGTCACCGGTGTTAAGCCTTCTGGGAGAACTCATCCGATTTCATAGGACAGCTGCCGCCCGCCTCAAGCTGGGCAGCCCCCATCCAATGAGGTGCTGTCCCGCCACGGTCCACCTGCTCCACTGGGTGCGTGGGGCTTACCACAATCCAATAAGCGGATCGTCAACCATGCACCAGGCAAAAGAAAACAAACACAGAGCTACCAAGCTTTCAAACTGGGCACATGAAATGTAAGGAGCATGGCACCGTGTCATTCGGAAGATCTACTGGAAGTGAACGACGCCCGCAAGACAGCTGTGATCAACAATGAACTACGCAGGCTCCAGATGGATATAGTCGCCCTGCAGGAGACACGTCTGCCCGCGATCAGCAGCATACGGGAGAAGAATTTTACCTTCTTCTGGCAGGACAAACCACCAGAAGAGGTAAGGGAGCATGGAGTTGGCTTTGCCATCAGGAACAAGTTGTTAGGGTCCATAGTACCGGCCACGGAGGGGTCTGCAAGGATCATCAAACTTCAGCTTCATACAGCAGCAGGAATGGCCAGCCTCATCAACGCCTATGCACCAACACTGACCTCCTCTTCCGAAGCGAAGGGCGAGTTCTATGATGACCTCGGCCTAACTCTCAGAGACATACCTCAACAAGAGCCAGTCTTCTTCCTGGGAGACTTTAATGCAAGAGTTGGTTCTGATCACAGATCTTGGCCTTCCTACTTGGACCACTTTGGGAAGATGCATGAGAGTGGGCAGCGCCTCATGGAGTTCTGGTGTCGTCATGATCTCTGCATCATCATCTCCTTCTTCGACACCAGGCCCCAGCATAAGGTTTCCTGGAGACACCCAGGTCTAAGTGTTGGCACCAACTCTACTTGGTGCTTACGGGGCAAAGCAATCTGAGAAGCGTCAACCTGACCCGCAGCTTCCAGAGCGCAGATTGTGACACCGACCACTCTCTCTTCATTTGCAGAGTAAAGTTCCAGCCCCGGAAAATCCACAGAGCAAAGAAAGAAGGAAGGCCACGCATTAACGTAAACAAGACCCGTGACCTTCACAAGGTTGAGGAAATTACTGCTGCGCTGGTAACTGCCCTTCCTGTACCACCCTGCGATAGCGCAAGTGAGAGGTGGTCATATCTCAGGAGCACTATTTTCAACACTGTAACAAACTAGGTTTGTTGTCGGGAATTATTCAGTATAGTTTCTCATGGACATGGGGGTTTTGAAAGTTGGAGTCAGATGGTACTTGACCTGACTCAAGTAGAGAAAAGGTCATCTCTCCCGGGATTAGCGTTAAGATTACAAAATGGCAGGCGCCTTTGTCTTAAGCAACATATAACGAATTATTTTACAGAATTCAGTAATTTAGAGAAATTAAAGTCTTCATTCAAATTGTATTCAATAGTATTCCTGTTCAAGTATCAAGAGTATTCGCAATTGTCGGAATACTGAGTAAGTCACCGTCAGTGACGTCACTAGCAGAGGACTAGCCTCTGATGTGGATCAATTTTGGCGACCCTGGGTCAAGGGTCACCAAAGCCTTCCATATTTAGTAATTCTCAAAGGTCAAATAGCCATATTATAATTGGAAATAGCCTTTCCCTAAGATGTCTGTACGATTACCAACAGTTTATAAGAGTTCAACCATCTGGGTGGTTCAGTGCAACAGAGATTAGTTGTTCAATTTAAACCCTGCTTAGTAATCTTGGTAAACCTGGCGTAGGAATACCCTCCAGCTCTGACTAGCTGTGAGGAAGGCAGAGCTAGGGAGGATCAGTGTGGACTAGGCAGTGACTGGGGAAGGCCACCATCTTCACCTCTCCCAAATAGATCAGTAGAACACCAGCTGGTCGCATTAAAAGGTATAGTTTGCTACAGTATTGTATAGGGAAATAGTTCATCTCATGTCTCGATAGGAAGAATTAAGGTATAGGGAGTGATATTTCCTTTAGCTGTTGGAAATAAATAAATAAATATGTTGGACTTGCATTAATAAATAATTAACTTGTGATTTGTATTTTATTATTTCCATTTTTGAATGTGTCCATGTCCTTGTCACGTGGTCTCAACGAGTCTGAAATTTTAGTTGGGCCGCATGTCTAACTAAGTTTAAGAGTTCATTTATCCCTTTGTTTGATATAATTCCCACACTTAATGTAGATTCATCCCTCCTTTTCCAAGTAATTTGGGGATCGAGCCCCAAGGTTTTAATGATCGATTAATCGGTCCAGACCCCGATTACTTGACGATTCTAGTTAATGGTCTGGTGGTGGCGGCGTAGAGGGATCCCTTGAGTTTGCTAGAAAACCTAGTACGACGTCACGTGGCTATAGAAGCTTAGCCGGTCAAACGGCTAAGACCACGTGGCGTGGGACTCGGCTATAGAGTATACTCTGGGGTCCTTTGGAATTAGGTTTAAGTTTCAGTAAGCATAGTCACGGACAGGGTAAAGGACAGAGTAGAGCCAATACCGTCCCGTGTTACAACTGCCATATCCACCTTCGGTAAGAGGCAGAACAAGTCAGCAGATTGGTTCGAGGCCATTGCAGAGGAACTCTTACCCCTTGTAGAGGAAAGGAGAGGAGCTCTCTCATCCTACAAAAACCTGCCCTCAGAAAGGAACCTACAGGCCCTCCGTACTGCCCGCAGTAGAGTTCAACAAACTGTGAGGTGCTGTGCTAACGATTACTGGCTCCGACTCTGTTCCAGCATCCAGACTGCGGCCACTGTTGGCAACATAGGAGGCATGTACGAAGGGATCAAACAGGCAACAGGCCCTACACAAAACAGGACGGCTCCTCTTAAGTCAGCCACTGGAGAGATCATTAAAGACCGTGATCAACAGATGAATCGCTGGGTAGAGCATTACTCCGAACTCTATTCCAGAAAGAACTTGGTCAGCGTAGAAGCCTTGCATGCAATCGAGTGCCTGCCCATCATGGAAGAACTTGACCTTGAACCGACTGTGGAAGAAGTTGAGAAAGCATTGGATTCACTTTCCTTAGGGAAGGCCCCAGGAGACGACGGGATTCCGCCTGAAGTTCTCAAGTGCGCTCGTGGAACACTTAAAACTGAGCTTCATGAACTTCTGTGCCAGTGCTGGGGGGAGGGCTCGGTGCCACAAGACATGAGAGATGCAAACATCATCACTCTCTACAAAAATAAAGGTGACAGAAGCGATGTCAACAACAATCGTAGCATCTCCCTCCTCAGCGTCGTCAGCAAACTCTTCGCCAGGGTCGTCTTGGTCAGGCTTCAGATTCTTGCTGAAAGAGTGTACCCTGAGTCACAGTGTGGTTTCCGAGCAGAGAGGTCGACCACTGACATGGTGTTCACCCAGAGACAGCTTCAAGAAAAGTGCAGGGAGCAGAGAAAAGCCTTGTACATCGCCTTCATTGACCTTACAATGGCCTTCGACCTCGTGAGCAGGGACCTTCAAGATCTTGGCCAAAATTGGCTGCCCATCCACCCTACTCAGCATGATACAATCGTTCCACAAGGACATGACGGGCACGGTCGTGTACGACGGCTCAACTTCTGAACCATTCAACATCAAGAGTGGTGTTAAACAGTGGTGGATTCTTGCTCCAACCCTGTTTGGCAACTTCTTCTCTGAAGCAACCACAGAGGGCATCTATCTCCGTACAAGATCTGATAGAAAGCTCTATAATCTATCCAGACTCCGAGCAAAGACAAAAGTACAGATGCGAATCCTCAGGGAGTTCCTCTTCGCCGACGACGAAGCGATCATACACACAGCAGAAGGCCTGCAGCAACCGCTTTGCCGCAGCCTGTTCCGCATTCAGCTTGACAATCAGCCTGAAGAAGACACAGGTGATGGGACAAGACGTCAATGAGCTACCCTGTAAACATAGCAGACTATGTGCTGAAGGCAGTTCACGAGTTTGTGTACCTGGGCTCCACAATCTCAAACACCCTTTCCCTGGACACTGAGCTCAACAGGCGTATCGGGAAGGCCGCAACAACACTGGCCAGGCTCACAAAGCGCGTTTGGGAAAATGTCAAACTGACAGTGCACACCAAGGCACAAGTCTTCATGGCATGTGTGGTGAGTACACGTCTCTACGGCTTGGAATCCTGGACCCTACGCTCTCGCCAGGAGAGACGGTTCAAAACTTTTCACATGCGGAACCTGAGACGCATCCTTGACATCACATGGAAAGACCACGTCACCAAGAATACAAGACTCGAGGGAACAAGAGTCCCTTCAATGTTCACTCTCCTGAAACAAAGACACTTGCGATGACTGGCACATGTCACACATATGGAAGATGGCTGCAAACCAAAGGACCTCTTGTATGGAGAACTGGCATCAGGAAGGAGACCCACCGGAAGACCTCTGCTGCGTTTCAAAGACGGCTGCAAACGCGACCTCAAGCAGATGAGCATCGACATCAACAGAGGAGGTCTCGACCACTGTCAGACGCACCCGCTTCGGCGTTTACCTGCACTCGCTGCAGTTGGGACTGTCATTCTCGGGTTGACCTTCACAGCCACAGCAGGCGCTGCATCCAACTAGACTATAACAACTAGACACCCAGGGCACAACTCCATAACCCGCACGGGGTTGGCCTTCACAGCCACAGCAGGCGCAGCATCCAACTACACTATAACAACTAGACACCCAGGGCACAACTCCATAACCCGCACGGGGTTGACCTTCACAGCCACAGCAGGCGCAGCATCCAACTACACTATAACAACTAGACACCCAGGACACAACTCCATAACCCGCATGGGGTTGACCTTCACTGTTACGAACCCGGATCCAGCATCCGAGCACGGAGCAGTAACGACCGCGCCATCTGTGGGTCAGCTCCCAAACCCCCCGCCAAACGACGACGACACCTGGTGCGGACGGCGAATACCAGCCACAAGGGCCAGTTTCCAGTCCTGTGCAGCTCACAACACAGCCGCTGCTGACCTCTGATGAGGTGGTGCTCAGACACCAGCGCCATCTATGGAGTGGATAGGTGGGCGTTTGTGTCTGAGCCTGTAAGTGAGGTGTTTTAGGGTCCCTGTTATTGATGACGTGTCTGCTTACAGAGTCGACCTGGGACTGCTGTGATGGGAATTGAGTCAGTCTACCCGAGGCAGCCGTCTCCAAACCTTGAGCTTTGCTGCAGCAGTTGCGAAGTCGTCCCCCCGGAAGAACACTGTGGTGTGTTAGCTTGCCAGTGGAGTGGCAGTAAAAGGTTTACCCGGGACCAACTGTTGGAGACGATCGTCCACTGGGGTATTGAGGACGGGAGAGTGATTTGTGGTGTCACACGAGGCTCCTGTCCAGGGCGTTCCCCTTATATCGTTCGTGGAGTGGCCTGACCAGCCTTGCTGTTCCGGAACCTGCCAGCAGACCAGCTGGACGTGTGGTTGACGGCCTCCACGGCGGTGCCCCCAGTGGACCTGTGTTTTGGCTGACCTGTGGCCAGGGTAGGCTCAACTTCGCAGAGATTTCATTGTGAGGCCACGAAGAAGCACCGAGGACTCAGCACCGAGCGTCTGGATCCAGAGTCTTCAGTTAGAAGACAATTGTGTGAACAATCCCCTTGTATAGTGTCAATACCCCTCCCCCTGTGTACTCCGTTTATATATTTATTTGGTGATGGTAATTATAATCTTAAGTTCTTAACGTTCTTTCCCTTCCCCCTTTAAGTTCCTTGCGTCACGGATCACATCCCTTGATAGCCACTACTGGCTTGGGAACGGATATATATCTTCCTCTAACAACATCAGAGTAAGAACCCCGTTGCGTCCCGAGAGGGCCGTAACACAGCAGGCGCAGCATCCAACTACACTATAACAACTAGACACCCAGGGCACAACTCCATAACCCGCACGGGGTTGACCTTCACAGCCACAGCAGGCGCGGCATCCAACTACACTATAACAACTAGACACCCAGGGCACAACTCCATAACCCGCACGGGGTTGACCTTCACAGCCACAGCAGGCGCAGCATCCAACTACACTATAACAACTAGACACCCAGGGCACAACTCCATAACCCGCACGGGGTTGACCGATGCCTACTTCTAGTTAAGGTAATTATGGCAAAATTATAGTACTAATATAGACAAGCATGTTAATATTATAGTAATAATTAGGTAATTTTTGTAAAATTATAGTAATAATTAAAGAAATTATGGTAATATTATAGTAATAGTTCAGGTAATTATGGTAATATTATAGTAATAGTTCAGGTAATTATGGTAATATTATAGTAATAGTTCAGGATATTATGGTAATATTATAGTAATAGTTCAGGTAATTATGGTAATATTATAGTAATAGTTCAGGTAATTATGGTAATATTATAGTAATAGTTCAGGTAATTATGGTAATATTATAGTAATAGTTCAGGTAATTATGGTAATATTATAGTAATAGTTCAGGTAATTATGGTAATATTATGGTAATAGTTCAGGTAATTATGGTAATATTATAGTAATAGTTCAGGTAATTATGGTAATATTATAGTAATAGTTCAGGTAATTATGGTAATATTATAGTAATAGTTCAGGTAATTATGGTAATATTATAGTAATAGTTCAGGTAATTATGGTAATATTATAGTAATAGTTCAGGTAATTATGGTAATATTATAGTAATAGTTCAGGTAATTATCTTATATTCCTTTCAATATCTTATGACATTTAAAAGATTTTTGATAACATAAGTTTATTTACTCAAGAGAGGAAAGTCTCCTGAAGGAAAACCGGACTTTAGATAAAACTTGTCAAATACATATCCAAAAATACAGACTTCACACGATTACACACACACACACACACACACACACACACACACACACACACACACACACACACACACACACACACACACACACACACACACACACACACACACACACACGTGCTACACGTGTTGCAACGTACAAGAACAGCGTGTTATGGGTGTGGCAACACATAGATAAGGTTTTGTGAGTGTTGAGAATTTGAATAAGGTGTTGTGAGTGTTGCAACACTGAAATGAAAAGTTATAAGTGTTTGAACACAAGAAGGAGTTTTGCGAGTGTTGCAAAATAAAACGTGTTGTGAGTGTTGCAACAAAACAATACGTAGCCAGGATTGCCACTCATAAATAACATACTGTGAGGGTTACAACATGTTATTACTGTAATGTAACGTTTCAACACATTATGCCGGCATTGTAATACAACACATTATGTCTGCATTGTAATACAACACATTATGCCGGCATTGTAATACAACACATTATGCCGGCATTGTAATACAACACATTATGCCGGCATTGTAATACAACACATTATGTCTGCATTGTAATACAACACATTATGCCGGCATTGTAATACAACACATTATGTCGGCATTGTAATACAACACATTATGCCGGCATTGTAATACAACACATTATGTCGGCATTGTAATACAACACATTATGCCGGCATTGTAATACAACACATTATGTCGGCATTGTAATACAACACATTATGCCGGCATTGTAATACAACACATTATGCCGGCATTGCAATACAACACATTATTTCTGCATTGCAACATCACAACACGCTATTTCAATGTTGCCACACGCAATTATATTTATAAGTACTGCAACATTCAGAACACATTATTTATGTTGTAACTGTAACAACAGGTTATTGCCTTGCAACACTCACACCGCGTCATTGCTGTGTTGTAACACTCAAAGCACAGTATACAGCGTTGCAATTTTGCAACTATCATCGTGTAATTATTGTGATGCAACACTCACAACTCAAATTGCCATCAAGTGTTTAACGTTGTATTCTTGCCAGATATTAATGTTTTATTGCAAATATGTAAATTTTATAAAAGTTAGCGATTGAATAAATCAACAAAAGGTGATAGAAAACAAATAACTAACAAGTGATTAAATAGATGTATATAAAATAAATGAATAAATAAAATGTGACTGAATGAACAAACTGTTAAATTAAATAAAATGTTATTTAACATATATAATAAAGTTGCTGTAATTGACAAACTTAACGAGATTGAACATTTAAAATGTGATTATATAAATGAAAATTGCGAATAAATAATTAAAACTGAATCATTATGTAACTAAATGAAAAAAGGAAATGTCAGCCACTGAGAGTTGGAACTGGTGACCGCGTGAACACCGGGTCCAACTGGTGACCGCGTGAACACCGGGTCCAACTGGTGACCGCGTGAACACCGGGTCCAACTGGTGACCGCGTGAACACCGGGTCCAACTGGTGACCGCGTGAACACCGGGTCCAACTGGTGACCGCGTGAACACCGGGTCCAACTGGTGACCGCGTGAACACCGGGTCCAACTGGTGACCGCGTGAACACCGGGTCCAACTGGTGACCGCGTGAACACCGGGTCCAACTGGTGACCGCGTGAACACCGGGTCCAACTGGTGACCGCGTGAACACCGGGTCCAACTGGTGACCGCGTGAACACCGGGTCCAACTGGTGACAGCGTGAACACCGGGTCCAACTGGTGACCGCGTGAACACCGGGTCCAACTGGTGACAGCGTGAACACCGGGTCCAACTGGTGACCGCGTGAACACCGGGTCCAACTGGTGACAGCGTGAACACCGGGTCCAACTGGTGACCGCGTGAACACCGGGTCCAACTGGTGACCGCGTGAACACCGGGTCCAACTGGTGACCGCGTGAACACCGGGTCCAACTGGTGACCGCGTGAACACCGGGTCCGACCTACCAGTCTGGCCACGACTCTTCCTGCTTAATGAAGAACTCAACAGTCATACATTCATCCACTTCATCATACATCATCAACTGACAACTGAGGCGTGTGAAGGAGAATGTCGGGAAGGAAAATTAATCTTTATGAGAAGAGGATGTAAGGTAAGGTAAGGAAATGATGAGGTGAAAGCGCCAGGCCAGTATGAATATATAACACTTGGAAGGGCCATTAGGATGGGCTGCGATGTGAGGACTGAGTGAAGGAACGGTGCCCAATCACTTGCACCATCGGGGATCGAACGCCGACCCTGCAAGAAGCAAAAGTATGGAGAGGAAAAACGGTGCCCAATCACTTGGACCTTCGGGGATCGAACAGAAAACATACTTTATAGACACCATAGATCTCAGTAAAGTTAAACAAAGCGAACAATTCGAAGTTATTTTCACCAATTTATTAAGGTATATCTGGGAGATATTCTACTTAGTATTTATTTAGTCAACAAATAATATGTTTACATTGGTTGTTTATGGTTATACAAGTAATTATGGTAATATTATAGTAATAGTTCAGGTAATTATGGTAATATTATAGTAATAGTTCAGGTAATTATGGTAATATTATAGTAATAGTTCAGGTAATTATGGTAATATTATAGTAATAGTTCAGGTAATTATGGTAATATTATAGTAATAGTTCAGGTAATTATGGTAATATTATAGTAATAGTTCAGGTAATTATGGTAATATTATAGTAATAGTTCAGGTAATTATGGTAATATTATAGTAATAGTTCAGGTAATTATGGTAATATTATAGTAATAGTTCAGGTAATTATGGTAATATTATAGTAATAGTTCAGGTAATTATGGTAATATTATAGTAATAGTTCAGGTAATTATGGTAATATTATAGTAATAGTTCAGGTAATTATGGTAATATTATAGTAATAGTTCAGGTAATTATGGTAATATTATAGTAATAGTTCAGGTAATTATGGTAATATTATAGTAATAGTTCAGGTAATTATGGTAATATTATAGTAATAGTTCAGGTAATTATGGTAATATTATAGTAATAGTTCAGGTAATTATGGTAATATTATAGTAATAGTTCAGGTAATTATGGTAATATTATAGTAATAGTTCAGGTAATTATGGTAATATTATAGTAATAGTTCAGGTAATTATGGTAATATTATAGTAATAGTTCAGGTAATTATGGTAATATTATAGTAATAGTTCAGGTAATTATGGTAATATTATAGTAATAGTTCAGGTAATTATGGTAATATTATAGTAATAGTTCAGGTAATTATGGTAATATTATAGTAATAGTTCAGGTAATTATGGTAATATTATAGTAATAGTTCAGGTAATTATGGTAATATTATAGTAATAGTTCAGGTAATTATGATAATATTATAGTAATAGTTCAGGTAATTATGGTAATATTATAGTAATAGTTCAGGTAATTATGGTAATATTATAGTAATAGTTCAGGCAATTATGGTAATATTATAGTAATAGTTCAGGTAATTATGGTAATATTATAGTATTCGTGAAGGTAATTATGGTAATATTATAGTATTCGTGAAGGTAATTATCCTGTTGCTGTTAATATCTTACAACAGTTAAAATGTTTTTGATTACATAACTTTATTGACTCAAGAAATTAAAGAATCGTGAATGAAAACCTGACTGAAGTTAAAACTTGTCATATTCATATCCAAAATACACAGATTTAAAACTAATGCACACAGACATGTTGTTAGTGTTGCAACGCTCAGGAACGGCATGTTTTGTGTGTTGCAACACAGGAATAAGGTGTTGTGAGTCTTGCAACACTGAAATAAGAAGTTATAAGTGTTAGAACACAAGAAGGAGGTGTTGCAAAACCGAACTTGTTGTTAGTGTTGCAACAAAAAATACATACCGAGTGTTGCAACACATAAATACCATTCTGTGAGGGTTGCAACATGTTATTACTGAGTTACAACATTTTAAAACACACTACACATTATGTATTGGTTGCAATGCATCACGTTATTCCTATATTGCAACACACAACACGTTATTGACTAGCAACACAACTCACAACACGTCATTGCTGTGTTGTAATACTCACATCACCGTATTACAGTGTTGCAATTTTGCCACTTTTACCGTGCAAATTCTGTGTTGCAACACTCACGTTAGGACCGTGATGCAACACTCACGTTAGGACCGTGATGCAACACTCACGTTAGGACCGTGATGCAACACTCACGTTAGGACCGTGATGCAACACTCACGTTAGGACCGTGATGCAACACTCACGTTAGGACCGTGATGCAACACTCACGTTAGGACCGTGATGCAACACTCACGTTAGGACCGTGATGCAACACTCACGTTAGGACTGTGATGCAACACTCACGTTAGGACCGTGATGCAACACTCACGTTAGGACTGTGATGCAACACTCACGTTAGGACTGTGATGCAACACTTACGTTAGGACCGTGATGCAACACTCACGTTAGGACCGTGATGCAACACTCACGTTAGGACCGTGATGCAACACTCACGTTAGGACCGTGTTGCAACATTCACGTTAGGACTGTGATGCAACACTCACGTTAGGACCGTGATGCAACACTCACGTTAGGACTGTGATGCAACACACACGTTAGGACCGTGTTGCAACACTCACGTTAGGACCGTGATGCAACACTCACGTTAGGACTGTGATGCAACACTCACGTTAGGACCGTGATGCAACACTCACGTTAGGACCGTGATGCAACACTCACGTTAGGACTGTAATGCAACACTCACGTTAGGACCGTGATGCAACACTCACGTTAGGACCGTGATGCAACACTCACGTTAGGACCGTGATGCAACACTCACGTTAGGACCGTGATGCAACACTCACGTTAGGACCGTGATGCAACACTCACAACTCATATTCCCATCTAGTGTTTAACATTGTATTCTTGCCAGATATTAATGTTTTATTGCAAATATGTAAATTTTATAAAAGTTAGCGATTGAATAAATCAACAAAAGGTGATAGAAAACAAATAACTAACAAGTGATTAAATAGATGTATATAAAATAAATGAATAAATAAAATGTGACTGAATGAACAAACTGTTAAATTAAATAAAATGTTATTTAACATATATAATAAAGTTGCTGTAATTGACAAACTTAACGAGATTGAACATTTAAAATGTGATTATATAAATGAAAATTGCGAATAAATAATTAAAACTGAATCATTATGTAACTAAATGAAAAAAGGAAATGTCAGCCACTGAGAGTTGGAACTGGTGACCGCGTGAACACCGGGTCCAACTGGTGACCCCGTGAACACCAGGTCCAACTGGTGACCGCGTGAACACCGGGTCCAACTGGTGACCGCGTGAACACCGGGCCCAACTGGTGACCGCGTGAACACCAGGTCCAACTGGTGACCGCGTGAACACCGGGTCCAACTGGTGACCGCGTGAACACCGGGTCCAACTGGTGACCGCGTGAACACCGGGTCCAACTGGTGACCGCGTGAACACCGGGTCCAACTGGTGACCGCGTGAACACCGGGTCCAACTGGTGACCACGTGAACACCGGGTCCGACCTCCCAGTCTGGCCACGACTCTTCCTGCTTAATGAAGAACTCAACAGTCATACATTCATCCACTTCATCATACATCATCAACTGACAACTGAGGCGTGTGAAGGAGAAAAATTAGTTGGGGAAAAAAGTCTGTGATGAAGCGAGGTAAGGTAAGGTTAGGTAAGGTAAGGTGAGGTAAGGTGAGGTAAGGTGAGGTGAGGTAAGGTAAGGTAAGGTAAGGTAAGGTGAGGTGAGGTGAGGTGAGGTGAGGTGAGGTGAGGTAAGGTAAGGTGAGGTAAGGTGAGGTAAGGTAAGGTAAGGTGAGGTAAGGTGAGGTAAGGTAAGGTGAGGTAAGGTGAGGTGAGGTGAGGTGAGGTGAGGTGAGATGAGGTGAGGTGAGGTGAGGTGAGGTAAGGTGAGGTAAGGTAAGGTAAGGTAAGGTAAGGTGAGGTAAGGTGAGGTGAGGTAAGGTGAGGTAAGGTGAGGTGAGGTAAGGTGAGGTAAGGTAAGGTGAGATAAGGTGAGGTAAGGTAAGGTAAGGTGAGGTGAGGTGAGGTGAGGTGAGGTGAGGTGAGGTAAGGTGAGGTGAGGTAAGGTGAGGTAAGGTGAGGTAAGGTAAGGTAAGGTGAGGTAAGGTAAGGTAAGGTGAGGTGAGGTGAGGTGAGGTGAGGTGAGGTAAGGTGAGGTGAGGTAAGGTAAGGTGAGGTGAGGTAAGGTGAGGTAAGGTATGGTGAGGTAAGGTAAAGTGAGGTAAGGTAAGGTGAGGTAAGGTGAGGTAAGGTGAGGTAAGGTAAGGTGAGGTAAGGTGAGGTGAGGTAAGGAGAGGTAAGGTAAGGTGAGGTAAGTTAAGGTAAGGTGAGGTAAGGTAAGGTAAGGTAAGGTGAGGTAAGGTAAGGTAAGGTGAGGTAAGGTGAGGTGAGGTAAGGTAAGGTTAGGTAAAGTAAGGTAAGGTGAGGTAAGGTAAGGTAAGGTAAAGTAAGGTAAGGTAAGGTAAGGTGAGGTAAGGTAAGGTGAGGTGAGGTAAGGTAAGGTAAAGTAAGGTAAGGTAAGGTAAGGTAAGATAAGGTAAGGTAAAGTAAGGTAAGGTAAGGTGAGGTAAGGTGAGGTAAGGTAAGGTGAGGTAAGGTGAGTTTAAGGTGAGGTAAGGTGAGGTAAGGTGAGGTAAGGTAAGGTAAGGTGAGGTAAGGTAAGGTGAGGTAAGGTGAGGTAAGGTAAGGTAAGGTGAGGTAAGGTAATAATGAGGTGAAAGTACTGTTCTAGTATGATTATATAGCACTTGTTAAGGATATTAGGATGATCTGGGATATATAAGGACGGATGGAAGGAGCGGTGCCCAACCACTTCGAAACTGTGTATGGAGTCAGCCTCCACCACATCACTTCCTAATGTATTCCATTTGTCAACCACTCTGACACTAAAAAAGTTCTTTCTAATATCTCTGTGGCTCATTTGGGCACTCATTTTCCACCTGTGTCCCCTAGTGCGTTTGCCCCTTGTGTTAAATAGCCTGTCTTTATCTACCCTATCAATTCCCTTCAGAATCTTGAATGTGGTGATCATGTCCCCCCTAACTCTTCTGTCTTCCAGCGAAGTGAGGTTTAATTCCCGTAGTCTCTCCTCGTAGCTCATACCTCTCACCTCGGGTACTAGTCTGGTGGCAAACCTTTGAACCTTTTCCAGTGTAGTCTTATCCTTGACTAGATATATGGACTCTATGCTGGGGCTGCATACTTCAGGATTGGCCTGACATATGTGGTATACAAAGTTCTGAATGATTCTTTACATAAGTTTCTGAATGCTGTTCGTATGTTGGCCAGCCTCGCATATGCCGCTGATGTTATCCTCTTGATATGTGCTGCAGGAGACAGGTCTGGCGTGATATCAACCACCAAGTCTTTTTCTTTCTCTGACTCCTGAAGAATTTCCTCTTCCAGATGATACCGTGTATCTGGCCTCCTTCTCCCTACACCTATCTTCATTACATTACATTTGGTTCGGTTACACTCTAACAACCATTTGTTCGACCATTCCTTCAGCTTGTCTAGGTCTTCTTGAAGCCTCAAAGAGTCCTCTTCTGTCTTAATCCTTCTCATAATTTTGGCATCGTCTGCAAACATTGAGAGAAATGAACCTATACCCTCCGGGAGACCATATACATATATCAGAAACGAGATAGGACCGAGTACAGAGCCCTGTGGGACTCCACTGGTGACTTCACGCCAATCGGAGGTCTCACCCCTCACCGTAACACTCTGCTTCCTATTGCTTAGGTACTCCCTTATCCACTAGAGCACCTTACCAGCTACACCTGCCTGTCTCTCCAGCTTATGTACCAGCCTCTTATGCGTACTGTGTCAAAGGCTTTCCGACAATCCAAGAAAATGCAGTCCGCCCAGCCCTCTCTTTCTTGCTTAATCTTTGTCACCTGGTCGTAGAATTCTATTAAGCCAGTCAGGCAAGATTTACCCTCCCTGAACCCATGTTGGCGATTTGTCACGAAGTCCCTTCTCTCCAGATGTGTTACCAGGTTTTTTCTCACGATCTTCTCCATCACCTTGCATGGTATACAAGTCAAGGACACTGGCCTGTAGTTCAGTGCCTCTTTCCTGTCGCCCTTTTTGTATATTGGGACCACATTCACCGTCTTCCATATTTCTGGTAGGTCTCCCGTCTCCAGTGACTTACTATACACTATGGAGAGTGGCAAGCAAAGTGTCTCTGCACACTCTTTCAGTACCCATGGTGAGATCTCGTCTGGACGAACAGCCTTTCTAACATCCAGATCCAGCATGTGTCTCTTGACCTCCTCTCTCGTAATTTCGAACTCTTCCAAGGCCGCCTGGTTTACCTCCCTTTCTCCTAGCACAGTGACCTCACCTTGTTCTATTGTGAAGACCTCCTGGAACCTCTTGTTGAGTTCTTCACACACCTCTTTGTCATTCTCTGTATACCTGTCCTCACCTGTTCTAAGTTTCAATACCTGTTCTTTCACTGTTGTTTTCCTTCTGATGTGAATGTGGAGTAGCTTCGGTTCGGTCTTGGCTTTGTATGCTATATCATTTTCAAAACTTTTCTCTGCTTCTCTTCTCACCCTGACGTACTCATTCCTGGTTCTCTGGTATCTCTCTCTGCTTTCTGGTGTTCTGTGATTCCGGAAGTTCCTCCACGCCCTTTTGTTCAGTTTCTTCGCTTCCATACATGCCCTATTATACCATGGATTCTTCTGTTGCTTCTCGGGTTTTTCCCTTTGGGCCGGGATGAACCTGTTTACTGCTTCCTGACACTTCTGGGTAACATAGTCCATCATACCTTGTACAGTCTTTTCTCTGAGGTCTGTGTCCCAAGGTATTTCCCTTAGGAAGCTTCTCATCTGTTCATAACTCCCCTTTCGGTATGCCCGCCTTTTGATTCCTAGTTCTTTTTTGGGAGAGATAATTCCTAGCTTTACCAGGTACTCAAAGTTCAATACACTGGGATCACTCATTCCCAAGGGCGCTTCCATCTTAACTTCCCTTATATCCCACTCATTTAGGGTAAATATCAAATCAAGCATTGTTGGTTCATCTTCTCCTCTCATTCTTGTAGGTTCCTTGATGTGCTGGCTTAGAAAGTTTCTTGTTGCCACGTCCAGCAGCTTAGCTCTCCCTTTTTCTGGTCCTCCATGCGGGTCTCTGTTCTCCCAATCTATCTTCCCATGGTTGAAGTCTTTCCTGCTAGCAACAGAAGCTGCTCTTTCTATTATGTTAATGGTGGCCATGTTGTTTCTATCATATTCATGTCTGGGTCTTCTGTCATTTGGTGGTGGTTTATATATGACTACGACTATAATTTTTTGCCCTCCAGTTGTTATTGTACCTGTTATGTAGTCACTGAAACCTTCACATCCCTTAACAACCATCTCCTCAAAATCCCAGCCTTTTCTTACCAGCAGGGCCCATTTGATAACCCAAATGAATTTTTCATGGATACGATACCAACATCAAATCATATATCAGACGTCACCCTATCCCCACTGGATTATGAAGAAGCCATAAACAGTATGCCTATGCACTCTGCACCAGTCCCGGAGTCTTGGAACTCCATATTCATAAAGAACTGTAAAAAAACACTATCGCAGGCCCTCCACATTCTGTGGAGACAAAGCCTAGATACTGGCGTTATTCCTGATATACTAAAACAGCAGAGATAGCACCACTTCATAAAGGAGGAAATAAGGCAGAGGCAAAAAATTACAGACCAATAGCACTAACATCGCACATCATAAAAATTTTTGAGAGAGTGCTAAGAAGAAAAATCACAAAATGCATGGAATCACAGCAACTCCATAACCCCGGACAACATAGTTTCAGAACAGGGCGCTCTTGCCTGTCGCAGTTGCTGGACCACTATGATATGGCATTAGATGCTATGGAAGACAAACAAAACGCTGATGTAATTTACACAGATTTCGCAAAAGCTTTTGATAAATGTGACCATGGTGTTACTGCACATTAAATGCGTTCAAAAGGAATTACCGGAAAAATAGGCAGATGGATCTACAATTTCCTGACCAACAGAACCCAATGTGTAATAGTCAACAAAATAAAATCCAGCCCATCAACCGTGAAGAGCTCAGTCCCCCAGGGTACTGTGCTTGCTCCAGTACTTTTTCTCATCCTCATATCGGACATAGACAAGAACACAACCTATAGCACTGTATCATCCTTTGCAGATGACACTAGGATCTTCATGAGAGTAGGCAACATAGAGGACACGGCGAACCTCCAGTCAGATGTAGATCAGGTCTTTCTATGGGCTACAGAAAATAATATGGTGTTTAACGAAGATAAGTTCCAGCTCATGCGCTATGGAAAAAATGAAAATATAAAAACGGAAACCACGTACAAAACTCAGGCAAATCATAACATAGAACGAAAAGGCAATGTAAAGGATCTGGGTGTACTCATGTCGGAAGACCTTACCTTTAAAGAACACAATAAAGTAGCCGTCACAACTGCAAGAAAAATGACAGGTTGGATAACAAGAACTTTTCACACTAGAGATGCTATACCGATGATGATACTTTTCAAATCGCTTGTGCTCTCTTGTGAGTGGAGTACTGCTGCACAATGACAGCACCTTTCAAAGCTGGAGAAATTGCTGACCTGGAGAGCGTGCAGAGATCCTTTACTGCTAGAATCCACTCAGTAAAACATCTAAACTATTGGGACCGACTAAAGAGCCTAAAACTGTACTCCCTTGAGCGCAGGCGGGAGAAGTACATAATAATTTACACGTGGAAAATATTAGAGGGGCTGGTCCCAAACCTGCACACAGAAATAACATCACATGAGACCAGAAGACATGGCAGGATGTGCAGAATACCCCCGTTGAAAAACAGAGGTGCAACAGGTACTCTGAGAGAGAACTCTATCAACATCAGAGGCCCGAGACTGTTCAACATGCTTCCACTACACATAAGGGGCATAACTGGCCGACCCCTCACAGTGTTCAAGAGAGAACTGGATAAGCACCTCCAAAGGATACCTGATCAACCAGGCTGTGACTCATACGTCAGGCTGAGCACAGCCGCGTCCAACAGCCTGGTTGATCAGTCCGGCAACCAGGAGGCCTGGTCGACGACCGGGCCGTGGGGACGCTAAGCCCCGGAAACACCTCAAGGTAATGAAGGTAAAGGTAGGGCTACACCACCATCACCTCTTCCTTCTCTCTCTTTCCTCATAACATAATAGTCCTGTGGGAACACTGCATTTGTTATCGTTTACGTTAGCTTTGTTTCTGTGAAGGCTATTATGTCTGGGTTTTCCTCTAGTACTCGTTCTCCAAGCTCATTTGCTTTATTTGTAATTCCATGTATGTTAGTGTACATTGCTTTGAGGCTCACTTTCTTCTGTCCCTTCTCAAACCGCCTCCTTGGTGAGTGTTCTGCTGGTGGGGGGAAGCTGTTCCATGGGTGTGAGGACCTGTGAGGTGGATAACAGGGTCTCAGATGATACTGGGATGAGGGGCGGGGGATCCAGTGATGGGGAGGGACAGGGAGGGGATGGGATGAAAGGGGATGGAGGACAGGAAGGAAAGGGGGGGGATTCGGCGGGAGGAGAGGAGGGGTAGAAGGGTGGGGATTGGGTGTGGGGGGAGGGAGATTTGGCTGAACATTTGAGTGGGGGCAGGGAGGGTTTGGGGTAGGGGGTTTTCTATGCAGAGGAGGGTGGTGGGGTTGTCCTTCCCGCTGGTGTTACTGGGTAGCTGCTTGTGGGTTTCCCCCTCGCATCTGGGGGTGTTGTGTTGGGAGCTGTGACTTCCTGGTTTTCCCCTCTCACCCTGCGCCTCTTCCTTGCTTCTGCCGCCACGGCTCTCTCCTCCCTCGTCATGGATCTCTGGAGGAATATATTTTTAATACTCCCACATTTTTCAGGGAGCTCTTCCTTGATAGAATCTTCTCCTTTATGTTCACCTAGACGTGTTCACTTACATGTGTTCACTTTAATAATCAATGTTTCTTCTTGTTCAAAGGTAAAAATATGACTAAAACCTAAAGCTCATTTTTTACATTTTAAGTTGTTGTTTTTACAATGAAAATATGATAGAAATTCTATATGTATAATTTGTGTTTTTCGTAATGAACGAATGAGAGCAAATATAGACAATATCAGTGTATTTGACGTATAGATCAGCTATTGATTTTTCTTATAGTTGGCCTCAAGTGTTGAAAGCCAGAAACACCAGATGGACAGACAATTATTTTATAAAGCGTTTTAATTTATGTTTCAAGTATTTTCTCTACATCTATATTCAAAGAGAAACAAAAATACACAGATATAATACGAATACATACTCGTGTCGGGAGTGTTGCAGTTGCAGCACTCAGTAATAATGTCTTGTAAGTGTTGCAACATGAAACGCGTACTGTGATTGTTTAAACACAGAATGAGGTGGTTTGAGTGTTGCAACACAGGAATGAGATGTTGCGAGGTGAGTGTTACAGTACTGGAATAACGTGTTGTTGTTGTTGTTGGAACACAGGAATGTTTTATAATTAAACACATAAAATTTCTGAGTGTTGCAACACACAAAACATATTATTCCAGCGTTTCAATACTCACAATACGTTATTTCTGTCTTGCAACACTCACAACACGATATTTATGTGTTGAAACACTCACTTGCTCTTCCTGTGTTGCAAAGTTACAACTTTCAGAACAAGTTTTTATGTCAAGCAACTCTCACAACTAATATTTTCATGATATTTAACGTTCACGATTTACATATTTCATTGCTAATATGTAAATAAATAAACAATATTGATTGCATAGATCGATAAAAGATTATTGAAAATATAACTAAAAAGTTTAAAATAAATGAATAGAACGGGATTAAACAAATAAAACGTTATTTATTAAATAAATCATATGCGATTGAATAATTAATTAACGTGATTAAACAGATAAATATACGTGATTAAATATCTAGAAAAGGTTGACTTGGATTAATAAATAATAATTGAACAAATAAATGTAATGTGATAAAAAGAGCAAATATAAAACTTGCTAGAATTTATAAATAATACGTGATTGAATATTTAATATTTTATTAAACAGATGAAAAATAGTTTTAGATTAAAACTGAAGTGTTTTCTGGGTAAATTGAAATTGAAATAAGTTTATTGAGGTAAAATACACACAAAGGGATGAGGTAGCTCAAGCTATTCTCACCCCATTCAGTACAACGTGTTAATACATACATAGACACACATCACAAATAAACATATTACCAAACATTCTGAGAGGTAAACATATACATTTCCTCCTTCACAAGTAGTATGTTATCAGACGTACACACAAATACTTTTATGACCTAGGTATACTGTATAGACAATTTGTGTTTTCTGGGTAAAGTATGGATAAAAGGAAGCTCATATCTAGTATAGAGGTCGAACTGGTGACCTTGTGAACACCGGGTCCGACCTCCCAGTCTAGCCACGACTCTTCCTGCTTAATGAAGAACTCAACAGTCATACATTCATCCACTTCATCATACATCATCAACTGACAATTAAGGCGTGTGAAGGAGAAAGTCGGGAAGGAAAATTAATCTTTATGAGAAGAGGATGTAAGGTAAGGTAAGGAAATGATGAGGTGAAAGCGCCAGGCCAGTATGAATATATAACACTTGGAAGGGACATTAGGATGGTCTGGGATGTGAGGACGGAGTGAAGGAACGGTGCTCAACCTCTTGGACCATCGGGGATCGAACACCGACCTGGCAAAAATGCGAAAGAATGGAGTGGAATAACGGTGCCCAATCACTTGGACCATCGGGGATCGAACAGAAAATATATTTTATAGACATCATAGATCTCAATAAAGTCGAGTATGTCGAGTAATCGAGTAGTCGAGTACATGACAAACTATTCGAAGTTATTTTCTCCAATTTATTAAGGTTTATCTGGGAGATATTTTACTTAGTATTTATTTAATCAACAAATAATATGTTTTCATTGGTTGTTTATGGACATACAAGTAATTATGGTAATATAGTAATAGTTCAGGTAATTATGGTAATATTATAGTAATAGTTCAGGTAATTATGGTAATATTATAGTAATAGTTCAGGTAATTATGGTAATATTATAGTAATAGTTCAGGTAATTATGGTAATATTATAGTAATAGTTCAGGTAATTATGGTAATATTATAGTAATAGTTCAGGTAATTATGGTAATATTATAATATTCGTGAAGGTAATTATGGTAATATTATAGTATTCGTGAAGGTAATTATCCTGTTGCTGTTAATATCTTACAACAGTTAAAATGTTTTTGATTACATAACTTTATTGACTCAAGAAATTAAAGAATCGTGAATGAAAACCTGACTGAAGTTAAAACTTGTCATATTCATATCCAAAATACACAGATTTAAAACTAACGCACACAGACATGTTGTTAGTGTTGCAACGCTCAGGAACGGCATGTTTTGTGTGTTGCAACACAGGAATAAGGTGTTGTGAGTCTTGCAACACTGAAATAAGAAGTTATAAGTGTTGGAACACAAGAAGGAGGTGTTGCAAAACAGAACTTGTGAGTATTTATCAATTTTGTGAGTGCAAAAACAACCACTGCGTCACGGGGAATGTTATTAAAGTTATAGTTAAGGTAATTATGGTCAATTCCTTTCAATATGTTACGACATTTAACATATTTGTCGTTATATTTCTTTAATGATGCTAGAGAGGAAAGATTCCTGAATGACAACCTTGCTGTAAATGACAGTCCATATATAGAGAAGGAAAAATACACAGACATAACACGAGTGCATATGTGAGTGTTGCAGTGTAAAGGAATACCGTGTTGTGAGTGTTACATCACAGGAATGAAGTGTTGTGAGTGTTGCAACACAGAAATATCAAATTGTGATTGTTCAACTCCAGAAATGAAAAAAAATATTGTTTTGCAACAAAGAAAATAACGTATTTTGAGAGTTATAACCCAGAATAATGTATTGTGAGTACTGCAATACAGTAATAGCATGTTATAGGTGTCACAACGTTGCAACACAAGAATAACGTGTTGTGAGTGTTGCACCAGTATGGAACCATTTATTGTAACACATAATTACCGTGTTGTGAGTGAGTGTTGCATCATATTTTTTTCTGTGATGCAAAACTCACAACACATTATTTCTGTCCTGAAATACTTGCTATACATTATTTCTTAGTTGTAATGCTGACAACAAGTTATTTATGTTTTGCAACACAATGTTATTGTTGTATTGCAACACTCACAATGTTATTGTTGTATTGCAACACTCACAATGTTATTGTTGTATTTCAACACTCACAATGTTATTGTTGTATTGCAACACTCACAATGTTATTGTTGTATTGCAACACTCACAATGTTATTGTTGTATTGCAACACTCACAATGTTATTGTTGTATTGCAACACTCACAATGTTATTGTTGTATTGCAACACTCACAATGTTATTGTTGTATTGCAACACTCACAATGTTATTGTTGTATTGCAACACTCACAATGTTATTGTTGTATTGCAACACTCACAATGTTATTGTTGTATTGCAACAATCACAATGTTATTGTTGTATTGCAACACTCACAATGTTATTGTTGTATTGCAACACTCACAACATATTATTACTGTTTTATAATATTATAATAATAATAAATATTATAATATGAGAAAGTTGCAAGAATCGATATATAAAACGTGATTGAAAATATAAAATATGATTAAATAGATGACAAATATTATTGAACTAACACTAAAGTATTTTGTAGCCAATATATGGAAAAAAGGATAACTAAACCGAGAGTTCGAACTCTCGGCAGTTAACACCCTGAACACCCCGGTGTTAACACCCCGAACACCTCGGTGTTAACACTCTGAACACCCCGGTGTTAACACCCTGAACACCCCGGTGTTAACACCCTGAACACCCTGGTGTTAACACTCTGAACACCCTGGTGTTAACACCCTGAACACCTCGGTGTTAACACCCCGAACACCTCGGTGTTAACACTCTGAACACCCTGGTGTTAACACCCTGAACACCCCGGTGTTAACACCCTGAACACCCTGGTGTTAACACTCTGAACACCCTGGTGTTAACACCCTGAACACCCCGGTGTTAACACCCTGAACACCCTGGTGTTAACACTCTGAACACCCTGGTGTTAACACCCTGAACACCCCGGTGTTAACACCCTGAACACCCCGGTGTTAACACCCTGAACACCCCGGTGTTAACACCCTGAACACCCCGGTGTTAACACCCTGAACACCCCGGTGTTAACACCCTGAACACCCCGGTGTTAACACCCTGAACACCGCGGTGTTAACACCCCGGTGTTAACACTCTGAACACCGCGGTGTTAACACCCTGAACACCCCGGTGTTAACACCCTGAACACCCCGGTGTTCACGCGGTCGGACAGCGTGAACACCGGGTCCAACTGGTGACCGCGTGAACACCAGGTCCAACTGGTGACAGCGTGAACACCGGGTCCAACTGGTGACCGCGTGAACACCGGGTCCAACTGGTGACCGCGTGAACACCGGGTCCAACTGGTGACCGCGTGAACACCGGGTCCAACTGGTGACCGCGTGAACACCGGGTCCAACTGGTGACCGCGTGAACACCGGGTCCAACTGGTGACCGCGTGAACACCGGGTCCAACTGGTGACAGCGTGAACACCGGGTCCAACTGGTGACGCGTGAACACCGGGTCCAACTGGTGACCGCGTGAACACCGGGTCCAACTGGTGACAGCGTGAACACCGGGTCCAACTGGTGACCGCGTGAACACCGGGTCCAACTGGTGACCGCGTGAACACCGGGTCCAACTGGTGACCGCGTGAACACCGGGTCCAACTGGTGACCGCGTGAACACCGGGTCCAACTGGTGACCGCGTGAACACCGGGTCCAACTGGTGACCGCGTGAACACCGGGTCCAACTGGTGACCGCGTGAACACCGGGTCCAACTGGTGACCGCGTGAACACCGGGTCCAACTGGTGACCGCGTGAACACCGGGTCCAACTGGTGACCGCGTGAACACTGGGTCCAACTGGTGACCGCGTGAACACCGGGTCCAACTGGTGACCGCGTGAACACCGGGTCCAACTGGTGACCGCGTGAACACCGGGTCCAACTGGTGACCGCGTGAACACCGGGTCCAACTGGTGACCGCGTGAACACCGGGTCCAACTGGTGACCGCGTGAACACCGGGTCCAACTGGTGACCGCGTGAACACCGGGTCCAACTGGTGACGCGTGAACACCGGGTCCAACTGGTGACCGCGTGAACACCGGGTCCAACTGGTGACAGCGTGAACACCGGGTCCAACTGGTGACCGCGTGAACACCGGGTCCAACTGGTGACCGCGTGAACACCGGGTCCAACTGGTGACCGCGTGAACACCGGGTCCAACTGGTGACCGCGTGAACACCGGGTCCAACTGGTGACCGCGTGAACACCGGGTCCAACTGGTGACCGCGTGAACACCGGGTCCAACTGGTGACCGCGTGAACACCGGGTCCAACTGGTGACCGCGTGAACACCGGGTCCAACTGGTGACAGCGTGAACACCGGGTCCAACTGGTGACCGCGTGAACACCGGGTCCAACTGGTGACCGCGTGAACACCGGGTCCAACTGGTGACAGCGTGAACACCGGGTCCAACTGGTGACCGCGTGAACACCGGGTCCAACTGGTGACCGCGTGAACACCGGGTCCGACCTCTCAGTCTGGCCACGACTCTTCCTGCTTAATGAAGAACTTAACAGTCATACATTCATCCACTTCATCATACATCATCAACTGACAATTGAGGCATGAGAAGACAACTGAGGCGTGAGAAGACAACTGAGGCGTGAGAAGACAACTGAGGCGTGAGAAGACAACTGAGGCATGAGAAGACAACTGAGGTGTGAGAAGACAACTGAGGCGTGAGAAGACAACTGAGGTGTGAGAAGACAACTGAGGCATGAGAAGACAACTGAGGTGTGAGAAGACAACTGAGGCGTGAGAAGACAACTGAGGCGTGAGAAGACAACTGAGGCATGAGAAGACAACTGAGGCATGAGAAGACAACTGAGGCATGAGAAGACAACTGAGGCATGAGAAGACAACTGAGGCATGAGAAGACAACTGAGGCGTGAGAAGACAACTGAGGCATGAGAAGACAACTGAGGCATGAGAAGACAACTGAGGCGTGAGAAGACAACTGAGGCATGAGAAGACAACTGAGGCATGTGAAGACAACTGAGGCGTGAGAAGACAACTGAGGCATGAGAAGACAACTGAGGCATGAGAAGACAACTGAGGCGTGAGAAGACAACTGAGGTGTGAGAAGACAACTGAGGCATGAGAAGACAAATGAGGCATGTGAAGACAACTGAGGCATGAGAAGACAACTGAGGTGTGAGAAGACAACTGAGGTGTGAGAAGACAACTGAGGCATGAGAAGACAACTGAGGCGTGAGAAGACAACTGAGGCATGAGAAGACAACTGAGGCGTGAGAAGACAACTGAGGTGTGAGAAGACAACTGAGGCGTGAGAAGACAACTGAGGTGTGAGAAGACAACTGAGGCGTGAGAAGACAACTGAGGCATGTGAAGACAACTGAGGCGTGAGAAGACAACTGAGGCATGAGAAGACAACTGAGGCATGAGAAGACAACTGAGGCATGAGAAGACAACTGAGGCATGAGAAGACAACTGAGGCGTGAGAAGACAACTGAGGCGTGAGAAGACAACTGAGGCGTGTGAAGACAACTGAGGTGTGTGAAGACAACTGAGGTGTGAGAAGACAACTGAGGCGTGTGAAGACAACTGAGGCGTGAGAAGACAACTGAGGTGTGAGAAGACAACTGAGGCGTGAGAAGACAACTGAGGCGTGAGAAGACAACTGAGGCGTGTGAAGACAACTGAGGCGTGAGAAGACAACTGAGGTGTGAGAAGACAACTGAGGCGTGAGAAGACAACTGAGGCGTGAGAAGACAACTGAGGCGTGTGAAGACAACTGAGGCGTGTGAAGACAACTGAGGCGTGTGAAGACAACTGAGGCGTGTGAAGACAACTGAGGCGTGAGAAGACAACTGAGGCGTGAGAAGACAACTGAGGCGTGTGAAGACAACTGAGGCATGAGAAGACAACTGAGGCGTGAGAAGACAACTGAGGCGTGAGAAGACAACTGAGGCATGAGAAGACAACTGAGGCATGAGAAGACAACTGAGGCGTGTGAAGACAACTGAGGTGTGAGAAGACAACTGAGGCATGAGAAGACAACTGAGGCGTGTGAAGACAACTGAGGCGTGTGAAGACAACTGAGGTGTGAGAAGACAACTGAGGCATGAGAAGACAAAATCAAGAAGGAAAAGTCTCTGAGGAAGCGAGGTAAGGTAAGTTAATTATGAGGTGAAAGTACTAGGCCAGTATGATTATATAGCACTTGGAAGGAATATTAAGATCATCTGGGATATATAAGGACGAAGTGAAGGAATGGAAAGCTAACACTTGGGTCATCAGGGATCGAACGCGGACCCTGCAAGAAGCGAGAGGACGGAGTAGAGTAACGGTGCCCAAGCACTGGGACCATCGGGGATCGAACACAAAGGTATTTTATAAGCAACACAGCTCTAATAAATGTCAGCAAACTGAAGTGTACACAGTTGTTCTCACCAGTTCTTTAAGGTTTATCAATTAGTTATTGAACTTAGTTAATGAATCAATATTAAAGTTATGTTTATCAGTTAGTTATTGAACTACGCCTGGAACCCGTAGGTGCGGGACTCTGAAGTCCTCCTCCTTGGGCTCTAGCAGCCCCAGGCTCTGCTTCAGGAGGCTGGGGTCGTTCTTGCACTTGCTGGGGTGGTTCTTCTCCGGCCCCGACCACGGTGGTCTCCGGGTTATGAGTCCCTTCACCAGCTTCCAGGTCACCTCCGGAGCTCACAGTTTCTGCGACGGCGCTGGAACCAATCGTATTGGCGTTTGCCTTATCATTGGAGACTTTCGGCGCCGTGGAGAGGGGGGACCTGCTGCATGGTTGACAGCTTCTCCCCCGTATCAACCTACCCTGGCTTTGTGCCCTGGAGAGGCCACTCCAGACCGACAACCAGAGCACAACTCCATAGTCTCCTGAGACTGATGAATGTCTGCTACTACTACGACTAGAAGATATAGGTAATAATATATATGTAATAGTATTAGTTAACACAAAACTATATATTGGAGGAACTCTACAACCTGTAATAAGAAGTCTTGTACTTTGAATGTAACCAATGTTGTAACTCTTTTTGTGTAATGACATTTTAAATAAAATAAAATGACCAAAAAAAGGGGGATGGTATGAGAAGACAATATGTAAGTGTGCGAACGTGCCCCACAAGGCTTGCCCGGATGCTGCATGTCGTCTTCTTCGAGGTCGAGGGTCCCTACAAACTCAACCAAAGATGGTACTCCCTATATATTTATATAACCTATATCTATAAAATAGAATGTTTATCCGAGGTTGGTGACCAGACACTTGGTGGGACCAGCCTCGCCCAGCTTTCCAAGATGAGTCATGTTGGGTAGGGGAGCGTCATAGCCTAGTCGGTGTCCGCCGAATTGAAATACTTTAAGAAATATCTGCATTTATATTAATTGCAAACCTAAGACAACCGTGCAGTAATAACATCTATGTAGGAGAAATCCACAAGGTCCGTGACGAGGGTTCGAACCTACGTCCGAGAGGATCCTAGAAAATGAAGTAAGGGCGAAGAGGTAGAACGGCTTATTGACAGAGCTCGGGTGCATGGGGGGAATTGTGTAAAATCCTGGTTTGTGTCTCGGAGAGGCTGCAGGATCCAAGTAAGGTCAGTAGAACTTCTGGTTGCAATTCTTTTACCATGTCGTAGCTCAGTCGATTAAGGCAGCGTCTGGGATCCTCTCGGACGTAGGTTTGAACCCTCGTCACGGCCCTGGTGGATTTGTTCACTTGATGCATCACGCTATTGTGATTTCTGTGTGTAATCTATGTAGGAGCTTATGATATATTAATAGCAGTGCTTATAAGCAACACATCCATCCTCCATCGTACATATATTGATGTAATGGACAATTGGATAGTAGAATTTGGTATTAGTGAATTTGGATAAACCGGCAAAGGTTTTGTCAAATCAAATGTTTATTCAGGTAAAGTACATACATACAAGTTGAGATACAAACATGTTGTTGGATTTATAGATAGAGTTTGTACATACAATGTCTAAAGTCACTATTACGCAAAGCGTTTTGGGCAAGGTTGGCCCCGAACCTTTGTATTTGTTTCTCATAAAACCTAACGTAACTTACCATCCAAGGTCTAATACATGCTAACTGAGGCCAAATATAGTACATATATATATGTTGTACTAGGCTTAGGAATATATCTGTTTGATTTTAGCTGTATTTTTTCCCGACTATAAGGTGAATAGTACCAAGTTCTACTATGTAATTGTCCATTACGTCAATATTTAATTTATATGTACGATGCTCTTCATAGTTACAAAATGTACAGGAGGATGGATTGTATTCATTAGAGATAAAAAAATTGTTTTGTTTTTTTATGGTAGGAGAAAATTAGACTGTAGCAGAGCGCAGTTTCGATCTACGGACCTCTGGTTGGATTATGGGCCCAGCACGCTTCCACTGCGCCACTCTGCTCCACAATACATAGTTATATGACTCTCAATATTAATAATTAGTATAATGTAGTATTAGCAAATTACAAAATGGTATAAGTTTTATGATTTAATAAATATTGTCAATATTCTTTGTTATTAATTTTAGCTCTTTGAAGGGAAGGGAAGGGAACTATCAGGGGGAAAGTGCCAAGCCATTACAACTATATAGCACTGGGAAGGGGTCAGGATAAGGATTTGGGATGGGACGGGGGGAAGGAATGGCACCCAACCACTTGGACTGTCGGGATTGAACGCCGACCTGCAAGAATTGAGACCGTCGCTTTACCATTCGACCCAAGTGATTGGACACTTTGAGTTTATTTCAATGGGTTATGAAAACAAACATTTAAAAAGTCAAATGTTTCCGCCCGGGATCGAACCGGGGACCTTGCGCGTGTGAGGCGCACGTGATAACCACTACACTACGGAAACCTGAAGTATAGTGACCTGTTACTATATGGACCAAATCCGGTTAATTGCTTCCGAAGATCCACATAGCTTTTCTTCGGCGATATAATATGTGTGTGTACGGGGTGTGTGACGTCACGATAACATGAGAGGTTATAAGTTTAGTTTAGATCATTTATTATGCACCCCATACCCTTCTTGTGGGTGGTAGTGGAAGGGGTTACAGAGGCACATAATGGGCTCAGGGACTGAACCCCACAATTCACTTAGCTAAGAAAGTTTCAATCTAGATAAGCTAGTTACAAAATTCAGTATAAGTCGTCACATCATCAATGGGTTCGTGATTGACCACAAGTACAGTTTCTAAATTAAGCAACTGACATGTGGAGAGCTAGTGTCACAATTGATATGTTTGTCCTGCACAACGCCCTCCCCTCCAGTGGGCAGCGGTGGATAACTTACAATCACTTAGGTACTACCTACAGTTAGCAAACTGGGAATATTTGGCCAAAATTTCTGGTAGTAGATCATTTTGAATTAAATATTTACACATCTCTGGAACATTTGTTATAGGAAGCAGGAGGAAGTGTTATTAGGGCTTCAGAGAGTGGGAGGAAGCAGGAGGAAGTGTTTTTAAGGCTTCAGAGAACAAGAGCGAGCGGGAAAAAAGCAGGAGAAAGTGATTTTAGGGCTTCAGAAAGGGGGAGGAAATGATTTTAGGGGCTTCAGAGAGCAGAAGCCAGTGGTAGGAAGCAGTAGAAAGTATTTGTAAGGTATGTGCTTCATGAGGAAAAAGGAGGTGGTGTTATTAGGGCTTCAGAGAGCAGGAGGGAATATTTTTAAGGCTTCAGAGAGCGGGAGGAAGTGGGAGGTAGCAGAAGGAAGTATTAATAGGGTTTCAGAGATCGGGAGCGAGTTGGAGGAAGTATTTTCATGGATTCAGAGAGTGGTAGGAAGTGTTACTAGAGCTTCAGAGAGCAGGAGGAAGCAGGAGGAAATATTTGTAAGGTTGTAAAGAGCGTAGCCTCAGTAACACAGTTGGTTAGCGTACAAATGTTTCTCGCTGTAGGGCTCTCCACATGTCAGTTGCTTAATTTAGAAACTGTTCTTGTGGGCGGTCTCGAGCCCATTGTTGATGTGATGATGTGCATTGAATTTTGTAACTCTCTCAGCAAGATTAACTTGCTCAGGTAAATGAATTTTGGGGTTCAGTCCCTGGGCCCATTATGTGCCTCTGTAACTCTTCCCACTACCGCCCACAGGACGGGTATGGGGTGCATATTAAATGAACTAAACTATAAACTAGGGTTATCCCATAGAATTGTCTAACTAGCGAAGTCGTTAAATACCAAGATATTACCTCAGTTCAAAATTCAAATAGAAACAATCCTCATGAACCATAGGGGGGGGGGGACCTTTGACAAGCCGATGGCTTCCACTATCCGTCGAGGACACTAGAGACAGGTAAATTCAGGTACAAATCTCCCACGTTCGTTATTGTGCCTTTATTTTTTAACATATAGCTAGCTCAACCTGTAATATGTAATTACTTATATTGAAGGGGGTAGCAAGACTCTGCTATGTACCTACATTTGTAATATAAAAACATTAATAATACACTAAAACAATTCCGTAGCAGAGCGTAGTTACGATCTACGGACCTCTGGGTTATGGGCCGAGCACGCTTCCACTGCGCCACTCTGCTGCTCATATTACTTGGATGATACATTTTATACATATTTTATAATATTATAATTGGTAATATTTTCTTCATAAATAAAAGTATCAGTGTTTCTGCGCAGTAACGCACCAGTACGCACTGATCTTGCGCATGGGATGCGCACATCATGGCTACTGGGCACAGCCAGCTGCGTATGACATACATCATAGCATGGGTATGTGATCACTGCTGCACACGATGGGTATGGGTTCACTACCACTCATGAACAGGACATGTATTGGAGGCACTAACGCTCACAGGATAGGTATACATGGGGTCTACAGGATAAGTATGGGATCCACTCAGCCTTGGAGGCTGATCTGTCGTGTTTGTTGAGGTCTATAGCAACTCTTCTTGCATGTAAACATTCCAAGCATAAGAATTATATTTAGTGTCTGGACCTAGATTCATCAGTCAGTTACGCAAGTACTTACGAACATGTTATCTCAATCTTTGGCGACTTTACACATATTAAACAGTTGATGAGCTCCAAAGGACTGGGAGGCTGTTTATAATTATATATTATTTTCTAAATTGTTGTGTTATGCCGCTAAAACTCGGTATGTAGATGTTCAACCCGTCCTCCTAATAGAACGGCGCCTTTTGACGAATACTCTTCCCAAGACCAACAATTGTCGTACTAGAAAATGGTAGTGGCTCGTGAAACTGCAGCCCATCCTCTTGTGTTGGTAGTACTTATAGTAACGGTGAGGACCACAGTAAATATATCGACGTACAACGCAATTAGAAAGTAGAAATCTGTACTGTACGCGCTATCTGAGACCCAATATCGTACTTATGTGTGCTATACTAGAGCAAGGAATATATACATTTTTTTAGCTTTATTTTTTCAGACTATAAAGTGATTAGTGCTATATACTTCACTTCCGACTATAAAGAGTCTATAATTAAGACTATAATTACGACTTCAGACTATAAAGTGATCAGTAAGTTCTATTATGTAATGACTTAGTACGTCAACGTTTGTACTATGGAGCATATACAACAACTACTGTGTAAACAGGAGGATGGGTCGCGACGTTGACATACTGTGCCGTTCTCTGTTGTGTTAGGATAAGGTCACTTACGCGCGAGAGTTTGTTGACGTTGGCAGACTTGAGGAGGACGGGCTGGATCACGGGGCCAAGTGTGACATCGCTGTCAAGTGTGTTATGTCGGTCTTGTCTGAGGTCAACCCCTAGAGTTGACCTAAATAGTCGCCCCCAGGTGGGCTCGAACCACCAACCTTTCGGTTAACAACAGAACGCGCTAACCAATTGTGCCACGGAGGCTCGAGGAACGGACTAAACAAATTTGTAATAAGGCGGAATTACTTAGATATCGAAGTGTAATAATTATCTGAGATCTTTTCCTGATGATGATAATTCCTATAGTGTCCTAATGCCTAAAGTAACCTTGTGTCTAGTGGTCACGACGGAGACGGGAAGCCGGCAGCGTGTCAATGGTTCCCCCATTTTTCCTAAGTTTCCTCCTTTTCTTTCTTCCCTAATTTTCCTCCTTTCCCCCCACAAAAGAGAGTAACAACAACAAAAAAAACTCTGGGGTTGGAGTCCCTGTGCCTTCTTTTACCAACTTCGAGGTTAACTCCGGAGCTGGAGCGCCCTGGGGGCAGTTCCTTGTTGCCTTCATCCTCGTTCTAACAGTTCCTGCGACGGCGCTGGAACCAATCTTATTGGCGTTTGCCTTTCCAATTGAGACGTTCGGCGCTGTGGAGAGGGGGACCTGCTGCATGGTTGACAGCTTCTCCCCCGTATCAACCTACCCTGGCTTTGTGCCCTGGAGAGGCCACTCCTGACCGACAACCAGAACGGAACTCCATAGTCTCCTGAGACAGATAGACGCCTACTACTTGGATGGTCCACCAGTTTTTATATTCTTGTAAAGCCACTAACACGTATTGCGTCTCGGGCAGGTCCTTAATTTATCCTAATACGGCTAAGTCCTAAGATTAATATTAATCTTAATTAATAACTCCGGAATACGACCCGTTAAATCGTTTCACTGCTGGGTGAAGAGAGGCCTAATGTTAAGGATTGGAACCCAGTCAATCCTCCCCAGCCAGGATATGAACCCAGACTATACTGTTCGCTTAGTGCTGGGGCTAGGGTTTCACCACTGCGCCACGAGGACTGCATGCACGGGGACCAGTCATTGAAAGTTGCACAACAATTGGGAACTCAAGTAAGAAAGTCAACTTTATTTTCAAGGAAAATAAAGTTATTGAACTGTAAACATCTCTGGTGCGGCCACATTTGGACTGCTGTACCAAGCATAGAGGCCTCAGCTTCACAACATATCTGCTGTGGAGAAAGTACAACACAGAGCGACGAAAAGCATCTCAGAACTAAATCGGCTCCCATACCAGGAACGGTTGAGGGCCCCAGGACTAACACAGCAAGCCAGACGGGGCATGGTGGCTCCCATACCAGGAACGGTTGAGGGCCCCAGGACTAACACAGCAAGCCAGACGGGGCATGGTGGCTCCCATACCAGGAACGGTTGAGGGCCCCAGGACTAACACAGCAAGCCAGACGGGGCATGGTGGCTCCCATACCAGGAACGGTTGAGGGCCCCAGGACTAACACAGCAAGCCAGACGGGGCATGGTGGCTCCCATACCAGGAACGGTTGAGGGCCCCAGGACTAACACAGCAAGCCAGACGGGGCATGGTGGCTCCCATACCAGGAACGGTTGAGAGCCCCAGGACTAACACAGCAAGCCAGACGGGGCATGGTGGCTCCCATACCAGGAACGGTTGAGGGCCCCAGGACTAACACAGCAAGCCAGACGGGGCATGGTGGCTCCCATACCAGGAACGGTTGAGGGCCCCAGGACTAACACAGCAAGCCAGACGGGGCATGGTGGCTCCCATACCAGGAACGGTTGAGGGCCCCAGGACTAACACAGCAAGCGAGACGTGGCATGGCGGCTCCCATACCAGGAACGGTTGAGGGCCCCAGGACTAACACAGCAAGCCAGACGGGGCATGGTGGCTCCCATACCAGGAACGGTTGAGGGCCCCAGGACTAACACAGCAAGCCAGACGGGGCATGGTGGCTCCCATACCAGGAACGGTTGAGGGCCCCAGGACTAACACAGCAAGCCAGACGGGGCATGGTGGCTCCCATACCAGGAACGGTTGAGGGCCCCAGGACTAACACAGCAAGCCAGACGGGGCATGGTGGCTCCCATACCAGGAACGGTTGAGGGCCCCAGGACTAACACAGCAAGCCAGACGGGGCATGGTGGCTCCCATACTAGGAACGGTTGAGGGCCCCAGGACTAACACAGCAAGCCAGACGGGGCATGGTGGCTCCCATACTAGGAACGGTTGAGGGCCCCAGGACTAACACAGCAAGCCAGACGGGGCATGGTGGCTCCCATACCAGGAACGGTTGAGGGCCACAGGACTAACACAGCAAGCCAGACGGGGCATGGTGGCTCCCATACTAGGAACGGTTGAGGGCACCAGGACTAACACAGCAAGCCAGACGGGGCATGGTGGCTCCCATACCAGGAACGGTTGAGGGCCACAGGACTAACACAGCAAGCCAGACGGGGCATGGTGGCTCCCATACCAGGAACGGTTGAGGGCCCCAGGACTAACACAGCAAGCCAGACGGGGCATGGTGGCTCCCATACCAGGATCGGTTGAGGGCCCCAGGACTAACACTGCAAGCCACAGTATACAGAACAGTGTACAGTATACAGAACCCGGTACAGTATACAGAACAGCAGTACAGTATACAGAACAGCATACAGTATACGGAACAGCGTACAGTATACAGAACAGCATACAGTATATGGAACAGGGTACAGAATACAGAACAGCATACAGTATAGAGAACAGATTACAGTGTACAGAACAGTATACAGAACAGCATACAGTATACAGAACCCCGTACAGTATACAGAACAGTGTACAGTATACAGAACAGTGTACAGTATACAGAACAGCGTACAGTACACAGAACAGTGTACAGTATACAGAACAGTGTACAGTATACAGAACAGCGTACAGTACACAGAACAGTGTACAGTATACAGAACAGTGTACAGTACACAGAACAGTGTACAGTATACAGAACAGCATACAGTACACAGAACAGTGTACAGTATACAGAACAGCGTACAGTATACAGAACAGATTACAGTGTACAGAACAGTATACAGAACAGTGTAAGTATACAGAACAGCGTACAGTACACAGAACAGTGTACAGTATACAAAACCCCGTACAGTATACAGAAGAGTGTACAATATACAGAACAGCGTACAGTATACAGAACCGCATACAGTACAGAGAACAGCATAAAGTATACAGAACAGTGTACATTATACAGAACAGCATACAGTATACAGAACAGCATTCAGTATACAGAACAGTGTACAGCATACAGAAACCCTATACAGTATACTGAACCCCATATAGTATACAGAACCCTGTAAAGAATACAGAACAATGTACAGTATACACAACAGTGTACCTTATACAGAACAGCAAACAGTATACAGAACAGCGTACAGTACACGGAACAACGTACAGTATACAGAACAGTGTACATTATACAGAACAGCGTAGAGTATACAGAACAGCGTACAGTATACAGAACAGCGTACAGTATACAGAACAGTGTACAGTATACAGAACCTCGTACATTATACAAAACAGTAGAGTATACAGAACCTCGTACAGTATACAGAACAGTGTACAGTATACAGAGCCCTGTACACTATACAGCACCCTGTACAGTATACAGAACACTGTACCAATAATCCTGTCCAATAACGATGATCTGCTTTCAGCCTCTGATACTGCTATTGAATTCAAGAGATTTTTCTCATCCATTGGGTCAACCTTGCAAATGATATTCCATCTTCCAGTACTGATGTTCAGGACTATCTTACAGGTAACTACCCACAGTCTCTGTACCTAACGCCCGCTAATTCCACTGATGTTACTGACATAATCATTTCCCTTAAGACCAAATCTAGTGCCCTTGCTGAGATACCAACTCTAATCTACAAAAAAAACTCCAGATCTTTAGCCCATGCCATTGCATTGCTCTACAAGTCACTTGAACTCCAAACTTTTCCAGATATTCTAAAAAAAAGCGAGAGTAACCCCAGTCCATAAATGTGGTGATCTCACTGATGTCAACAACTTCAGACCTATATCAATTCTGCCAAGCTTGTCAAAAGTATTTGAAAAACTAATCTACAAGCAGCTTTACTCTTATCTAGCCAAACACAATATACTTAGCTCTTGTTAATATGGCTTCAGACCCCCCCAAAAAGTATTAACGATGCACTTAACTTGATACATGCAGCTCTTGATAAAACTTGATACATGCAGCTCTTGATAAAAATGAGTTCCCTGTTGGGTTGTTTGTGGACCTGCATAAGGCTTTTGACACTGTCAACCACCAAAACCTTCTTCTTAAATTACATCATTATGGAGTCAGAGGACACTCCCTGCAATACCTTCAATCTTACCTTACTGACAGGCTTCAGTATGTTTCTGTGAATAATTCAATTTCTCCCACCCTACCCATCAACATTGGTGTTCCTCAGGGCAGCATACTTGGCCCTCTCCTCTTTCTCATCTACATTAATGACCTTCCAAATGCCTCTCAACACCTCAAACCAATTCTATTTGCTGACGACACAACCTTCATCTTCTCCAGTCCTGACCCTCTTACTCTAAATGTCACAGTGAATACTGAACTAAATAAAGTCCATCTCTGGCTAACTGCCAACAAACTCACCCTCAACATTGACAAAACTTTCTATATTTTGTTTGGCAATAAATCCTCAAATTAAATTAATCTCGGGATAAACAATATCCAAATTTGTAACAAAGTAGATGGCAAATTCCTTTGTGTTCTCATAGACAACAAACTGAATTTCCAGGGTTACATTCTAAATATATAAAAAATAGTTTCAAAAACTGTTGGCATTCTTTCTAATATCAGATATTATGTACCTCGCCCTGCCCTGGTGACTCTATTACTCCCTCATCTATCCATATCTCAACTATGGTATTTGTGCTTGGGGTTCTACTACACAAAATCATTTACGTCCTCTAATTACTCAACACAAAGCTGCTATTAGAACAATATCTAACTCTGGCCCCAGGCAGCACTCGGTACCCTTACTCAAATCTTTAAATATGTTAGATATTAAGTCACTGCACATCCTCTCATGTGTACTCAATATATTTAAAACTCTGAACTGCAATGTCAATCCTGACCTTAGAAGCTTCCTAGAAGGTTGTAACCGAACTCATGGGCATCGCATCAGAAACAAATACCTATTTGATATTCCAAGAGTGCGACTTAACCAAACTAGAAATGCTCTACAATTCAAGGGACCCAGAATGTGGAATGACCTCCCCAATCATGTCAAAGACTGTACCTCTCTCAACCAGTTTAAGAGTAAAACCAAGTACTACCTAATTAACTCCATGTAACCTACCTTACCCTCTAAATGTCAACCCATGTCGTGCTATTTTTTTTTTAAACAATGCTGTTTGTTCACGAACTTGTACAATTTCTGATTTCTGCCATGTTCCCCCCCTCCCCTTTATTGTATTTTTTATTCCTTTTTTCAACATAATTTATACCAAATCCCAATTACTATTAAGTTTTATTCTAAGTTTTTCCCCCCATATCTTGCCCAAAGCGCTATGCGTACTAGTGGCTCTAGGTATTGTATGTACTAGCTCTATTTATAAATCCAACATTATGTTTGCAAATCAACTATTTATGTACTTTCCTGAATAAAATTTACTTTACTTTACTTTACTTTACTTATTTTACCGGTAACAGAAGACAAACGACCCTGCCAACGGGCAAGGATTGAGGAATGAATAACTGGGTAGAAGTTGGAATAGAAGATAGAAGGAGACAAATGGGCAAAATGTTTCTTTCACCCTAATGCCCCTATTACCTAGCAGTAAATAAGTACCTGGGAGTTAGACAGCTGCTACAGGTTGCTTCCTGGGGGTGTGGAACAATAAGGAGGCCTGGTCGAGGACTGGGCTGCGAGGACGCTAAGCCTCGAAATCATCTCAAAATAACCTCAAGATAACCTATTGTAAAGTCTAGGAGAGGGAATGTACTCCTGAATGGAGTATCTGGCATCTGGCATCAGCAAGAATTATAGAAAGCAGAAGGGTCCTACTATCAAAAGTGATCTTCACAATTTATTTATTTATTTATTTATTTATATATATACAAGAAGGTGCATTGGGATTGTGCGGATACATAGCATAGTAATTACATTCTTGTAAAGCTACTAGTACGCGCAGCGTTTCGGGCAGGTCCTTAATCTAAGAAAATTTTAAGTAGGTAAATATTTGCAAATTTTATAAAAATTATAACAGTTACATAGCAAGAAAAAAAATAAAAATTTAGAGAAAATTGTAGGCATATTAAGGCACATAGGTAGCTCAGACTGACTGCAATGACAGCTTGAATGGTAGTTTAACAAAAATTAGCAGGCACAATACAGCCAATGGCTAGCACATAAAAGAAGACAGCAATGAACACAATGATAAAGTTGTTTGGATTAAGTACATAAAGATTGGGAGATTGGGTAACACTAGATACAGAGCAAATTTAAAGCTCAGTATAGGAAACTACGAAGATGAAATTAAGTACTTTTTGTTTTTGTTTTTAAATGACGCAAAAGTTTTACAGCTTTTCAATTCACTAGGGAGTGGGTTCCATAGACTAGGTCCCTTAATTTGCATACAGTGTTTACACAGATTAAGTTTGACCCTGGGGATATCAAAGAGATATTTATTTCTGGTGTGGTGACAATGGGTCCTATTACATCTGTCCAGGGAGTGTTTCAGAGCATGGTTTGCATGGTTGCGAAGAGGCTGATGATGACCACGAAAGGTTTGAGTTAATGTATCAACCTGGAGGACAGAATGGTCTTGGGCTGCAAGGATATGTTTAATATCCTCGTGGTAGTCTTTCAGGTCCCTAACACCAGCCGCAACATAGTGCAGGCAGATAACAGTGCCAATACTGACATTTAACCGGGCATTTTTGGAGATCCTAACAGGGGTCTCCCCAATGCTGGACAATATGGCTAAGTGGTCAGCTGCTTCCTGAGAAGGAGCAGCAATGACACATGAACCAGTACGTGTGGGGTTAAAAGAAACAGAGGTATCCACTGAATCAACGATGTGTTTATGGTGGAAGAAATCATCAGACTGTGTAGAATCCAGATGGTTAAGATGAAAGTATTTAGTCCACGTAGCAGGGCCAAACAAGGTGTGGAACATATTAGCACTGACAGGAATCATGCAAAATACAGCTGTGGGGGGGGGGGGGGTTTGAACGAAGTACCCCAAGTAAGAGAGGGGGGGGTTAAAAGTGATGAGGTGGTCATCCCTGGGGTAGTAGAGCTCAACCCTACCACAGAGGTGGGAGGGGACCGGAGGGGGTTAATCAAGAGGGTTAAAGGAGTAGCTTGGTCTGGGCCCAATGTAGCGGGGGCTAAAGAGCCCAATCTTCCAACACAGTCCACCTCGGGGGCTTGTTCGCCCACCCCACGAGCCTGGGGAAGTTATAAGAGGATCATTCAGTGGCACAGGAATGAGCAGGAAATAATTTAATTTACGAATAAACTCCCATACTCACCATGGAAACACAATTAGAAGATAGAACACCCGACAAGATGGGCCCCCCCCCTATTCCAGGGGTCATCATGAGTATACTCCCCGCAATCATCACCTTAAGAACCGTCAGTCCGTCAAAATCGGGTTCAGCAACGCAGGCGAGGATTGACAATAAAAGAGTCCCCTCCCTCGCAACGTCGGGTGCCACAGTTCTACGGGTGAAAGTGTGCGTCCCCAAACATCCGGGCGTCAAAACAGAAGATGTTCAAAAGAATAATGAAGCATGCAAAAGATCGGCGGGAAATGAAAATTAGAAAGAAGAAGAGAGGGAAGGAAAAACGAAACATAAGTAAGAGGAAATAGCATCCAGCATGATTAGTGAAGATGGCAGAGAACTGCCCCGTGGAGCATCACACCCTGACTGCTGCCCACTAAGCCCCTCGCACGAAAGGACAATGGGGTAAGTCCTTTAGAAGCATAAGGCTACTAAAGGACCGAGGAGATGCTGTCCCATGGAGCATCACACTCTGACAGCTGCCCACCAAGCCTCCTCACGTCAACAACGGGCTGGAATGTGAAGGGTGACGGTAGGAGACCAACTCCATCGTCACCCGGCGTTAAACCCAAAACTACTGCAGCAGACAACGACTGTCAAGTGGAAGGCAGTACAGGGGCTATGCTGACCCAAACCAACACTGCTGCAACCCTACCAACAGCCATGTTAACTCTGCCTCAGGGGAAAAGGAAACTACTAGTCAGGGGCTGTTTTATGAGGGTTCCCAGAAAACCTTTGTCACACAGAGAGTTGAACAAATGGAATTCAAACCAGTGATGCAGGTCACCCTGAATATACTTGGGTTTTTATCCAACAGTGGACTTAAACCTTACAACGTAGTCAAACCCTACATTCCCTTGGGTGGTTACCTCAGACCTGTATTCTCTATAGTCGTGGACACAATCCCATCTGACCTACATGTACCAGGTCTAGGGATCACAATTAAACATTTAAAACAGCAGCGAGTCAAATTAGCTGACCCATAAAACAAATCTAAGCGTATCAAAGATATAGGAGTGTTAATTGGGTCAGATTATTATAAATTCATCTCTGGCAAACACCAATTGCACGGGATGACCGTACTGAACTCTGCAGGTGGAAAGTCCCATTGTGTGAAGAGAACTAGAATGGTGGAGATGTGATAGTAAACTAGTGAAGATATTGACTCTTATATGTTTCACCTTTTTTAAGCCGGGTCTTTCCCTCTAACCCCGTCCACTCCCATAGTAGTACACAGGTGCACATAGTTACACAACAGTACACAGGTGCACATAGTTACACAGCAGTACACAGGTGCACATAGTTACACAGCAGTACACAGGTGCACATAGTTACACAGCAGTACACAGGTGCACATAGTTACACAGCAGTACACAGGTGCACATAGTTACACAGCAGTACACAGGTGCACATAGTTACACAGCAGTACACAGGTGCACATAGTTACACAGCAGTACACAGGTGCACATAGTTACACAGCCGTACACAGGTGCACATAGTTACACAGCAGTACACAGGTGCACATAGTTACAAAAGCAGTGTGTAAACAAGAGGCTGGGTTGATATATTTGGAGGAGAGTGTGAAGCCCAGACTGTTACTGGGTCTCAGCCAGCAAGGGAGGCGCCACGCTGCCAGATGCATCAGTGTAAACATTACCCCAACATCCCATTGGAGTGTTTAAGGCACTCAACAACGGGTCATTAGCAGTGTCTCCTATGACCAACTGCTCATACCTTTCCATGCATGTAACATTCTTTTGTCTTGGTGTCGAGAATGGCTGATCTTAATTACCTCAGGGAATGTTATTGATGAACAATCGTCAAGGGACTTACCAATATTAGACATATATGTGCAAGTTAGTGTACCCATTTATTGTTGTCCATTATGTGGAGTGTTTGACAATATGTTGATTTATTGGTAACTATTTTTGGCCAGGAAGTGAAGGTTATGTGGTGAAGATATTGAGCACATAAGCACATTAGTTTTTTTTTTTTTTGAGATATATACAAGAGTTGTTACATTCTTGTACAGCCACTAGTACGAGTAGCGTTTCGGGCAAGTCCTTGGTCCCTGGAATACGATCCCCTGCCGCGAAGAATCGTTTTTTCATCCAAGTACACATTTTACTGTTGCGTTAAACAGAGGCTACAGTTAAGGAATTGCGCCCAGTAAATCCTCCCCGGCCAGGATACGAACCCATGACATAGCGCTCGCGGAACGCCAGGCGAGTGTCTTACCACTACACCACGGAGACTGCAAGTTGTATGTACAGTTTTGGCTAGGACCTGAAGGTTATGTGGTGAAGATATTGAGCACATTAGTTGTATGTACAGTTTTGACCAAAGGTTCACCTCAGTTACAGAGGAAACAGTCACATGTGATAAGATAATTAACATGTTTGTAACATGGTGTAACGGGAGTGTTGAGGAGAGTTCAAGAAGAGTACACTGAGGGGTTGTGGGTCCAGCCTCAGTTAATATCAATATTGGTCATCGTCATTTATTTGTATTAAATGTTCTTGAAGAAATATTTTGGAGTGTTCTTTTTCTCTTGAGTGGCTTTCTGTTCTAATTTACAAGGATTTACAAGAATGTAATAACATCATTGCTATGTATTCTTATAAACCCAATGTACCTACTTGTATATAAATAAATGGCATTTCTTCACTCTGGTATGGTTGGTGCACGTATGGTTGATGTGAGGCCTCACCAGGTGACTCTCTGGGTGTTACTGGCATCAGTGAAGTGCCAGAAGCAGAGTTTTCTTTCCTTCACAGTTGAGGGGAGGAACCAGTGGAGCTGGGGCTGCCCAAAGCCTCACAGGGACAACGACTATCCAAAGTGGACCTCTGGGCTCATATTGCTGCTCACCAACGACAGCAGTGATTCTTGTCGACACTCCCAAGTTGGCTGAGAAAGAACTAAGAAATAATCCCCACCTGTTATGATATGAGGTTATGAACTTCCAAAAAAAAAAATATATATATATATATATATATATATATATATATATATATATATATATATATATATATATATATATATATATATATATATATATATATATATATATATATATATGTACACAGCATCAATGGAAAACACAGCCTGGCCAAATATCAATAAGTGTCTAGGGGAGTGAAAGGCTAACAAAAAATATTCCAGTTTACTGGGCATTAACATAACATAAAAAAATAATACAATATATAAACTCACACTCAATGATTTATCCAGCTTCTCAAAGCTGGGCATGATCATCAACAGGTCTCAAAACTGCATACAATCAGCACTAGCTGACGCCAGGCTCTATCATGGCGCAGTGGGACACTAGCGCCTATTATGCTGCTAATACCAATACAGGGTGGTGGTGGTGGTGGTGTCACAACCATTAACAAATGAGGTATGAGGAATCAATATCATATACAGCACAATGGCATCACTTAAGATCCTCAGGTACCCACCTCACTAAGATATATAACAGCACCTATCACCTGGTATAAAGGATGCACAATGGTAGAATTGATCCATGGTATACATTACTGCAACATGACAAATATCCTAGCAGTCAAATGACACAAATAAGGTCACAAAACCCGGACCGTAGCGGCAACACATGCGCTCATATACAGACATATCTCGATCAAGCACTTCTAATTCATATATCAACAAAATAAAGACTATAATACACAACCTTACATAATAATACATATCAATAATTCAGTACATTAAAGATTATATCATGATATAAAAATATGTGAACAAAGAATTCATATTGGCAAGACATGGTAACACTGGCGGGAGAGGGGAGGAGGGGTTAAGGGAGGATTTCAAGACGTCTGCTAGCCAGCCATTATACATAGGTATACATGAATACAATATAAAGTATATATATATATACATGTGTGTATCAAAACTATGTTCATATGGTATATATCTCACAGTGCCATAATCTAATTTAACGTTAAGAGGACAATGTAATGAACAATAATGAAAGGGAAATTACACAGTATACATGACAGTAATACATCCGAGACCTAAATTTATACATTCTCCATCATAGTTCACATAATATTTCCTAAACAGCATTATGTAGCATTCCATAATATAAGCATATACGGATGTTTTTCAAGCTACATGACATTAGGCTACTGCTATTCACTAGACTTCTAATATATATCCACAAATACATGGCAAGGACTTATGATACAGAAATATAATTTACATAGATATATGTGGCACACATTGGCAATACACATTTAATACTAGTGTGTTGTCGAAAACAGAATAACTACATAAATTAATATTAGTGATACTAGGCTAATCAGCCAAGACATCACTATACAGTTTGAGCACATCATACACCAGCTACAGTATGATCATACTGGTGTATGTGAAGTCATAACACCACCTCACATCCATATGGTAATATCACAACACACCATGGACCAGTATGGTAATATCACAACACACCATGGTCCAGTATGGTAATATCACAACACACCATGGACCAGTATGGTAATACCACAACACACCATGGACCAGTATGGTAATATCACAACACACCATGGACCAGTATGGTAATATAACAACACACCATGGACCAGTATGGTAATATCACAACACACCATGGACCAGCATGGTAATATCACAACACACCATGGACCAGTATGGTAATATCACAACACACCATGGACCAGTATGGTAATATCACAACACACCATGGACCAGTATGGTAATATCACAACACACCATGGACCAGTATGGTAATATCACAACACACCATGGTCCAGTATGGTAATATCACAACACACCTGAGTGATTGTGAGGTGATGGTGATATAGCAGTGATGGTGCAGCAGCAATGTAAGGAGGAAAAATATCAATGAGGTGATAATGCAGAGAAAGTGAAATGATGTTGGTGTAGCAGTGATAGTGTTATGTGATAGTGAGCTGTTGGTGATATAACAGTGACAACAGCTGTCATATGGTGACACAAACAATTTGTTACTCAACATGGTCAGTATATGACCCCAAGTGTGGGTCCTGAGGTGATGGTGATATATAGAGGTGATAGTGAAGCTATAGTGATACAGCAATGATAGGTTACAGTACTGAGAAGATATAGCATTGATGGTGATACAGCCATCATTGTCAGGTAGATGATACCAAAGTATAAATACCAAACTGTTAAATACGAAAGATAGTGAAATTATGATGACATAGTGATAAAGGTGTGTCCTTAAATTACATTGGTATCAAAACATGCAGCCCATGGTGATGCGGGAGTGATGGTGATAGTGGTGGTACAGTGAACTAGAGTGGCAGCACAACACCACAGTAGTGATGGTGGTGGTACAGTGAAACAGAGCGGCAGCACAACACCACAGTAGTGAAGGTGGTGGTACAGTGAACTAGAGTGGCAGCACAACACCACAGTAGTGATGGTGATGGTACTGTGAACTAGAGTGGCAGCACAACACCACAGTAGTGATGGGGGTGGTACAGTGAACTAGAGTGGCAGCACAACACCACAGTAGTGATGGTGATGGTACTGTGAACTAAAGTGGCAGCACAACACCACAGTAGTGATGGTGATGGTACAGTGAACTAGAGTGGCAGCACAACACCACAGTAGTGATGGTGGTGTTACAGTGAACTAGAGTGGCAGCACAACACCACAGTAGTGATGGTGATGGTACTGTGAACTAGAGTGGCAGCACAACACCACAGTAGTGATGGTGGTGGTACAGTGAACTAGAGTGGCAGCACAACACCACAGTAGTGATGGTGGTGTTACAGTGAACTAGAGTGGCAGCACAACACCACAGTAGTGATGGTGATGGTACTGTGAACTAGAGTGGCAGCATAACACCACAGTAGTGATGGTGATGGTACAGTGAAACAGAGTGGCAGCACAACACCACAGTAGTGATGGTGTTGGTACAGTGAACTAGAGTGGCAGCACAACACCACAGTAGTGATGGTGATGGTACAGTGAACTAGAGTGGCAGCACAACACCACAGTAGTGATGGTGGTGGTACAGTGAACTAGAGTGGTAGCACAACACCACAGTCCACCACAGTCACCTCCGTGATGTCACTGTGGTTGAGTGCTGCCCTCACCACATCCAGGCCGCTCACCACATCACCAAAGACATTTACCCTCTGCTTACCACCCTGGAGGTCCCTGGTGTTGATGGTAAACTGGGCACTCTTGGGACCCCCCGGCGCCAACCAGCACAACACAGTTCCTGCCCGGCTTGACCACCGGTACTGCCCCTGGAGGTCAGGCAGCAGTGGGGCTCCTCCCTCACCATCATTACTCTCGTAGTCTCCGCCCCCCACACACTTCCCCGGCCGACCCTTGTTCACCACCCGCAACAGTTTAGTGTTGCGGTAGGTGTGGCCCCGCTGGCCCGTACACAACAACAACAAACTGTCTGGCCAGCGGAGTGTCAGGGGTCAGCCGGATGGTGACCCGCCCTCTTGTTGACCCCGCCCACCAGAGGTCAAGGAACGCCAGGGTGCAGGAGGGGCTCCAGCACGCCCACCTCACTCTCCTGCAGGAAATGAAACAAATCATGCTGATAACTCTATACCAAATTTTATCATATTAGTTATCATAACTCAGTAAGTCAGTAATGTAAGTAAGACTAGTGGGTGTAATAAAGTAACCTGGAGGGTGTGTGAGTGGACGGGCGTGGGCTGACGCAGGAGTGGGTGTAGGAACAGCTGTCCGTCTTGTAGAGTTATCCTGACGGAGCGGCGGCCATCTTGGTCTTCCTGGACGGCCAACACCCGGCCAACCTCCACCAGCCTCTTGACGGGCTCCCTCATCCTGCGGAGGTCCTCAACCTGTGGACAGTGTCAGCCCCATTATCACCTGTGGTCAGTGTCAGCCCCATTATGACCCATTATCTTGAGGTTATCTTGAGATGATTTCGGGGCTTTTTTTTCAGTGTCCCCGTGGCCCGGTCCTCGACTAGGCCTCCACCCCCAGGAAGCAGCACGTGACAGCTGACTAACACCCAGGTACCTAGTTTACTGCTAGGTAACAGGGGCATAGGGTGAAAGAAACTCTGCCAATTGTTTCTCGCCGGCACCTGGGATCCAACCCAGGACCACAGGATCACAAGTCCTGCATGCTGTCCGCTCGGCCGACCGGCTCCCTGTGGTCAGTGTCTGCCCCATTATCACCTGTGGACAGTGTCAGCCCCATTATCACCTGTGGTCAGTGTCAGCCCCATTATCACCTGTGGTCAGTGTCAGCCCCATTATTACCTGTGGTCAGTGTCAGCCCCATTATTACCTGTGGTCAGTGTCAGCCCCATTATCACCTGTGGTCAGTGTCAGCCCCATTATCACCTGTGGTCAGTGTCAGCCCCATTATTACCTGTGGTCAGTGTCAGCCCCATTATTACCTGTGGTCAGTGTCAGCCCCATTATTACCTGTGGTCAGTGTCAGCCCCATTATTACCTGTGGTCAGTGTCAGCCCATTATCACCTATGGTCAGTGACAGACCCATTATCACCTGTGGTCAATGTCCGCCCCATTATCACCTCTGGACAGTGTCAGCCCCATTATCACCTGTGGACAGTGTCTGATCCATTATCACTTGTGGTCAGTGTCAGCCCCATTATCACCTGTGGTCAGTGTCAGTCCCATTGTCACCTGTGGTCAGTGTCAGTCCCATTGTCACCTGTGGTCAGTGTCAGCCCCATTATGACCCGTGGTCAGTGTAAGCCCCATTATCACCTCTGGACAGTGTCAGCCCCATTATCACCTGTGGACAGTGTCTGATCCATTATCACTTGTGGTCAGTGTCAGCCCCATTATCACCTGTGGTCAGTGTCACCCCCATTATCACCTGTGGTCAGTGTCAGTACCATTATCACCTGTGGACAGTGTCAGCCCCCAAATGCTGGACCTGTAGCTCCAGCACCCCTCTACTGGAAGATGGTGCTGGACCAGTAGCTCCAGCCCCCTCTACTGGCAGGGGGTTGGTGCTGGACCTGTAGCTCCAGCCCCCCCCCCCCTTTATTGGCATGGGGGTTGGTGCTGGACCTGTAGCTTCAGCCCCCTTCTACTGGCAAGGGTTGGCGCTGGACCTGTAGCTCCAACACCGCCCCCCCCCCACTACTGGCAGGGAGTTGGTGGTGAACCTGTCGTTCCAACCCCCCTATACTGGCAGGGGGGGGGGGTTGTTGCTGAACCTGTAGCTCCAGCCCCCGTCTACTGGCTGGGGGTTGGTGCTGGACCTGTAGCTCCAGTCCCCCCCCCCCCCTACTTGCAGGGGAGGGACGGTGCTGGACCCGTAGCTCCAGCCCCCCCCCCCCTCTACTGGCAGGAGGTTGGTGCTGGACCTGTAGCTCCAACACCCCCCCCCCCCCTACAGGCAGGGAGTTGGTGCTGAACCTGTCGTTCCAACCCCCCTCTACTGACAGGGGGGGGGGTTGTTGCTGAACCTGTAGCTCCAGCCCCCGTCTACTGGCAGGGGGTTGGTGCTGGACCTGTAGCTCCAACCACCACCTACAGGCAGGGGGTTGGTGCAGGACTTGTAGCTCCAGCACCCCTTTACTGGCAGGGGGTTGGTGCTGGACCTGTAGCTCCAGCCCCCCCTCTACTGGCAGGGGGTTGGTGCTGGACCTGTAGCTCCAGCCCCCCTCTACTGGCAGGGGGTTGGAGCAGGACCTGTAGCTCCAGCCTACCCCTACTGGCAGGGAGGGGGGGGGGTTGGTGCTGGACCTGTTGCTCCAGTCCCCCTTCTACTGGCAGGGTGGTTGGTGCTGAACCTGTACCTCCATTCCTTCTCTACTGGCAGAGAATTTGTGCTGAACCTGTAGCTGCAGCCCCCTCTACTGGCAGCGCGTTGGTGCAGGACCTGTACCTCGAGCCCCCCTCTACTGGCAGGGGATGTTGGTGCTGGACCTGTAGCTCCAGCCCCCCCTCTAATAGCAGGGGGTTGGTGCTGAACCTGTTGTTCCAGCCCCCCTCTACTGGCAGGGGGTTGTTGCTGAACCTGTAGCTCCAGCCCCCCTCTACTTACAGGGGGTTGGTACTGGACCTGCATCTCCTGCCCCCCCTCTACTGACAGGGGGCTGGTGCTGGACCTGAAGCTCCAGCCCCCCCCTCTACTGACAGGGGTGGGGGGTTGGTGCTGGACCTGTAGCTCCAGCCCCCCTCTACTGGCAGCGGGTTGGTGCTGGACCTGTAGCTCCAGCCTCACTCTACTGGCAGGGGGTTGGTGCTGGACCTGTAGCTCCAGGCCAACTATACTGGCACGGGGTTGGTGCTGGACCTGTAGCTCCAATCCCCCCACCCCCTACTGGCAGGGGGTTGGTGCTGGTCCTGTTGCTCCAATCCCCCCCGCCTACTGGCAGGGGGTTCGTGCAGGACCTGTAGCTCCAGCCTCCCCCTCTACTGGCAGGAGGTTGGTGCTGGACCTGTAACTCCAGCCTCCCCCTCTACTGGCAGGGGGATGGTGTTGGACTTGTAGCTCCAGCCCCCCCTCTACTGGCAGACAGATGGTGCTGGACCTGTAGCTCCCCCCCCCCTATACTGGCAGGGGGTTTGTGCTGGACCTGTAGCTCCAGCCCCCCCTACTGGCAGGGGGTTGGTGCTGGACCTGTAGCTCCAGCCACCACCTACTGGCAGGGGGTTGGTGCTGGACCTGTACCTCCAACCCCCTCCCCCCTACTGGCAGGGGGTTGGTGCTGGACCTGTAGCTCCAGCCTCCCTCTACTGGCAAGGGGTTGGTGCTGGACCTGTAGCTCCAGCCCCCCTCTACTGGCAGGGGGTTGGTGCTGGACCTGTAGCTCCAGCCCCCCTCTACTGGCAGGGGGTTGAAGCTGGACCTGTAGCTCCAGCCCCCCTCTACTGGCAGGGAGGGTTGGTGCTGGACCCGTAGCTCCAGCCCCCTTCTTCAGCAGGAGGTTGGTGCTGGACCTGTACCTCCAGCCCCCCCCTCTACTGGCAGGGGGTTGAAGCTGGACCTGTAGCTCCAGCCCCCCCTCTACTGGCAGGGGGTTGAAGCTGGACCTGTAGCTCCAGCCCCCCCTCTACTGGCAGGGGGTTGGTGCTGGACCTGTAGCGTCCACCCCTCTCTACTGGCAGGGGGGTTGGTGCTGGACCTGTAGCTCCATCCTCCTCTAATGGCTGAGGGGATGTGCTGAATCTGTAGCTCCACCCCCCTCTACTGGCAGGGTTTGGTGCTGATCCTGTAGCTCCAGCCCACCTCTACTGGCAGGGGGTTGGTGCTGGACCTGTAGCTTCAGCCCCCTTCTCCTGGCAGGGGGTTGGTGCTGGACCTGTAGCTCCAGCCCCCCTTCTACTGGCAGGAAGGGGGGTTTGGTTCTGGACCTGTAACTCCAGGCTCCCCTCTACTGGCAGGGGGTTGGTGTTGGACCTGTAGCTCCAGCCCCCCTCTACTGGCAGGGGGTTGGCGCTGGGCCTGTAGCTCCAGCCCCCCCCCCTCTACTGGCAAAGGGTTGGTGCAGGACCTGTAGCTCCAGCCTCCCTCTACTTGCAGGGGGTTGGTGCTGTCCCTGTAGCTCCAGCCCACCTCTACTGGCAGGGGGTTGGTGCTGGACCTGTTGCTCCAGCCCCCCTCTACTGGCCAGGGATTGGTGCTAGACCTGCAGCTCCAGCCCCCATCTACTGGCAGGGGGTTTGAAGCTGGAACTGTAGCTCCAGCCTCGCCTCTACTGGCAGGGGTGTTGGTGCTGGACTAGTAGCTCCAGCCCCCCCCCCCTCTACTGGCAGGGGGTTGGTGCTGGACCTGTAGCTCCAGCCCCCCTCTACTGGCAGGGGGTTGGTGCCGAACCTGTAGCTCCAGCCCCCCCTCTACTGGCAGGGTGGTTGGTGCTGGACCTGTAGCTCCAGCCCCCTCCCCCCTACTGGCAGGGGGTTGGTGCTGGACCTGTAGCTCCAGCCCCCCTCTACTGGCAGGGTGGTTGGTGCTGGACCTGTAGCTCCAGCCCCCCTCACTGGCAGGGGGTTGGTGCTGGACCTGTAGCTCCAGCCTCCCTCTACTGGCAGGGGGTTGGTGCTGGACCTGTAGCTCCCGCCCCCCTCTACTGGCAGGGGGTTGGTGCTGGACCTGTAGCTCCCGCCCCCCTCTACTGGCAGGGGGGTTGGTGCTGGACCTGTAGCTCCAGCCCCCCTCTACTGGCAGGGGGGTTGGTGCTGGACCTGTAGCTCCCGCCCCCCCTCTACTGGCAGGGGGGTTGGTGCTGGACCTGTAGCTCCAGCCCCCCTCTACTGGCAGGGGGTTGGTGCTGGCATTGTTTGGGAGTTTATTAGCAGTTTCAAGGCTTCAGTCTCTTCGAACCCATCAGTGGTCTATTTTGGTTCACTGTCTTCCTGGATGCTTTCCCGGTAGGTTGGTGGAGTGTCACCCGCTCTCTGGGCCTCTGTGAGAGGGCCAGGATCCCGGGTTCAATAGAGGATCACGGGTTCAATCACCATGCAGGCCAGAAATAGATCCCATGTTTGCTTTCACCTGATGTCTCTGTTCACCTACTAGAATATATTTATCCAGGAGTTAGGCAACTATTGTGGATTGTATGTTAAGGAAAGTCAGTAGTTGACCTTGGGGAACCCCAATAAACCTAAGAACAGGCTTCCTCTCCTCAAAATGCAACTCAATATCTTGTGATATGACCTATGAGAGAAAATAAAAAACTTACTGTTAGTTGCTTCTGGTGGATCTCTCCAGTGATTTCCTGAACTTTATTCATGATGCTGGAGGCTGAGTCTCCCAAGTATACGGGGTCAGCTGTGGCACCTGTCTCTGTGGTCATCATCTCCAGGGCCTCCCTGATGGTCTCCTGCACCTGTCATTACCAACACAAACATTAATGGTGGAATTTGGACTATAATGAAGTGTCAGGCTGTGAGTAAAGTAACTGAACTATACTGAAGCCTCAGGCTCTGAGTAAAGTAACTGGACTATAATGAAGCATCAGGCTCTGAGTGAAGTAACTGGACTATAATGAAGCATCAGGCTCTGAGTAAAGTAACAGGAAAATATAAGTAATGTTGTTTCTCGACACTGACCACAGTGTAGAGAAACACCAAGATGACAGTTAACTTTATTAATAACAACGTTTCAGGTATTAGAGCAAAAAAACAGCGTTGAATGTAATGAAACACCATTTTCTGGGCGAGTCCCGGAGGCTCCCCATAGATATCCAAGCTGATATGGATGTATTAGCTTTTTGGCATCAATGTGCATGGAGTTCTTGTCTACCGGGATCCACGAGCCAGAACATGGCCCCCTCGGAGAGGCACGAGGAGCAATGGCGTATAGAAATGCACATGTGATTTGGAGCAATCTATATCTGCCATCGACTGGGACAGGCAAGCGCCCCAAAACAAACCCCTATTCTGGTTAAAAACAACGAAATTAGACAAGCAAGTGGACAGAACCCCCCACCCCCAAATGAAAACGAGCAAACAAGCATGACATCACACGAGCCACATTGCATGTCTACACAGATCCCCCCTCCCCAAGAGGGGGAAGAGGAAGCCCCAGACACCCACATCGGCGATCCACCCTAAAGTTCTGGGGCTGGATGTTAAAATACACAAAAATTGCCGACCGGAAAAAGGGAGGGTTGCCGGGGAGCCTCCGGGACTCACCCAGAAAATGGTGTTTCATTACATTCAACGCTGGTGTTCTGAGGGGTAGCCCCTACGGCTCCCCGGAGCTACTTCACCAACGACTAAAAAGAAAGAAGGGGGACTTAACCGGGATACCTGCTTGATGGGGTTCTGGGAATAGTTCTACTCCCCAAGCCCGGCATGCTTGGGGAGGAGCCCGGCGTGCTTGGGGAGGAGCCCGGCATGCTTGGGGAGGAGCCCGGCATGCTTGGGGAGGAGCCTGTTGTGCTTGGGGAGGAGCCTGGCATGCTTGGGGAGGAGCCTGGCGTGCTTGGGGAGGAGCCCGGCGTGCTTGGGGAGGAGCCCGGCGTGCTTGGGGAGGAGCCTGGTTTGCTTCGGGAGGAGCCCGGCGTGCTTGGGGAGGAGCCCGGTGTGCTTGGGGAGGAGCCCGGCATGCTTGGGGGGGAGCCCGGCGTGCTTGGGGGGGAGCCTGGTGTGCTTGGGGAGGAGCCTGGTGTGCTTGGGGAGGAGCCCGGCGTGCTTGGGGAGGAGCCCGGCGTGCTTGGGGAGGAGCCCGGCATGCTTGGGGAGGAGCCCGGCGTGCTTGGGGAGGAGCCCGGCATGCTTGGGGAGGAGCCTGGTGTGCTTAGGGAGGAGCCTGGTGTGCTTGGGGAGGAGCCCGGCATGCTTGGGGAGGAGCCCGGCGTGCTTGGGGAGGAGCCTGGTGTGCTTGGGGAGGAGCCCGGCGTGCTTGGGGAGGAGCCTGGTGTGCTTGGGGAGGAGCCCGGCATGCTTGGGGAGGAGCCCGGCGTGCTTGGGGAGGAGCCCGGCATGCTTGGGGAGGAGCCCGGCGTGCTTGGGGAGGAGCCTGGTGTGCTTGGGGAGGAGCCCGGCATGCTTGGGGAGGAGCCCGGCGTGCTTGGGGAGGAGCCCGGCATGCTTGGGGAGGAGCCTGGTGTGCTTGGGGAGGAGCCTGGTGTGCTTGGGGAGGAGCCCGGCATGCTTGGGGAGGAGCCCGGCGTGCTTGGGGAGGAGCCTGGTGTGCTTGGGGAGGAGCCCGGCGTGCTTGGGGAGGAGCCTGGTGTGCTTGGGGAGGAGCCCGGCATGCTTGGGGAGGAGCCCGGCGTGCTTGGGGGAGGAGCCTGGCATGCTTGGGGAGGAGAACTATTTGACTTGTGAGAGCTTGGTCCACTAGGCTGTTGCTTGGAGGCGGTCAGTGTTCCACATCTCAACTCGAAGTTGAGACAGGCTGCAGCCACCGACCCAAAGCGACACAGGCCCAACTAGGCCCAAGTAACGTTAACGAGGTAGCATGCAGCCAGGACCCTGTTCAACCGCCAAAAACCCAGTGTCCTAATGTCAGTGCAGGACATGTTACCAAAGACGGCACCAAGAGCAGCAAATTTACAAACGTCATGGACACAGGGATAAACCGCAGACTAGCTAGACTTAATAACCCTGTGGATGACCTGAGAGACCTGTACCCAAAAACAGGGAAGAGGGGAAATCGGATGAACCCAAAACGCATCCCCGGACTCAGAAGCTGTGGCATGCGAATAACAGCAGAGGGCCGCAACTGGACACAACACATGATGCACCCCTGGCCTGATCAACCAAGCATCAACAACCCAAGGACCCCGTTCGGAAACCAGCAATCTCATTCTTCGCCAGAAAAAAAGGAGATGGTTGAATACGAACAAACTTATCACCACGACCATAAGAGTAGAAACCCCTGTGCTGGAGAAGAGCATTGAGCTCCATAGTCCGACCCGCAGATGCCAATGCCAAAAGCAAAAAGAGCCTTAGAAAAACAATCCTGAACCGAAGGAGCCACAACAAACCGAGATGATAGATAGGAGAGCACTCTGTCCAAAGACCAGGACATCCCATGGAAGAGCAGGAGCGAAAAGGCACTCATTAAGGTGCTCAAAATCGCCCTCAAGTAAACCAGGACCACAGTCAACGCCTTGTGCCACCCAAGCCTGTGGGTATGACAGAAGGAGTCCCAAGCATCCAGCGAGAACAAAGGGCAGTCTGCAGGCCAGGACGAACCCGGAACCTCACATCGAATCCAGTATGGAGACGAAGAACTAGACCTGAAGGAAGACGGATCCATTATATAGGCATTTTCCGGGTCGTGCAGGAGGTAAGCCGAAATGCCCGCCCACACCTCAGTAGGCGAGGCGTGGGAAGCCGAAAACCTCCGGAAGGATGGAACCGAAGGATCCACAGGGACACGGAACCGAACCCCGGAGGAGCTGAACCCAAATCCAACTCGTAAGCAGCGGGGGGGTTTGGGAAAACCACACATACCTGTAACAGTAAGCCCAGCCCGGAGGGTCGGAAAACCCAGGCGGGGTCCAACAAGGCCCAATGACCTCAAACCAGCTCTTCCCCAACCCCGGGAACCTCCTCCACATCAGGCCCTGAGGGGGCGAGTTGTCCTCCAAAGCCTCGGCCTCACAAGAAAAACTTGATGAGGCTGAAATAGCAGGAAGAGAGCGAGCCCACTGGTCAGACCCCGGAGCTACGGCTGGAGAAACAAACTCGAATGCCTCCATAGCCACCCCAGAAGGGGCAACCCCTGAAACTGCCAGTCTCAGAAACCTCTAAATCCTGTCCCGACCCCGAAGACCCCAGACACTTAGGAGCCGTAAATGGATGATGGGGGGGGGGGCGCAAGTGAACCACAGCAGGGAAAGAACGAGGGGGCGCGGACTGAACCAAGGCCGACGCGACCAACACCCCCAAAGTCCGGGTCCCTATAAGCAAAATGGGGCAGCCTCAGAGTATCCGGGGAAGCAACCAACCTAGCGCGTTGCAACAACCTAAACCTATCCTGCAAAGCGTGAGCCGCCTGCACTCGAATAATGTCATCAGCAGATGGGATGAATTGAGTCACAAACAAGCAACAAAGCTTGCAGGACTCAGGGCCAAATGTCTCACCGACCCAACAGGTAACACGACGGAGGAAAAAACAATGAGTGTTGCCCTGCGACAAGTGGACAGAGCAAACCTCAAACTCACACAAAGCGAGAGGGGACTCAGGGGTCTCATCCATTGGACCCCGAGTGCCCCAGCGGGGGTTTCCCAGGGGCCCCCAAACTGGGTCTGCTAAGGGTAATCCCCAGGCAGGGTACTGCTAACTGGCATCTAAGCTACCAATCCACACTGCTAATGATGAACCCCCGGGACATTTCCACTCACGAGGGCAAAGCAGGGGGAGTAACACAAAACAAAAACAACCCTAATATAAAGGAGGGGGCACACCAAGGTAGACCCCCCCCCGGCAAAAAGAAAAGAAAAACCTCGCAAGAGGACATCGTACCTAGAGGAAACCGAGCCGGCTGCTGTTATAGGTGAAAACTAGCTGTGCAGTACCCCTCACCCCTACCAGCACAAAAAAATACCACTTACCTCAAAACAAACAAGGGTGGAAACCCCCAAAACACTCGGGGAGGTTAATTGCCAAGCAGCAAAACACCAACAGAGGTAAGACAAAGGTGACTTGTGGAAGAGAACCCCAAGCCCCTAGGGCAGTACTTACAGGGCACTCGGGGAAGGTGACCCTAAGCACATGCAGCCCAAGTACCTGTGAATATTACTCCCAGCTTGCACCCCACCGTAAGAGCATTACTGAAACAGAGGACAACACAACAACAGGCCAGAGCTGTAGCCACACGACCATGCTGTATCCCATCAGCCGAAGAACTGAAGGAGTGGATCGCGGGCATAGGGGTCTGGGGCTCACCATTCCCCCTCCCGAGGAGGAGAGAGCTGCGCAGACATGCGAGGCGGATCGTGTGACGTCATGCTTGTTTGCTCGTTTTCATTTTGGGAGTTCTGTCCACTCGTTTGTCTATTTTTGTTGTTTTTAACCAGAACAGGGGTTTGTTTTGGGGCGCTTACCTTTCTGGGTGCCAGTCCCGGTCGATGGCAAATATAAAATGCTCCAAATCACATGTGCAATTATATAGGCCATTGCTCTTCATGCCTCCCTGGGAGGGCCAGGTTCTGGCTCATGGTCCCTGGTAGGCCTAGAACTCCACCCACATTGATTGATGCCAAAGTTAGGAAGGAATATCCATATCAGCCTGGATAGTTCCGGGGAGCCGTAGGGGCTCCCCTTCCCTCCCCAGAAAACCCACAAGAACACACAACATAACCCGGGGAGGGGGTAGACACCAAATCCAATTCGTACGAGGAAGGAGAGAAGGAGAACCCCACTCCTTGCAACACCAAGCCCCGCTCCGAGGGTACAAAAACTCAGGTGGAGTCCAACGGGGCCCAAGGCTCCCAAGTCAACCCCCACCCCATTCAGGAACCTCACTCCGAGAACCTGGAGCCGAGCCGTTTTGCAAACTCCCCGCTTCTAAGAGAAAAGACAGGAGCCACCGAAAGAACAGGATCGAAAGGGGCCCACTGGTCAGACCCACAAGCTTAGGCCAGAAGACCAGGCTCAAATGGATCTGCCGCCACCCCGGAAGGGGACTTCCCCAAAACGGCCCGAGTCTCAACACCAATTAGACCCTGCCCTGACTCCGAAACCCTGAGACGTTTTGGAGCCGGAAGCAAGGGACCGGACACTCCACAGAAGGGAAGAAGGACAAGGAGGGGGGATGGAACCAAAGTCGAAGTGACTCCCACCCCCAAGTCCGGGTCACTAAAACCAAAACAGACCAGTCTCGGGGCATCCGGGGAAGCAACTAACCTATTGCATTGCAGCAGCCTAAACCTAGCATGCAAAACAGCTGCTGCCTGCACCCTCATATCATGATCAGTGGCATGGGTGAACTGGAAAACGTACCAACAACAAACGTCGCATGACTCCGGGTCAAAAGAATCACCGACCCTACAGGCAACATGGTGGAGGCACAACTGGAGCTTGTCACCCTGAAACAAGGGGACAGAGCAACTATCAACCTCACACAAATGGAGAGGGGACTCAAGGGTTGCATCCATCGGACCTTGGAGCCCCCGCGGGGTTTCCCAGTGCCTTGTTACATTGGTAACAAGCTAAGGGAAGCCCAGACAGTGTACTGCAAACCGGTGCCCAAAACTACCAAGCAAACTTCTAAAAGCTGAACCCTCGGGACATGTCCACTCACAGGGGGCCTATCAGGGAATACCACAAAGAACACAGATATGTATATATACCCTAAATATAGATAGGGGCAACCAACCGAAGGTAGACCCACCCATCAGGCAGGAAAACAAAAACAAAAAACCCTGCAAGAGGACAACATACCCAGGCGGAACAGAGTCAGCCGCTATAATAGGTGATAACTAGCAGTGCAGTACCCCCGTGCTACCAGTGATGAAAACTACCTCCTACCCAGAGACAAACAAGGGCAACAAAAACCCCAGTTGACTCCAAGGGCGATCAAGTACCGAGCAGTAAAAGACTCAGCAGAGGAAGATCCTAAAGAGA